>NC_136692.1:19072212-19385559 GCF_947650265.1 Symphodus melops | reverse complement strand
GCCAACTGAATACAAATGGGACACGAGCTCTTGATGAGGAAGATGAGGGGATGCTTGTAAAAATACAATTGCTTAACATTTTAGAATTTTGTAAGAAACTCACCCTGTACAGCTCCATGTGCAAAGGTTAAGCTGCCAACTTGTGGCAGACAAAGAACATCTACGTTAATCTTTTTTTAACCTTTTTTTTTTTCAATAAAAAAGGATCAATAGTTTCAGTGTGTCAGGGTTGGTGATCTTGTTTTCTTTATTAAATGGATTACCGTAAATTCCGTACTATTGAGCGCACCTGGATATAAGCCGCACCGGCTAAAAATAAGTAAATAAATGTATTTGTACATATATAAGCCGCACTTGATTATAAGCCGCAGGTGTCCACGCTATAACAAGAGCTATTTACACAGACGTAGGCTACCGGTAACATCCGCAAATACTGTAGCGTCCGTACGGACGTTAAAGGACGACGAGAGCGTTCAAATAATAACTTTTAATAACCCGATCACTGTCGGCCGTGACCACGCCGTTTACAGCAGAGAGCAACACACGTAACTTGCCGTAACAATCCAACTCTCTCCCCCAGCGTTCTCTCATACAGCCACTCAACACGTTCTCGCTGGTGCATTCACTGACTCTCCACATAATCGGAATTATGAACACATTATCAACTACTGACTTTACAACATGAACCGTTACAATACGAAGCCTAGCCGACGGTGTCTGTAACACGGCTGATGAAAAAGATGACCGTAATATATTTCACAAGAAAAAGTCCATCCATTCACTGCCTCAGAATGACTTCATTACTCACTTCCTCAGTCTCTGTTGTCGCTGTCAGTGTCATCTTAACGTGCAGCAGCTCTGTTAGCTTCTTTGACAGCCAGCTCGATCGCCTTTAACTTGAAAGCTGCATCATATGTATTTCTCCGTGTGTTTTCCATGATGAGGGTGCGTGCATGAAGCGCAAAATGACTGATATTAAGATCCGACGTGACGAAGTCAAATGTTTTTGCGGCAGAAGCTCATTGTCCCCCATAAAAAATCCATGCATTAGCCGCACCGGAGTAGAAGCCGCAGTGCTCGAAGTGTGAGAAAAAAGTAGCGGCTTATAGTCCGGAATTTACGGTATGTCAAAATGGGACTTTGAAAGAAATCTACTCATCTTTTTATCTTGCTTTTTAGGTTAAAGAAGCAGGCACATGTTATTGAGTCTTTTGAAGCTGTTTACAGACGATAATGTGGATTTTATCAACTCTGCAAGTAACTATGGGCTGTGGAACCGATTGAACCTGGATTAACTTGGAGCGTCTTAAAACTTACATGCTTTATTAATGATGAATCACAGAGAATGAATGTGTGTTTACAGGTTAACGTAAAGAACAAACTGTATCTTAGTCCAAATTTGCAAATATTATCTCTGCTTTAATGTGGTAGATCAAGGCTACACCGTGAACTTCTTCACAAGCTCTTTTGTATCTCCTGTAGTTTGAAATGTAATCAATGCTCATTAACAGCTCTAAAAAGAGAAGTTGATTTAACTGAAAGTTTAAAAAAAGCTGTTTCAGCCAACAAAACATTTTCACATCTACATTTTCTGGCATCATTTCTGTAACTCTTACCAACACCCACTCCTCCCCCATGGCTCAAGTATTCAGGGCTAAGCTTTGAAAAAAAGGAGTAAATGTTTAATTAGTGACAGTAATGAATAGTTAACAGTTGTATGTGCCACTTCTCCTGGCCTTGTCTTGTTGTGTCTTGCTTCTTTTTTTTTTTACATTGGTCTGCCCCTGCGCTTGTACTCCTTGTGGCTTTCCTGCTGCCTAAATAAGTCATGAGAAATGCCAAAGCAAAGTCCAAAGACAGGCAGGAGACGGAATAAAGTCGAGATCGTAGACACAGCTGCCAGTCCAGGGATTTGTGGCTGTGCTTTTTTTTCCCCCTGTTGTCTGTACAGAATGCTTTAAAAGGACATGCTGAGTGAGTACACTCATCATAATCCATTTATGAACACCAATGTGGATTTAGATATAGTTTGAGCGTGTTGGCAAGCATGTTGGAGCATACAGCCCAACAAACTCTTAATAAGCAGAGCAGCATCGTTACTGAATAAACCACCACAATATTTTATTTTACTAATAAGTGACTAGTTCTATAGATACATACGATGGGGGATGAGGAAGGTAGAAGGAAGGGACATATGATGGGTACACTGGAAAGAACATGTGACAACAGGTAAAGATTTGAGTAGTCCAGTGAGCAAAGTCTGCTTTAGACATATTAGCAAAATTGCCTTTTGCTTAGAGGCTAATAGACTATTTGTGTCACAAGAGGGCACCATGCCAATATGTCCATTAAGTGGGTATTTCCTTTTACAACTATTATACCTTATTTGTCATATATCAGAGAGCGCACCCTTTGATGCATTTCTATGCTGAAATTAGCACTAAACACAGCAACATGGCATTCTAAGAGAAACCTCACTGGGGTCATTTCATATACTGTAGTATTCTTTATCCCTTTGTTGATTGTATGTTTATGTATCCAGTGTTAATCCCTGGGATGAAAAAAAACATTTATTGTTGTCCAGCATAATCCTCTGAACATTAAAGGTTCATGTGGATTTCAATAATGAATGCGCATTCATCAAATGCAATACAAAATTACCAGCAGTCCAAGCTTGCAATTATCATGTGAATCTCTCCTGCTCATGAAGTAATTGTATTCTAAAACCTGCAGAGTCTGAGCAGGAGGAATAAGCATACAGATTTACCAAGACTGATACCATATAGCTTACCTTCCCAGTGATGACAAATTAAGAAACGCACAATGTTCTTATGTTAACCTTCCCGCAGTCGCTGCTGTCAATCACCTCTGACAGCCATGACTCACACTTATGCCCTCCCTCATTGGTCGATGACTGTGTGTGTGTGAGAGTGTGTGTGTGTTCATGCATGCATGCATGTGTGTGTGCATGAGGAATATTGTGGGTTGATGACTCAGGCCAAAGAGTCCCTAATCTCCTCTGCTTCCTATTATAAAGTGGGACATCATCCCCTAAATAAAACATGCAGGGGTTTTTGCAAGCATGACATTGTGTATTGAACTTTAGGTTCAAGTGAGTTGTCGTTGAAATCATGTCAAGTTACTGTAATAGAGGATATACCTTTACCTTTATATTGCTGTTCCCAAGACAACGTGTCACAACACACGTTAACCTCGGGTTCATTTTCTCTTCTGGAGGGCTGTAAAGGAGGCGTGGAACTTATTTTGGAGATATACATGCTGGATTTATGAGGGTTACATCACGACCTACAGTGTAAGGCTGACCAAAGCAGGCCATCCAATTTGATGGGATCCCATTAGTTACTGCTGTTGTTACCTGACCTCTGTGATGTTGGTCAAGGCTGTGGCATACTCTTTACAATATACCCTTTGTAGGTTATGTCTTTACAGGTGAAGCTTTGTGTCCCTGCGACAGTCATAGGCAAAAGTGGAAGACTTGAAACCAGGTGTTTGGAGAGGACTTTGAACAGCTGGAGCTCAATCATAGCACTGCATTCATTGATTTTTTTTTTTAGGACTTGGAGTTGGAACACAACACTGTCATTCTTATGGCCAAATTTGTCTGCAAAAAGTTGCCTCTTCACACAACCAGCATACATAGAGCGGTGTAACGATTTATTTTGGTCGCTTTTGTGTCGACAGAAAAAAAGGTTAATCCAATGTTTTGATCTTTCTGCTCGGATTTGCTCTTCACGAACACTGCAAGGACGTTGTGACTGTTGAGTTATTAAATGCCGTTTTATTTCTAACAGTATTAAGTCCGTCTCCCTGCAGCACTGGGAATGTTTCATGCTGTTGAAGTTGTTTTGTGGAAGACAGCTTTCTGCTTGTTCTAGTAATCATGTTAGCGAAAAGCACAAAAATAAAGAACAAAACATTTGATAATAGCCCTATGTATGTTGCTCCTACATTTCCAAATCATAACCACAATGTTATTTGCATAAAACCATTTCATAACGAAATGATGCAAATACAAATCAAAGGTTAAATATTCTATTAAAGTAAAGGTGCTGGTAGTGACACCAACAGCACAAACAATGTTTTGCATTGCTGTGGGGAATTGCAAATATAGTTTAAATGTTGCTGTTTAAAGGATTTCCCCCCCTCACATTTGATAGAGTTAGCGGGTGTTATTTTGTTGGAGGAATTTGTAAGGCTGAAGTCTTCAAATCACATAGCGATTAAGGCAGCGATAGAATAACACTGAGAATGCTTCGTTTCTGAAGAAGACGACATTTATTGGGAAGTTTATCTGCTTGAGTAAGACGATGATCAGCTTATATTGAATGCGCAAAGCCTTGCTTGTCAGGTTGCTATAGTGACGGGAACAGTCAGTGGTTCCTGTGGTTTAGCGCCATTACCCTGAGAGAGCAAACCAGCTCAACTTGTTCTTTAACAGGTTCGACAGCCCCGTCGCTGCAGCCAGTGCCTGTCCCCCCAGCACCCCTCTACACACCCCCTCCCCCCCTCTACACACCCCCTCCCCCCCGCTCACTCCTCCCCCCCCAGCACCCCTCCTCCCCCCCCCAGCACCCCTCTACACACGCCCTCCCCCCCTCTCACTCCCCCCAACACCTCCACCAGAACAGATACAACCTCCAGTGACAATCCATCCCTCCTCCCCCCCACCATCACCAGAGACCAGGTGAGCAAGGAGCTGAAGAGACTCCGCCCCAGGAAGGCAGCAGGCCCAGACAAGGTGTGTCCCAGGATGCTAAAGGCCTGCTCTGCTGAGCTGGGGGAGCCACTTCAGCACATCTTCAACATGAGCCTGCGGCTCGGTAAGGTTCCTGTGCTCTGGAAGACCTCGTGCCTCACCCCTGTCCCCAAGAAGAAGAACCCCAGTGAGCCAGGCGACTTCAGACCAATCGCTCTGACATCCCACGTTATGAAGACCTTCGAACGGCTGCTGCTCCAACACCTCAGACCCCAGGTACAACACGCACAGGATCCCCTGCAGTTTGCATACCAGGCAAAGGTGGGCGGGGACGATGCCATCCTCTATCTTCTACACAGGGCTTACTCTCATCTGGACAAAGGGAGCAGCGTGATGAGAATCATGTTCTTTGATTTCTCAAGCGCTTTCGACACCATCCATCCCCTCCTACTGAGAGACAAGCTAACCGAGATGAGGGTGGACTCGCACCTGGTGGGGTGGATCACGGACTACCTCACAGAGAGACCACAGTACGTCAGACTGAAGGACTGCACATCTGACACTGTGGTCAGCAGCACCGGAGCACCACAGGGGACCGTGCTCTCCCCCGTCCTGTTCACCCTGTACACCTCGGACTTCCAGTATAACTCTGAGCTCTGCCACATGCAGAAATACTCGGACGACACTGCGATAGTTGCTTGTGTCAGGGATGGACAGGAGGAGGAGTACAGGAGCCTGATCGAGGACTTTGTGACGTGGTGCAGTGCCAACCATCTGCAGCTAAACACCTCCAAGACCAAGGAGATGGTGGTGGACTTCCGAAGGAAGAAACCACATCTAGAACCTGTTTCCATCGGCGGGGTCGACGTGGAGGTGGTCAGGACCTACGGGTACCTGGGGCTGCAGCTGGATGACAAGCTGGACTGGTCGCCTAACATGGACACTACCTGCAGGAAGGGACAGAGCCGTCTGTACTTCCTGAGAAGGCTGGGGTCCTTCAACATCTGCAAAAAGCTGCTGCAGATGTTCTACCAGTCTGTGGTGTCCAGCGTCCTCTTCTACGCAGTGGTGTGCTGGGGAGGAAGCTGCAAGAAGAGGGACGCAGCACGCCTGGACAGACTGGTGAGGAGGGCCGGCTCTGTGGTGGGCACAGAGCTGGACTCACTGGTGACAGTGGTAAAGAGGAGGTCTCTGGACAAAATGCTCTCCATCATGGACAACACACACCACCCTCTGCACAGCACCTTCACCGGGCAGAGGAGCATGTTCAGCGAAAGACTGCTGTCACAGTCGTGCTCCACGGACAGACTCAAGAACTCTTTCGTCCCCCTGGCAATAAGACTGTACAACACTTCACTGTCACGGCAGGGAAGAAGCGCACGGTGATCCCTGGACTCTTTTTTCACTTTTTTCTCACTCCTCATCTGCACTGCTGACCTCAGAGTCAGCCCCCAGTTGGACACTGTAATGCATATTGATAGTCACTTTACTGAGCACTGGTCACTTTAAAGATAATCACCCTAATCATGTCTGGTTTCATCCTACTGTTGTGTTATGCAACATCTGTAAGGGTTGACATGATCACCCTAATTAGGTCAAGTTTCACTCTATTGTCTTCAACACTTAATGCTAATCTGTCCCCCAATAGTTGGGTACTTAACGATAATCACCCTAACCACTCCTGGTTTCACCATATTGTCTAGGACACTTAATGCAAATCACTGCTCCTTTAAGTTGGTGAGCCAATTTACATTCCTGCATTGACTGTTTAACGACTGTACTCACACCTCTGGCATGGCGGCAGTAGCTCAGTCTGCGGCGGCAGTAGCTCAGTCTGTAGGGACTTGGGTTGGGAACCGGAGGGTCGCCGGTTCGAGTCCCGGCACGGACCAAGTCCGGAAATTGGCCTGGTAGCTGGAGAGGTGCCAGTCCACTTCCTGAGCACTGCCGAGGTGCCCTTGAGCAAGGCACCGAACCCCAAAAACTGCTCTGGGGCGCCCTCTGTGGGCAGCCCCCTCACTCTGAGACCTCTCCATTAAATGCAGAGTGAAAAACCGAGTCGCGGGATTAATAAAGTATATGAAAAAATAAAAAAAATAAAAAAAAATAAACTCAAACACCTCTGTACATGCACATGTAACTAGTTTCTAAAGGTCAGCACTTTGTTTCTAAGGCTCTTTAACTGTTTACAGGTCTCTTTTAATCAGCACATGTTCTTCTCTCTTCACAGGTTATGTACATTATGCTATATTAGTTTTAAGTCTAACTGCTAATGCTAACTGCACAGGTTTAACATATAATTATGTTTATTCTTAGTCACATAGGGGCTGCTATATCTTGTTTGGGGGATTTTGTATACAGAGGGGAGGGGGGACAGCGGGTGTGTATTGTAACTAATGTCTTGTGTCCTGCCTGTCTGTATACTGCTACTGGATGCCTTGAATTTCCCTCGGGATCAATAAAGTATCTATCTATCTATCTATCTATCTATCTATCTATCATTATACACGACAAATATACAGTATAACATTAACAAAAATCTTAGGTTATTAAATGTCAAAAGTAAGAGGTTTTTGTCTCTTACTCCTTTATGCTAGAAATAGACTCCTAAAACATTTCATTAGATAAACAGAAACCTTAAAAATAAATAAGTAGCAGAAATTGATCCACTCTCTTCAGAATGATAGATTGAAAATGGCACACAGGGTAAACGTATTAAGAAAGAACAGGTGCCATAATCCTTCACCAACCAATCACAATTATTGACTCAACTAGGTTTGCACACAAAATGTTATCGCCAAACCATTAACTTAGACAACCGAGTCAAAAGTAGTGTAAGAGTCGTTAAGATAAAGGTAAAAATATGTTCTGCAAGTTGAAGTGAGGTGGTCAAAGGTGACCGCCTCAGTTCATCCATTAGCCCACTTCACCTTCAAATGCACGTGTGTGCTAGTAACTTAACAGTGGGAAAATAAGGAGGAGAGCTCAAGTTTGTCCAATGAAAAAAAAGAAAAAAAGAAGAACAATCTGAAACTCACAAACTGGAGATGATTGAGCCGTTGCAGCACTGGTGAAGCTGAGACACACTGGCAGCTTGCAGGAGACACAGGTGAGATGATGAGCTCCTAATTAGGTCAAATGAGCAGCAGCTGAGCCAGCAGGGAGCCTCAGGCCACACCTCCAACCTCTGCTCAACAAACCAGGACAAACAAACTCCACATACAGTATACAATAAATACAACAAGTCCAAATGTCCAGAAATGTTTGAGGACATTTTTCAATATTTCTATAACTGGTAGCTGTTAAAAACTCCCGGAACTATTCATAATTGTACATCTTAAAAACCCCACTAAAATGCTCCGGTGCTTTTTAGTGTCTGTTTAAGGATGCAGGATGATAGCTCAGAAGCTTCAGGAGCTCCATGATCAATAGATCTGATTGGTCGGTGGGCGGAGATTTACCCAGGTCGATCTCTTATCTCGAACATTAGCTGCTCTGGCGCATGTTAGGTGTGCTGCATAAGCTACTGTGGCGATACATCCACTGAGCGACCTTTTGTCGGACTCAAAACCCAGGGTTAACCCTTACTGACCCAAGATCCTGCTTAGGACAGGCCCCTGTCGGAAGGGCTTTGATTGTGGAGGCACGATCACCTTTGAGGTTTAGCTGTGAGCGAGGGACAACCAGGACACCCATGTCCAACAATGTAGGGGGCCTGGATGAAGTGTTAGGGCTAAGGATGTGCTTGTTATAGTAATGTCAGTATTAGACATCAGTGTTTTTGACAGTTATGTAAAATAAATAAAAGTGTTTTGCATTTTAATACGATGCCAGAGAAAATGAATGCTTCATATGATAGGTATTGATTGCTTTCCAAATGAGTTGTTTGTGTCTAAAGAAGAGTCTATTTCATCAGCTCTTCTGATTTCTCTTTCAAAAACTGTTAAATCTTCAGATGCCAGTGATGCAAAACGTATCGTTGGCAAATTGACAATGAAACAGAGAACTAGGAAAATGTTGGCGGCTTGATCTTCAAACTGAAATCTTATCTGAAATGATCTTTGTAGAACACACAAATATCATCAGGATTTTGTTTGTTTTTTCCGACTGAAGCTTTAAGTCTGAAGTGAATTAACTGAGTTCTGATGCATAACTGTGTCTATTGCCATACATGACTTAAAGCCTCTAAATCCACACACAGTGATTATTTAAGATCAAGGTGTTAAAATGTGTTTGTTCATTAACCATGAAACCGGTTTGAGTTTCACGTGTGATTCCACTTAAGCACTTACTTGAGCCTCAGGCAGAGATGCATGGGGAATAGTGTTACCAAAATACGCTCTTTGTCTGCTTTGTTTCCAGGATTTTGTCATAGCTTCATTCTCATTCCTTCAACACAATGTAAACAACTTCAGGTAGTTCAGATTTTCACACAGCTTTATCTCACTCAATTTTACATTCATAAGTTGTGCAGTCCTTTTTTTTTTAAAGAATGACATGATCAATAACTGATTTGATTTGTATGAAAAAGGCAAATAAAGTGTTTCAATTCATTGACATTTTAAATACATTTTTTTTAGCTACATTATGAAAATGCTTTTAAAGAGAGAAGGGCATCAAGTGTACCTGACTTTTAAACTGTTTTTCTCTGCTACCTTAAAAAAACAACCACAATTTGTTAGACTGTGCTTGTCGTTCAAAACAATATTACGACGTTCACTGTGTTTCTCTGCACGCCTTTCCTTTGTTCACTGACGAGACTGGATTCTACCCTCTGTCAAGAACATTCACTTATCTTCTAATGTACCTTTGGTTATCCTGCCTCTTTTAAACCCCCCTCTCTTGTATTTGTTGCCTTGTAAATGTATACAGTTAGTATTTATGTGAGGTGAGTTTTGTCAGCTTCTTGATAACATTAAGAACATCACAGCCAATCACATCATGTTCTGATATTGCTCTTTCACTCCAGCTCTCAGGAAGCTGTGAACCCCAACAGATGAAAGTCTCCTCTGGATCTTTGTTCTTTACAAGACCTCTAATGTGCCCTTCTTACAGGATCCATTTGTCTTTTGGTTTTCATTGTTAAATCATGCTCTCTCGGTATGTGGTAGAACTCAAGTTCAACACGTTTTTAAAAAGCTTTAGTTGTAAGAAAAAATAAAATAACTTTAAACACAAATACTGGTCCAGTGTAAGAGTATCACAGATATCTGTGGAGAAAATCTATGATATAAGCTCTTATCCCTGCAATATTAAAAACTCCACTCTGAATGTTAAATTTTTAAAAAGCTACAATCAAGGAGTCAGTCAGACAAGCTGTGGGCCAATAATGTCTCTTGATTTATACCCAGCAGGCTCATATCAGCAGCAGCTCACACTTTAATGGTACGTCATAATAAATACATGATCACGAATGGGGCTTCTTCATTAAGAAGCAATATGTAGATGCCCTCTTCCACCACAATGTAATATTCAACTAATGTAAAAGGCTTTAACCTCTTTATTCAGATCATTTACTTTGGAATATTTTTGCATGTTATCAAAATAAGACACATCGTGTTTTACTTAAAAGGAAACTTCAATGTATTGGACTCTGTGCTGTTTTCAAGGCATGGCCTCTTTGGCTAATGACTTAAAAGTAAGAATACATCAACTTTAAGTGCTGGTGGCCTGGTGGTTTTGTCGCGTACCCCTTGCATGGAGGCTACAGGCCTTGTCGCAGCAGTCGTGGGTTTAATCAGACCTCAGCTCTTTGCTTCATGTCATCCCCCACTCTCTCCAACATTCCCTCTGTAGCTGTCCTTTTGAATAATGGCAAAAAAAGACCCACAAATCTTTAAGTATCCTTAAAAAAAACATTAAGTACATGAATCGTTTAAACACTTTGCTTATTGAGCTACACAAAGATTGTCATCTGTTAAAGCGCCATTGTGTATTAGTGGTTATGAAGTCACATTTGAAGGGAGTCATCTCCCTGCCACTTTCAATAAAAGTGAAAATGCTTGGAGGGCCATTTTGGGGAGATGTGGAGTCAGCTGAGTCAGAGGCAGGGTCTGAGACTGGTGATGGAGGAAGTTAGAATGTCACTCTTGGTTGTGCTGCCAACTCAGCTGGTACTTTCTTCTACACACTGCAGTGAATATGACACACACACACACACACACACTTTTTTATTTATTTTTGGGCACCTTCTCACATTCATACGCATCAAAACCCAGTCTCTCTGGGTGTGAAATTATATTTTTTTCCTGATCGGCTTCCGATTGCGCCATATTTGAACACCTCAATCTCTTTTTTCCCCTATACTTCTTCTTACATTCTTCACAAGAACAAGTGTGTTTTTACATGACTAATTAACATGAATGTGAAATCCTTGATGCACCATCTGTTCTTAAGTTTACCAACAGGTTTTAATATTGTGTTTCAATGCAGAGCTGCATTTCAAATTAGAAACCTTGTGGGTTTCTTTCAAATTAGAACTTACTCCATAACTTGTGTGAATTTACAAATGATGACGTAAACGTCTAAATGCTTTTCACTTACGTGATTGATGGTATAGTTATTGTTACTATTTTTACCACTTTCTATAGGTTTTTCTATAGTTTCGAGAACTGTTGTCCCTTTGTCCTTGTTTGTATTTCAAAGTAGGCTATCTCACTCACAGTAATCCACATCTACCTACAAGTACAAATAAAGTTACCTTATGTTATGCTGGTACCTGGAAATATAGCTACAATCCATCTAGAAGACAACTAAGATATACATTGTTAATAGATATTAGAAATCAATGTCTTAAGAAAGACAAAGAAGTTGCAAAAATGCATAGCTCTTACATTTGGAGTGATATCAAGGACAAATATGTAACTCTGACAATGTTTTTTTTTTTAAATTGGTATGGCTCTGATAATTCAAAACATCGGACACAGCTTGCTCCTTCTTCCCCTTTCCTCCTTAGAGTCAATGCATATGCAGTTTGCCATGCGGACACGGAAGCTTCAGTGTTTAACCAGCTCTGCATCAGTCTTGAAACCTTTGTGCGTTCTCTTTCTATTTTTCAAAACCATCTTCGATACTTATCCTTTTTAAGATCAGGTTATATCAGTTACATCTGCGTCGGTCTGCTTGCCTGCTTTGTTCCCTGCAGCACCTGTTGGTTTGATGTGATAATCAAAACTTAAACGGCGGATATACTGGTTGATGTGTTATTGTCATAACATGTGTTACATGCACACTTTGAGTCGCCACAAGTCTCTCATTATACTAAAGCATGTTGTTTCTTTTCACAAGAAGTTAAGAAGTGAATGTCTTTGCTTTGGCTTGTATTGGTACGAGACAGGTGTGACACACTACAGGTGGATATCGTCTCAGTCATCTCCATCCTTTTTGAGAGGAGAACCTGTAAATAACAAAAATATGTATGGTGAACCTTTGGTTGTAATGTGTGTGTGTTGAGTGTTCATGGTAAAAAAAAAAAAACAATCAAGTCAATTCAAACTGAAATCATGTTTAGAGACACAGTAGTCTGCTTTGGCTGAGTTTGTTCCCTTCTTTTGGCCTATACACACCATGGTATTTTTATCTAACTCTCATAACAACAGCCAATTAGGCAACATTCCTCTTCACAAGCAGCTACATGGACAGATGCTAGACAACCCATTCCGAACACTTGCAGTTTCATACGGGTGACGGACTGCTGGCATGGGGATTGGCTGTTAGAGTAAGTGTGAACATTTGTGTGAGTGTGTAAGTGTGTGTCTCAATGTGAATAGATAGATGGATAGATAACAGAGGGAAAAAGCACGAGAGAGAGATGCAGTATACGTTAGAGTCCACATGCATAATTCTGCACATCTCATCAGGGGAGCGGAAGATACTTGCGGAGAGATGGATTTAGATGGTGGGTGTTGGATATGAAATATTTATCCGATTTTGTCTCTAAAGAATATCTGAGAGTTAAGTATCAATTTAAAGTCCTAAGGAACAGGATCTTTTCCTGACCACATGAATCTACTTGAAGTTGTCAGGAAGAGATGAAGAAAATTTTAAAATGAAAGAGAAACATGGAACTCAGATTGATAGAACTGTATTCTGTATTCTGTTTTCTGAGGTGACGTTCAAGAGATGGGGGTCTATGGTAGGATAGAATGGGAGGGGGCAGGTATGAATATGGAGAAAGGAGAGTGGTGGATGTGGATAGATAGAAAAGATGTTTTTAGCTCCCACTGTTCTTCTTTTCTTTCTTTTTTGAGTTCTCTTTTTTTCCCATGAATGTCTCTCTCTACTTCCCAGTCTCCCTACTCTCCTCTAATATTTCTCCTTCCTCTTTTTTGAAATTTCTGTTTTCATTTCTTACTTTTCTCCCCACATGTTTCTCCTCCACCTTTTCCAAAATGTATTTCTCTTCCCTTTCCCTCCTTCCTGTCTGCATTCCCTCCTCGTATTTATTTCCTCTCTCTTCCTGCTTATTTTCCAGAGCCCTTCCCAGTCTCGACTGCTTCTGCTCCTTGATGTTTGTGGTGAGCTTCTAAAGACAGAATTTTTTTTTAGCACTTCATGCAAAAGATAATTCTGAACTGTTATAAAAAGCTCTAGTCTTAACACCAAGACTAAGCTGTTGAAGTGTGCCTGCTCTGTTTTTATCTTATCCATGAGGCTCTTCTCCAGAGCATCTTATTCACTCCTCTACAGCTCCTCCTCCGTTGTGTCCAATAGGTTCAGGACGTCCATATGGGCCCTGCTTCAACATCCCTTTTTAGCAGGTCTCTTTCAAAGACTTTATCTCATTGATTGAAGAATACGAGGCAAATCTCAGGCCAGGCTCAACTGCATCATCAGCAAGGCTGGAATGTTTTAAGTCAAAAAGGCACTAAACAGCATAGGTCCAAAAGGCTGGAAACCAACAGCATACATAGATGTCTTATTACAGTCTACAAAGAGACAACATCTATGTTATTCAATCAGTTAGAAATTCTCTAGTCTGTGAAAAAACACTCCCTGGAGGTACACCTCAGCAAAGAGCAACATAACTTGAATTCATACATTTTCTAAAGCAAAACTATAAAATACAATCTCACCACATGTTGTTACAAGAGTTTGCTGTTTTCAAAATCCTCACAAAAACATTCCACCTGTTTTTCGGTTTCAGATTCAGGTGCATTTGTTTGGGGTTAAGTTTAGCTTACAATGAATTATTCAAGTTGTGAAAAACTCTCTTTGTGAACACGGTATTAAAAACCTTTTTCTTTCCAAAGAGATTTTGTCAAGATGTGAAGAAGTACCAGCAAAACAAAAAGTGGAATGGCCATGAAAAGAGAAGTGCTGAAAAAAAAAAAAGAGTTCATCAAAATATCTTTCAGGGTCAAAAAGAAAGAGAGAAAAAAACGATTGTATTATGTATTGTGTTTCCATGTAAGCACTGTGAAGATAAAGTGTTGTGAAGATGAGAACCTATTTACTGTCACTGAGGGTGAAGTTACTGCACAGTCATTGGATAGTTAGAGTTAAACTTGTAACTAAGCAGGCATGAATGACAGAGTGAGGGTTGTCGTTACTGCAGCTGAATTTATAAATATGCGTTTGTTTAGTTGCATTTTGTAATTGTCAAAAACAGAGACATTACTCAGGTCCACCTATCATTTCTTCCAGGCAGAAAAGCGCGGGCTGTGCGTCCGTCCTGTCTCTATGACAACAGTATGTTGACATTGGCTGCTGTATGACTGACACTGCTCCGTTGCTTATTACTGTATGATATGATTTGAAATAGTCTCCAGCAGACATGGAGAGCCAAGAGTATGTTGGTACGAGATTCAACCCGTAGGAGGCTAAAATCAAAAAATATCAAACATTTGGAAAGGAGCGCCAACGTCAATATCACCTTTTTGAAAACGTAAAACATTTTCCATTCGAAGTGTAGAGGATCAATGTTGGTGTTGTTTTATTTAAATCGAAACATACTATCCCTAATCTTTTCTTCAAACATTATTTCAGTAGGAATTCATTATCAACTTGTGAATTTACTTGACACTATTTTTAAACTGTGAAAATAAGTTAGCCTAACAATGAACTATTATGGCGTTTAGGAGCCATGGTAGCTTTGGCGATGTTCATAGAATCTGGGAAACAGATACATAATAAATTGAAAATGATAATAATATGGTAGAGGTTTATCAATCAAGTCAAAATGTCTCCCTCTTACATCAGGATCAAAACCTGAATCGGTATCCTTTCTTTAAAGAGGGTCCCAAAAGATACACAACACTAATAACAATCCAAAGGAAAAATGTATTTTCTGCTCTGTAGCAAAAAAAAAATCAATATATAAAGTACACATTTTCATTAAAAAAGGATCAAAATACTGAGGCATGCAATTCAACCTTAAAGAGAAGATACACTGAATCATTGTAAATACAGAGAGACTTTCAATGATTCCAATTACAGACATACATAAAAGACAAAAACATGAAAGCCAGGGACAAAAAAGGGACTTTGAATAACTACTGATCAAAGTATCTTTGTAAAAGGATCTGATGGTCGTTTCTGTGAATGACAAGATTCAAAGGGACAATAAATATCTTAAGTATAAAGTCTATTGAAAATGAACACTTTAGAAGATAAGCAAATACAAATACTTTAATCCCACATCAGAAGAAGGACCAATCTCATCAATCACTCAACAATCTCATTTGCAAAGATAAGTCAAAAGACCCATACTGTATTTAATATGGCATAAAGAAGAAGAAGATTTGTGTTAGATAGGTACACAATCTCAGCATAATTCAGTTTTGGTTGAATACACCATTCTCCTTGAATGTTAAGCAACAATACAAAACACTGACACTAAAATCTCCTTTAAAATGAGCTCATTATGAGTATTTAAAGTAAAGTGACAGTCAGTGTAATTAGATTTTTAATTCTAACAATTTAATTCAGCTTTCTCAAGGTATAGAATAATCCACAGAGTCAGCTGGTTGGTTCTGCTTTTGACAATTTGGACAATCACTGGAAGAATGTGTGATTAACTCAGGCCTTGTCAGGGACATTCTGTGTTAAAGGTCCAATGAACGATGTCTACTAACTTTAAACATAAAAAATGATCTTACTTATTAATTAGAGTGCTGGTTTCTCGATCAACAGTGCCAGTATGTCCTCTTCTTAAATTTCATCCCAGTGCTGAATGGTAAGTCTTTCTTTTGACCAGACCAGCCGTTCTGGGCATCCCATCAGTTTGCCAGCTAAATGGCAACAGTTGAAGCAATGAAAGTGTGCAAGCTAACTGGTTCAGACATAACTGATTCCTTGACCGGCCGAAAAAGCCTTGGCATCTTCAATCTACCAGCAAAAGTTGGTAAAACAAGGATTAACATTAGAGAAGCTTTTGAAAAGTAAAGAGAGATTAGAACGCAGAAAGGTTTCAAGACGGTGCAGAGCTGGCTAAACACTGAAGCTTCTGTGTCCGCAACAAGGCAAACCCAAAACACATAGACTTGAAGCAGGATGGGGAACTCTCCATTACTTTGAATTTCGACTGCAGTAACCATTACAAACACTAGGTTTGAGCAACATATTTCTCCTTTAAAAAGCATTTAATCCAATGTTATATTTCTTTGAATTTCCTCGGGATCAATAAAGTATCTGTCTGTCTGTCGTTTCTTTTTTTGCTTCATGATAAAGAAGCATTTTTTTAGTTGTGTGAATAAGCAATGACATAACTTTTTACAAATGTCATAGGATCCTATTAAGATGATTAAGATTGACATGCTGACCCTTTTTGAAGGGTTCATTTATTGATCCGATGACGTGCCCTTTGATCAATATTCTTTTTATAATTAAATGCGGTGGGAGACCTCTTTTTTTGCCTGAGAAACAAGTCAGCTTATATGAGGACTTAAACTTAAGATCTGGCATCAGCAGAGAAGAGACAAAGATAAGGCCTGAGAGAATCAGAATCATTAGTCTGAAGTAAAGTTTTCTTTTTACTTTCCTGGGATGTTTTCTATGTCATGCTGAAAATGACTCAAATTTAATCCAAACATAACTCCATGTTGCAAAGCCTGACAGTAGGCGACGGATGGTCTTTTTTTTTGTTATTCCAACTTCTCTTTCTTGAGGACTGTTGTGAAACTACACTATTTTAAAGTACTCAGTTCAAGGACATGATTGAAGTGTTCAATTCAAGAGGGGAACACACTCAAGCTCTTTGCCCCTACTTTCTGCTTCACAATGTCTCCCTGCAGTGCTGATGAAGATGTTTTGAAATCTGACACATAATTATACAATAAAGAAAAAATGGTAAGCATTGAGAAATGCTTTATCCGTAATGAAGATCTATGACAAAGCATTTAACAAAAATTCCCAGGTTGTTATTTTGCTTTAATATTTAGAAAATAACAGTAAGGTAAAAAGTGCCATGAAAAAAACCCCTAAAAATGTAGAATAATAATACATTTAGGGCCTGATTTACTAAAGGTTTGCGTGTATTAAAACGTGTGCAAACTTGATACCACCAGTAAAAAATGTGCTATCTGATTTACTAACAGCGTGCAGTGAGGATTGCGTCTTTCATATGAGCAAAATAACACGTATTGTCCAAATAGTACGTTTGCCTTAATGACACACACACACACACACCGAGCACCAGTGCCACCGTTCATTTGCTTCTCACTAATACTATTTTGTGCTTGCAGTCTTCCAGCTTTCCGTCCAAACTCTCTGTGACGTAAACCAGTAGAACGCGCAAAAGCCTGACAGAAATACTACCGCCGCCGCAAGGTTTGCACCTGACGTCATTCACGCAAATGTTCTGAGTAAATCACGCGCAAAACGCCCACAAGCCAAATGTGCAAACTTTTGCAATGAACACGCAATTTAGTACTCTTTAATTGAGATCTGAGTAAATCAGGCCCTTAGGGTGCACAAATATGCAGTGGTTAGTTGTGCCTGTTTCTACCTGTGCATGCACAGGCCACAGTCCAAAGACATGTTTGTTAAATGCTAACTCTAAATTGCCCGGAGGTGTGAATGCGAGTGCAGCTGGTTGTCTGTCTCTTTATGTCAGCGTAATTGTCTGTGATTGACTGGTGAACAGTCAATGGTGTAATGGTGTGGGGATTGCAGATGAATATTAGCAAGCATTGCTAAATCTGGCACATTAGCATGTGTGACTCCGTAGCTCTTGTTAAATGAATGTGCGTTGCACCTATTAAATAAAGAAATCATAAATCACAAGCCCGGCTTCCCCCTAATAGCTGGGTTTGGCTCCATCAGCTCCCTGCAATCCTGAACGGGAAAAGTGGGAAAAGATTTTGGATGGATAACATCGTACATCAGTTTAAAATAGAAAAATCAACATAAAATAACAGGAACAAATGAACAAACATTACACACAGGTCTTTCAAACATGATCATCATTAAAAAAAAAAAAAAAAGCTTAAATAACATGAAAACCTTGTTGAACTTTTTACTGTTTCAAAACTAGCTGTATTTATATCATTGCCAACACACTTCAAACACATGTTGTTTGAAAATATAAAACTTGGATTTTTCTCTACGACGTCTTTTCCTTTAATCAGTATGAAGGCAGGGCTGATGATAGCAGAAGCTAAAGAGCAGAACCAGGAGCAGGCTGTCAAACACGCTGTAGCTGTGGTAGCTTAACTCCATCCACTTAAGCCTAGCTGGCTGAAAGGAGTCCAGTGTTAATGCCCATGACAGGAGTGGGTTTGAGATGGAAATCACTTGAAAGACATTAATTTTGGAGGCTGGTGTCAGGTGGAAAATATTGAATATGTTTCTTTCCCCGTCAGTGAAGCTTTGCCCTTTTTTCTTTTTAGCTTTTTAATGCTCATCCTCCTCATCTAGTCTCTCTCAGCTCATCTTCTGTGCTCACACTTCTTGAAACAAGGAGGAAGCGCTCCAGTAACATCACCCATCCAACACCCTCATCATCATCTTCATCATCACCATGATTATCCTCATTGTCGTCCCCTTTTTGGTTACATTCACCGCAGTTTCAAATATAATTGGAAGCTTGAGGTAACGTCAGAAGTTCTGTGCTTCTCCCCTGTGAGGCAACCTCCACCTCTTTCTCTCCTCTCACTCCTTGTAGTTTCCTGAGTCGTGTCATTGTGGTTTGATGCAAGTAATTTGCCGGCGAAGATTCCTCCACAAACGAGCAGCTCAGAACAAGTGATTCCCCGAGAAAGCCATGTTCCCTCCTCTGTGCATTAGAGAGGAAAGTGTCACTCTGAGTGTGTAGTACTGCCATGCTGGATTAGAACTAGGTTGAGAACTATGAGGACAGGATGAAACGACGCATGCTTTCTGTTCTATCTTGCTGATAAAGGAGGAGAATTGATTGGGAAAAGTGCCTGTGGAGCACTTCTTGTTCCGATCGCAATCTTTTCTGAGGCCTTGTTAGAGAGTTCGCACATCTGCATTGAGGTTTAAATGTTTGACTAACTTCTGCTCTGGCTGACAATGTCTTAAATGACTTGAAAAAGTTATATGTGCATGGAACTGGAGAAGTAACTCAAACTGTGACTTCCCATGTAAGCTCGCACACAATGAATATGTGTCATCGTCAATTTGGTTTAAGCCTCTCAGTTTATCTTGAGTACCAAACTCATTTTCTGAAACAATAATACTTTAATGCAGTGGTGGATTTAGTTCTGCAGTTTAATAGTGTTCACCAACAGGTTACGGGGGGGTTCTGGACACCTAACATTCATTTTCCTTCAAGCTGATGTTTCGGGTCGGGATCATTTCAGTGACGGACACAATTGCACCTGCCTGCACACAGACTGAGCACTGCATGGAAAAAAATTGCTCACGGTTGCTCCGTGCATGCAAGACAACTCCTGTTTTAAAAAGTTCTGATCACAATTTGGGAGATAGATGCAGCAAACCCAAGAAAGCGATGAATAATATCTGCAGCAAGGAGCTGTACAAAACGGGAAAATGTGTTTGTAGCTTGTTCCCTTTGCATTCAAACACCTAACAGCGGACATGGCTCTCTCTCTCTGGCCCACTGCAGAGTATAAAGACAATTGCATGTGATTTACTTTTTTCCTTAGACCCCTCCGAAATGTTGCTTTGAGGCTTTCAGGGGGGCTCAAGTGTCAATCACGGGATCTCGGACTTCCCGTATTTTGCATGGGTTGGGACCAAATAGTGGGTCACAGAGCTGTTTAAAAAAAAAAAAAAAAGTCTGTGAAATTGCATTTGAAGCGTGTTTGTTTTGTTCTGTTCCTTTGATCAGTCACATATTTTGTACCTTATTTTAAACAAATCAGATTGGTTGAAAATATCATACATTTGGGTACACTTTTTCTGAGAATGACTTGGTGGTTGCTCCTAAGGTAAGACCAGTTGAGAAGCCCTGGTCTAACATATAGTGAGGTGGATTGCAGTCCTCCTGTGTTCGATCTTTTTGTTACCACATGTTAGAGAAACACTCCGTTTCTAGTTTATTTCATCTCCCTCTTTCTCTCGCTGTCAACTGTGGAATAGACCATGTGGTTTTGGCAGGGGGAGAAGGGGGGCCTAAGACATAAGTTATAGATGAATTGAGGTATTGCCTACCAATGCCTAATGCTAAAGTCTGCCACTGACAGTGTGGAAGTAGACAGTGAACATGTTGGTAAAAGTTTTCAGGCATAAAATCACATAATAATCCCAAAATGGATTCACTTGTTTCCCACATTTCTAACATGTGCAGACAAGCGTTCATACTTGGATGTCTTTAAGATGGCCACACTTCTGGTGCAAACGTCTTGGTAGGTGATAATTAAAATGCTCCAGCACTTCGATGTTACTTCTTCATGACTGAGCCATATTTGACACCCACACACAAGGGGACACACACAGGGAAAGCCACATAAGCAAACCTGTTCGTATGCACACATGTACAGTATAAACGGAACAGATGTTTGCCCCAGGAACTCCCTGCATCGCAGTCAAAAAAATAATTCCTACACCTTGACATTTCTCCATCTCTCAGTTAAGTTCCACACAGATGTCACAGCTAACCCGAACTGCCTCCCACTCACAGGTGGCTCTCATTCAAGAGTCACTGTAAAAGAATGTCAGAAAAAAAATAAAGGGAGTTTTAACTTAAGCTTGATCAACACTAGGTAAAATCATACCCGATGTTTTATTTCCATACTGATGAATGACCATTAAATTCTGTTCCATGTACCATCAAAGTCAAATTTTATTACAATGCAAAAAAAATAAAAAATCTCTATCGAGCCTCTCAGTTTTTCACTGGATGATGTCATCTAAAAATGTTCCCTGCCATTTTTGGTGTTCAGAGATTGTATGTCATCTTATTCAGCATCAAGTAAACTCATAGTTTTAAACTCCATCACTGGTGATGTGCTTTGAGAGTGTGCTAGTGCACACAAGGAATGCAGATCGAGCAAAGAGATAAGGAGGCATGATAGGTTCATTTAATTGGAACCTCATGGCAGACATTGGTCGGAGTTTTTACATGCTTACAACTGCAACAGATGGTGAATTATTCTTTTCTGTCAGGCTCAAACTATTTCTTACCAAAATCTTAAAAATGTGTATCTGCAGGAAATTACCAAGCCTGCCCAAAAGCGGATTTAAGGCTCTGATATACCAACGACACCATCACCGGTCAGTCTGCTGATGAGCAGTTGTCGCCCTCGTCTTTACCGTGTGTCCAACGCACAGGTCTGGTTTGTTTTTCAGTTTTGCCGTTAGAGGGACACTCGAGTCAGAATTCCAGGAGAGCTACAGGTGAGATTCAAACACTCGCTTGGACGACTAAAGCCTCCATAAATGGGGCG
The DNA here is from genome assembly GCF_947650265.1 of Symphodus melops. Classification (NCBI taxonomy): domain Eukaryota; kingdom Metazoa; phylum Chordata; class Actinopteri; order Labriformes; family Labridae; genus Symphodus; species Symphodus melops. The sequence goes on along the minus strand of NC_136692.1, from coordinate 19,364,028 downwards.
CGTACATGAACCACAAGGATGCCGACACCCCGAAATGCAACCTTGAAACAGGCAGACACGTTGACAGAATCAGATTGAAGGTGAACAGCCATATGTTGAGACTAAAGGGGAAAGAGAGGGTTCGATGGAGAGAAAGTGACGTCAATCTATTAGACAGGCATTAATAATGCAGAAACAAATATTATGTTCTGCTGAAAATGCTCTTCCCGGCTTCATATCAACTTCTACAGAAATCCTATGCAACATGAAACATTTACAAAGGCTGGCACATATTAATGTCTTTGGCTGACACTATATGCCCGACAGACCACACCGATCAGGTGGATTATGTTGTGTGCTAAAAAGTAGCTTCTTTGATAGTTCATTTCATTTCATCAACTTAACTTTTTATACACAAGCAAAATGAAATATGCTTCTTTTTTGAAGCACTTAAAGCTTGAAAGACATTTTTTTAAGTGATGCTTGATGAGTGCATTGGTTGTATGTGCATTGCTTGTTAACTTTTATGATTTTTTTTTAAGACATTTAAAAGACAACCTTGAAGAAGGATGGTAAAGGAAAGACAGTGCCATTTAGGGACATTGTGGCTCTGCAGTGTGCACCATGTTGAATTACCCTGTTGTCTCCACATAATAGACTAAGATGAGAACTTTAGAGTTTCTGCAGACATTTGCAACAAGGTTACAAATGAGGTCATCTTACTGCGCACAAGTCCTTAGGGACTTTAACAAATTGAAAAAGTGAGGACGAAAACTGAAAATTAATTTGCAGCTTTGATTCAAACAATAGAATATCACCAGGAGTAGATCCAATATTAAAAAAAAAAAAAAATCCCTCAGTTCATCATCCTCTGCAACTCCTTCTCCCTCAGTGTGTCATCTACTTTGTCTCACACTGTTACACAGTTTTAGACACATATTCCAGTCTGGCAAACGGCCTAGCTGTAGGGCTGAGCATATGGCCAATGGCTATGGGGGCATGGGGGCGGGGGGGGGGGGGGGTGAGAAAGAGGGGAGAGAATGAGGGATGATGGGTAAGAGAAGAGCAATAGCACCAAAACTGGCAGAGGAAATGCTTCAGTGTCATTTTCTATGCCAGCTTGGGTGGAGGGCACATACGTTTACAGTAAAAACAGACCTGCAGCAAAATGCACTCTATTGTATTTATACCTGATCATAAACTCTCTCTCACACACACACACACACACACACACACACACACACACACACACACACACGATGGAGAAAAGATTACATTTGAACTCTTCCTCCTTTAAAAGCCAGACCTATAGCTTCCCTTTTACCCTGGAACATTGAATGAACCTCAGTCCCTCTGTCATGTTATATGAGGCATGGGATTTGTGTGTGTCTGTGTAAGTGTCTTTATGCGTTTGTGTGTGTGTGTTGAACAGGCAGCAGAGCTTGCTGGGTTATCGTGGCAGGCTCGCGGGCCTTGTCAAAAAGCGTGTGAGAAAATTCAGAGTGACAGATGTAGCCTTTCTGCACACTCACACTAACATGGTTATTCTCCCACCGCCCGCTTCAATGATTCCTCATGCACACACATACACAAACAGAGGGCACACACACGCACAAATGCAAGCTCACTTTGCTGTGACCACACACACACTTGCAGCGCTTTAGCTTGTTGCAGTGTTGCAACTCTTGCCGTACGCAAAGTTTACAGTTTACTCCGACTGTCTCCAAGAGAGGTATGTGGGAATTTTTCTGGAGTCCAGTCTGTTGATTCTTTAAAGCCTTAACAAAATAAGCGCCAGGAGAAAAAAAAAAAATTGGCTACTTGAGTGACTTCAATATTAAAAACTGCCTGTTTAAATGTTTCTGAGCGGATATTGCTTGAGACAACAAATCTCTGTGACCTGATCATTTCCAAGATAATAAATCAAAGTCGTTTTAACTTTAATGAATTTCAAACGCGTTCTGATGGAGCTCAGAGATGAGACTTTTTTGAGTCCATTGAAGCGTGTAGACGAGGCCTATCTGATCATATATCAATGGCACTTCCCTTTGCCACATCTTCCTCCAGCACATTATCGTCAGCACTGTCAGATACCAGTACAAATGAGAAAACAATGGGGAGATGAGAGCAAGTTGCTGAATATTCATAGGCAGGATAAGGATGCAACTGGGACATTTTGGGGCTTTATCGGCACTAACAGGATCTAAGCCGTGGTAATTCATGCTAAACCCAAGCGAAATCGGCCCCAGTGCTGTTTCTGTAGAGGGAAAAGAAGACTAAAGGAAAAATAGACTTGGGTCAAATCTCTTGAGTGCTTTTGCGATCTGTTTCCATGTCATCTCCATCCCTGTTTCATTCATCACAACAGGCTACTTGAGATATCTCTTGTTCTCTTCATTTCCTCCACTCTGTCACGTCTACAGCTGGAGGCAAAGAAAGAGAGCAGAAGGAATCAAGAAAACACATTTGAAAAACTGGATGTTTTCTTTAAAGGAGCCACACGAGGCAAAGAAAAACGAAAATAACCGCTTTGAGCATCATCTTTGTTGAAAGGAACAGATGCTTCTCTCACAGATAGTGAATATGCAACCTGGGGGAGCATCTCGTCGGTATACTTGTTGACTGACCCCACGCTCGGTTACTCCTCATCTAAAGTTGTTGACCTTTTGGAGAGCCTGACTTGGCTGTTTCTCAAAACGCAGCGCTTCCTCTTGAGACCAAACTAAAGGTATTAGTATTTGACTGCCTGACCTTTCCCAAAGGCTTCTGGGTAAAAGACAGTGACCCGAGTGGCCTATATGTCTCTGGTGGATAAGCTTCCAGTGTCGTTCAGGATGTATGAAGTGTGCAGTATACATTTTTTTTATTTTTTTTATCTGTATCAGAGAACAGCAGATTAAGCTTTTTTTGCTCAGGGGACACAAAAGCTCAAAACAAAATTCAATAAAGTTCACTTAATCTGTTTGTTAGTTTGTTTAGCATAAACAGTCGATATACAGTGAAGATACCCGTCTTGATCTTACAGTGTGCAATATGATCAATTTTTGAGGTTGTGATCGTTGATGACCTTATGTCACAGCTATGAGCTGACTTCAGACAAGTTTAGAAAATTGAACATATAACTGATAAGACATGCTACTGTTTGTACAACTTAACTACAGCAGTAGTTAAGTCTGTAGGGACTGAAGGATAAAAGTAGGTATTGAAGGATAAAAGTTGCTATTTCATCCTTTTCCTAAATGTTGTTAATAGAAATCTGACTCCTCTGAATAATTACCTCAAATCTCTGCGCATTCTTTTGATGGGATGAGAGGAATGACTGGAGGCGTCTCTTTCAGGTTAACAGAGTTTATTAACCTGATGAATCAAGAATACAAGTTACAGAGTCTCTGGGTTCAACACTACGCGTCCCTGACAACAGACAGATGCTGGATCAGTTCACGAAGTCTGAGCCCCGACTATCTTTCCCTGAACCCTTTTATACATTAGACAGAGAATATCTAAGCAAATTATGCATTCAAGAATGTGCGGTTTCCATCCTCCGATTGGGGCAACTTCCAAATTATGCGCCTCCTGATGTTTGGTTCCGCTTTTCTCATTGGTGCATCTACTCCCGAATCCTTTGTCCTTCTATAGGGGAAGACACATCCTACCTGGCCTGTTTCTTATCACAAGCAGACATCTAGTCTCGTAATCATTTCCTTTTAAGCAACAAACCATTTAAGTGATTAACTATCAAGGCCCACTGAACCTATAAAAGTGGGTGAGTAATTAACTGTTCAGGGCCTTAAACTAAACCTATGTTTGAGTTGGTGAGTGATTCAGTTTAAAGGGCCGCATCAAACACATGTTGGAATGTGCACTCACTTCTGCAAGCCCTCTTCACACAAACACCTTACTGAAAAGTATGGCAATTTTATTAACACACACAAACCTGGAATAAAACATGATAAAATAACTGGTATGATATAAATGTAAGCGAACATCATTCAAACTGTAAATATCAAACCTTTCCTTTGGACCGAGTTTATTGCAGTAAGCACACTGATTATAAGCAGAAAACGGCCTAATATTCTATCAGGACATGGGTTAGGAACCAGAGGGTCACTGGTTCAAGTGCAGGTGCAGACCAAGTCTGGAAATTGGTGTGAATACAACCATTTTTACAGTAACTAGTATATACAGTGGTTATCGTAAGAGAGTCCAGCTCCACCCAACCTTATTACTGGCCTTGTGAATTAGGGTGCAATCACTACCATGCCTACCAAATATAGGGCACAGTTGGCTGTGGAAATGCAAGCAGGATCAGGCTTTAACTAGCTAAACCAATATCAATCTGTACGGATCTATACTGGACCGCTTGTTGAAATAAAGAGGCTATAAAGAATAGATTTAGCTCGTCTGCCCTGTCCACGCTGTCATCAACACCTTTGCTGCTGGTTGTTTTGAAGCCTATGATGGTCTTCATGCCAATCCAGACCTCCCTTGTGGTTTTTTTTGTGTGTTTTTTTTAGTTTTCACTCCAGCTTCCTCCTGTAGCTGTGCTTGGCCTTCCTAATCCTCCCTTTTCAAGACCTCCTCCTGATTATCATCTCTAAAAGCCCCTCTATGCATTCAGGATGGCCTTGAAGTCCTTTGTTATCCATGGCTTTTTGTTAGCAAAGGACTGTACTATAGGACAATGCAGTCCACACAAAATGTTATTTTTTTTTTTTATTTCTTGTTATATTATATTAGAGCTGAAACGATTCCTCGAATAACTCGAATAATTCGATTACAAAAATTCATCGAGGAATTTTCGCTGCCTCGAGGCTTCGTTAAGTTTTTTTTTTTTGCGTCATCAAAACTTTGGTATGAGTATAAAACACGTTTAATGTAGCTGCAGCTACCTGCTCCTCTCTCTAACACACACACACGCGAGCGCGGCGTGCCCCTTTTAACTTTTAGTCAGCACACAGTTGATCCGTGATCCACACGACCCAGTCGGGAACACGTGATCCGGTCAAACAGTCGGCTTTTCTCCGTTCACTCTCTCCGTGTCTGCAGCTAACATAACGATAGCAACGTCCTCTCACAGTCTCTGTCATAGACGCGTCTATGGTCTCTGTAGTCTGTGAGCGCGCTGCAGGAGGAGACAGAGATACACTTTTAACAATATACAGGCTGATTATATGAAATGTCTGATGTCTTCAAAGCTAAATCAAGACAGAACTTGTTTGTGGAATAATAATTTAGCAAATATATATTTAAAGTTTCTCAATTTCCTTATCTGACATAATGATTGATTCTGTGATTGATTCAACAGAACATAATGCTTTCTCAATTAAATGTACTGTAACAGATGTGTAGGCTACACAAAACAGTATTTTCTATTTCAGCCATTAAAACGTGTTTGGCCTGTATTTTTAGTTTATCTGCCGCCTTGACCAGTGAATCCAAAAGTTTATTTGGGACCCTGTCAGTAATATGGTGAGCATCATCAGCAGCTGTAGAGCAGAGGTGGTTGGCTGTAACAAGCAGGCGTTTCCATGGTCACTGCAAAGAAGCAGGTTTGTAGGGACGACCCAAGACGAGTTAAACCTTAATTAAGCAAAAGTATGATTTATTCGATTACTCGATTAATCGACGGGATATTCGATAGAATACTCGATTACTAAAATATTCGATAGCTGCAGCTCTATATTATATATTAATCTAATAGGGGAAATTCAAATCTTTCATCGAGTGGGTTTCTCACACACGTGCATCTGTGGAGATGACATCAGCCTACAGGAGGCGCTCCCTGAGCTGGAGGGGTTTCTTGCTTAAGTGCTCGAGAAGTGGTCTGACACTTCTTCAGCTTCAAGACTTGAGCCGGCAACCCTCCGGTTCCCAAAGGGAGTACCTATGGGCTGAGCTACTGCTGTCCCTAACAGTTGATGTAGTCTGTGATCCAGTCTGGGAGCCTGTCGATGTCTTCCATGAGGATCACAGTCTGTCACCTCTAAACAACCCTGCAGTGGAAGGACACTTCCTTATCTCAGGCTTCCTTTTCACCAGATGCACATAGCAGGGGGTGAGATGAATCACGTGATCTGAGCTTAATGAGCTGTATATGTCTTTAACATTGGCAATCACCCCCTCTGGTTGTGCAGCTTACATACTGTCTATAGTTTGGCGGTGTTTAAGCCATGGTGACATGGTGGAAGCCTACCGTGAAAATTTTGAGGGCACTCGGGTGATCAGCCTGTAGTCTGGATACAACTGTGCGTATGACCTTAAACAGCGTCGTCAGGTTAGCAGAGGGGGGGATGTAAACAAAAACAGAGTTTAAATTTTTTTAAAAAGTATTCTTCAAATATAACACACATTTACAGAAGGGAAAAGCACGAGCATTTACAGTTATCACACGATTATATCATTTCTTAAAAAACTCAAGGGGGGTTTTAAAGTGAGATTAGAAAATGGCATTAATGAGAAAATGTTTCTCCTTCTCAGGGGGAAGAAGAGCCAGGAAATCATTACATTCATTAAAAGACAAACCAAAACTGAAAAACAAACCAGACCTTCATCGAAAATGGGACATTATTTCTAATTTGCATATTTCTGAAAGAACATTGCATTATTATTATTATTATTATTATTATTATTATCATTATTATTATTATTATTATTATTATTATATATTATGAGTCAGATACAATACAATGTTTAACACTTTAAGGCTTTTCTAATTTTGAGTTTGATCAATACAAAATATACATGTATATAACAAATATATTGAACACACACGACTGTGGACAATAGTCAGTGCAGAAAACAAACTTCCAAAGTCTCTTTCTGTCTGTCTCCCTCTTTGCCTAAATGTGGTATAAAATATGTTTACTTACAACAATAGAAAAATTGTTACGTGATAGAACAACAAAAAAAAATTGAGCAAAGAGCTGTGTGTATTGTTTATTTCTGGGAACGCGACAAAGAAGGTGGGGAACCACTGCTTTAGATGATGGTCATCCATGATAGACCTGAAACAAGGAATTTACAGTTAGTCATGTTTGGAATTGTGTTGCTCTTTATCCATATTTTTTGTTTGTTTTCATTTTCTTTTTTTCCTGTCGATTTTTTTTTCTATTTGGCGCCAAACTTTTTGCAACAAAGATACTGAAGTTCAAAATGCTTTAAAAGACGCTTAGAATGATTCATTACATTTAAGAGTTTTATTAAAGCTGAACAATCAATCAATCAACCAATCAATTTTTTTCATGTATAAATATGATACTTAACCTTGTATTTAAAAGAGCATCCAACATTAATCTAACATGAGCACTTGGCAATGTTTTGCAAAGTTACTGTGGCAACCCCCCCCCCCCCCCCACAAAAAAAAATAAAATAACAATATAAATAAAACAAATAACGGATATACAAACCCACCAACGATCCACAGGAATATAAGACAAGTGAGCCCAGGAATATATATGGTTACTTACTCTGCATAGTACTTTGAAATGTACACAGAAAAACAAAACAGTAAATTGTCACATATAATTAATGCTGACTTTTTTCAGTGAATGTGAAAAGTATTAATGATGAGTTTGCTGAGTACTTCATGACACTGTAATTGTACCGCTTGAATATGACCCATATTATACAGGTAATTCCATTCCCATCAACTTAATAACCTTATTAGGGACAGGCCATGATGTGTTTGTGTGGATGTGCTCCAAGCTACCATTTAAGACTGAGCTATTAATTGGATCCTAATTTTTGATGAGTCAATCTTCAAGCATTGTTGCTTGTGGCTCTTTAAATGCAGCATGCATGTAAATACAGGAACATTTAAAAGTAACATGAGAAGTACAGAGAACAAACTGAAAATACAGCTGAGATCAATGTTATCACAGAGGAAGGGGGCTTAAAGCCCTGACAAAGAAAAATAGGAGGGGGAGATGGGAATTAGTTTTAGTTTTACCATTAAAGCAGGCACTGACCACCGCAATTTAATGTGACCTCAAAACAGAGAGGTCTGTGTGTTGCTGTGAATGTAGAGAAGACAGGTCAGAGGGATAATTGGTCAATTGTGAATAATCATGCCTGGCTGTCATCACGGCCGACACAAACTTCAAAGGCTTGTTTTAGTAAGAAACAGCTGTGTTGCACGCTCACACTGAGGAGCTGGGATGGCTACATGGATGCACTGACGCGTGAGGAATTCTTTGAGACAAGGATGTGTTCAGTCACATAGATAACAGCTGATGTAAAACAAGAACACTGGAAAGAATGGAGTACAATGATTACTAAATCTGACTCGCAGTCGAGATTGTAAAATGCTGGCACCATGCTGAGGCTGATCACAGAACATTGCATGAGCGCCAGATGTTTTGAAATCTGGGGTAAGTTGCAACCTTCTGGTCCGTCTGCAACATGCAGCAGAATGATTCAACACTCATCCCACAGGAACATGTATATGTGACTTGAACACATCCGCACCTGCTGCCAATTAGCTGTAAGTCTCCACCATCTGAGAACAGATCACACTCAGTCCCTCTTACTGATAAGCAGAACTTCCAGGTAATAACAGTCTCCATTTGGGTGATTGAGTAGTTAAATAGGATACTTTGCTGAGTTCTTTTTTTCTACTTGCTAGGTACTTCGAAAGGTACTTGACGAATATGTGAGAGGCTCCAGATGTGCTAAGATGAGGTCTCCCAGCGAGAGCTTGTTGTCCAACAGCATTTCAGCTCATCTGTTTCTGAAAACGTCCTGGTCGAGTCATGACACTTATGAGTAATAGAAAATGTATTTACTCATTCATAGCCTAACAGATGAATTGTCCTCTCGTTTTATTTTTATATTTTGCTTCCTCTCTGTATGGATATTCTGTCATGGGGGAAGTGTAAATGACCAGACAGTCTTATTCTGAGTTTAAATATATCATTTAGCTTTGGAGACTGAGCATTTCAACTTGGTAGCTTAGTAATTTTTTGAAAAACAGACGACAGCTCTTCTTCAGCGACACACCTCCAACCGCTTTCCACTCGCGTTCAACACGAAGGAGTTACCAATTGGAGCGCACCACAATTAACCACCTTCAAGCACAAGCGGTGGACACGGAATGACCACGATTGAAAGACACTGACACAAAATCCAAATAAGCAGTGAGTAGGCCTGGACCTTGACTAAACCAGCTTTATATGCAAGGCCATCTACAAAAACCTGATGTAAACACATCACCCAAAACAATACAGCTCATGCTTCTTCCTTATTGTAGACAGTCAGGACTTAAACTTGATTTCTGTTCTATTCATGGGTAAAATGTCAAACATTCTTCCTTTAATATAAATTGATCTAGCACCACTATTTTCCCCATTTAGGCCCATGTCTACGACTTATTTACAAAATGTGCACTGCAGTTAAGAGCTCAAGCCTGCAATGCACAATATTAAGTGGCTGCTCTTATTTAATTTATCCAAAGTAGCAAAACAGCATCACACCAATCCAAACGGCTGGAACAACACAACCCTAATGTGAGTGATACTATCTTGTTTAATTTTAGTGATTGACTCTAAATTAATCTCCCTTTTTTCGTGCATGACACTGATGTTAGCTAAACAGTTTTCCGATTTTAAAGGAGGTCCTGGTAAGGGGAAAAAAAGTGCATTTTTAGTATCTTGTGTCCTTAAAAATAACCCTGAATGCAATTCCTGGAGAAAAGATGAATGTTAAAGGTTCCACAATCTGCCATCTTGTGTAATGCACTTATGTGAAGTCCCTCATGTTTATATATGCAGGAGATATGCCACGTGTGAATGTGCTTAATCAATGATGGGTATAGTCTGTTCTGCTGAGTGAAGGAAGATGCCGCTTGCTGCTATGCTATTATGCAAGCTTAGAGAAAGAGAGAGGGAGCAAGAGAAACAGAGGGAGAGGGATCTAGAGACCTCCTGCTGTTGTTTCAGATATGGCGACTCTTTGTTTTTCCCAAGCACACAGACCTGCACACATAAATACACAAGTACATTTAAAGGCTTTCCTCCCTTAGCATAAGCTCACAGTTACTGCTGTTGCTACAATGGGTTAATGTCCCCGTGGAGAGATCAGTAGATTCCAGCTGATTCAATGATTGAATCTCTGTTCAAAGAAAAGTCCCACACAGTGCCTCCTGTTTTAACTGACATGACACCACAAGGAGAACAATCTTGGACAGATCTTGGACCCAACAGATTTGTTTTTAGCTCTTTGACTGTTCGGAAACAACATGTATGTTTAAACCTTTAAGAGCTGAGCGGCATGGTTTTTAGTTGATGTATTGGACAAGCTATTAACATTTCATATATCATGTAGCCATTATCTCTAAGTGGAGCTTGAGGCTTTGTTGAGCCAACTTGCTCAAAGAAAGCCCGGTATTTGTGGGTTTTATTTTAATGCACACCCCTGAGGTTACAGGTATGGTCACATAACATGCACAGCTCCACACTCTCAACAACTGAAAAAAGGCTGCCATGTCTAGTCATGAATGGAAAATAATCAAAGCAATCTCAGTTATAATCTGTGCATGAAAACAAGCTATATTATGATTCACAGTAGTGTAGAATCCATGACATAAAATGATCCCACACACTGGATCAATGATTCACCAAACACAACTGTTTTGTTTTTTAGGATGATGGAGCACATCCACTCAGAGCTTAAGTAACTAATCCGCCAGCTTTGAGATTGCACTGAAACCAGTATTGCCAGATTGGACTGAACAATTAGTCACCTAATCAAAGCACTGAATATGCACAGTCATCAAGAGAATAGCCAACTTTTGACGCACAGAGAAGGTAAAAATAGTGTGTAATGAATGACTGATTAGATCGTACCCTATCTCCCTCCCTCGGTCTTTCTCTCTAAAAGGAAAGAGAGAGAAAGACAAAGACAAGTAAGAGCAAGAAGGACACATTTAAAAAGAAACAAAATTATTTTTCTCTTATTGTCATCATTTAATATTTTTTTTTGAATCAAAACATATTGGAAAAAAAGACAAAAGCTCAGTGTGAAAGTTTAATTTATGGATTTTTATCATCTGTGGTTATGACTGTACTCACTATTGACAAACTGAGCCTAGTTACCCATTAATCTCATGTCAATCATGCTATGGATTGATGTGCCTATATTACTGGAATGTAGCAGAACTAGTATTCAGTAGAAGGTGTCAAAATAGATTTAAACAAATCTCAATTCATCACAAGCCACACAAAGTGGTTTGACTTGCTCAATTAGATAAAAGCATTCGCACTTCTTTTGAAGTTGTCCAGCCTGGCAACACTCATTGCAACAGTATGAGTTGTTGCTTGTCCCAGAAGAAAAAGCTCAATTTAATGCAGCAGTCATCGATGTAGTGATATTAAATAAATATGTCCTTTGTGAAGGCTTCAACAGACATCAATGGAAGAGAAAATGTTTATCCATGGCCTGACATCATGATGGAACTTTACTTGTGTTTACAATCAGAATCAGAATCAAAAAAATGTTGTTAATCCCAGGGTGAAATTCGGTTGTTTACATTGCTCTAGGACACAATACAGAAGTCGGAGGGATGGAAACAAGTCATGTTAACATGGTACTTTAAGTCAGTCACAACTGTGGGCCAGTAGCAACAAATGAGATGTAAGTCACCTTCATTTATTTAAGCCGTGTTTTCTCCAAGCGGTTCAGTTTGGTTCATCTCGGTATGGCAGACATGTTGTGGCGTTTCCATAGATTGAAGCCGGTGAAGATCCTCAAAGTACTGAGCCGTAGCCTCCAACTTTTTGGTACTCTGTTGGGTGCAAAGTATATCATCTGACTTTCAAAGATGAAGCTAAACACTGTCGACAGTTGATTGGTCGAAAGAACGGTGCCCGCCATGTTTTACACAGTCAATAGTTTTATCAGCTGTATTTCAACTCGCGGCACACATCCTTCTCTGAAACAAAGCTTGATTGTGTTTTTGTACTAAAGAGTCACATGCCAATGTCGAAGTAAAGAAGCTGCTGGATGTCTTCCATCGTTAGTTTTGTTTACTGTGTCGCGTTTTTCTTCTTTGTTTAATTTAATGGCAGGGTAGATGTTAGCAATTAGCTGCTTTCATGTGACGCTAATACGTAGCTGACGTGGCTATCGGCATCACGCTTACGAAATTGGGCACGGGTGGCTGTAGAAATGCAAACAGGATAAGGTTTTAGAAATAGAAAACCACAGCCACATCTCAACAGAAAGGCCCGCATCAATGCAAAACAGCATATAATAATGGATATTATATAATGCATCTTACCCATATTGCACAAGATCTGCAGAAATGCAGCGTGGGAGACAAGTTAACAAAAAAAAAAAAAAACGTACAGGAACACTGTGACGCTACACGCGAAACAAGTAGCTGCAAGTCTATTTTCAATGGAGTACGCTGCAATCATGTGTCAGGCTGGACAGAAAATGACAACCCAGAGAGAAAGACAAGGAAACAAACAGCGTGCCCAGTCCATTTCTAAATAAAACCATATATATACAGAGTTACGATGCCAGTTTTCACCACTTTATCGACATATGTCAAAATAGGCAACAAATAAACAATGAAGCATCCCCAGACAGACAAAGCCAAATGTTAGGATGGGTTTCTCTTCATTCCTATGTGATCTTTTAGTTCTGCTCACGTTCCAGAAACAGATCCAGTGGAGCAGGGCAGTATGTGGGGATTGTGGATTAATTGTTTTGACAAACGAGGTCAACCCTTAACTATACATATTAAATGTTATTGTCATAAATAATAATGTTATTGTTTTTTTTGGTTTTGGTTTTATTGTTACAGATCTTACCTCCAAGTATCTGCAACCTCCTTAGTGCCCCCTAGTGACACGCACACCGGGTCATTACCTCACTTTAAAAAACAAGGGTCATAAACCCCCTTCCAAATCCCCAAAAAATGAGGAATGCATTAAAATGTATTATTTAGATAAAGACGTACATGATACAGTAGACAAGATGGATTTTCTAATTACTTTTTTATCTCTTCATTACCTTTGGGATGTCTTATGACCCGGCCAAACATCTTTAACAAGACGGATTTTCTAATTAAGTTTGTTTTTATCTTGTCCTTACTTTTGAGCTGTCTGGCCAAACCTCTTTAACAATGTGTCTAAATACAACACCTTCTTGCTTTGGAGGATTGTGATAAATATAGTTTCTGCTGATAGTGTTCTGAACAATAAATGAACTGGTCAGAGTGGTCCCACATTTATTAGACACTGTATAAAGACAAAAGATTGCCATGTTCCAAAGAAAAGAAAAAAAACAAAACATTCAAGATCAAGAATGCAACCTTACATTTCTTCTCTGCCAATTTGGTGTGAAGCTCATTCACATTGGCAGCCCACTTTAGAGCAAGAAATAAATAAACAGAATACATTTTGTTGACACATTAAAGTCTGTTTCAGGTTGACGGCTGTTGTTGGAGAGGTTGACTACGTGGAATATGTGACATATTCTTGACAGCTGACAGAAGCTGTTTTGTCTTCAGCATGTAAAAAGTGTGAATCGGTGCTTTTAAGATGGTGATATTGCCCGGATCTGATAACATTTTCGGGGTGAATGTTTTCACACATCACGCTTGCTATGTTGTTATGCTCTGTATTCAGCTATCTTGTTGTAATACATTCATAACACACTCTCAGGGAACACAAATATAATCCCCACATCGGCTTTAAATGAAGCTGCTCTGGTGCAGGCGTCTGTTTTATTGGTGGGTTATTAAAGTTTCATGTGGTTTTAATGAAGTTGCAGCATGTATGGCATTTCAGCTGGATGCATAGGGTGCTTAATACCAAGGCTGAGACAATCATTGTTACTTTTGCGTAATACACACAAAGAAATGAAAATAATAATAAATATGAACTCAAGAATGGTTATTTATCTGATAGCTACTCACCACCTACGCCAAACTAAGCTTGTTTTTCCTTAGGATGGCAGCACTGAAACATGTTCATCTATAATAACGATCTATTGTAATAGTCTGAATGTGAATCTATAATGGAGGTGTGCTGCTCTGACTTTACTGCTGCTACTACTACTACTCCTACTACTGCGACATATGTATTATAATAATGTGCCTCTCATAGATATAGCACTTAAAACATGTAAATGGCAACTTTTAAATAGCAGAAATGGATGCAAAGGTACATCCAATGAATTGTATATCTTTGTCATAATGTTTGATGTGCACACTAAATGTCCAACTGTGCAAGATGGCAAGTTTTAATGTAAAAAGCCTGATTGTTAAAAGGCTGTAATTTGAGTTGCTGTTGTCCTTGTGCCACATCTATTGACAATGACTGTGGGAGCTGTAATTATCTCCTGCACTGCCCATGCCATTTATCTCATGAGGCAATTAAAATGAGTCTGACTCTGACTGAAATGTGACCCTATGCACAAGCAGCTCCTCCTCTGCCAGCCTGGGCAGAGCAACAGAGTGCTGTCATGGTCTGTCCTCCTGTAGCACAATGAGTGACAGACTGACAAATGCATGCACACCCACACCCCCGCCTTATCCTAATGCCGAACCACATTTCTGGGAGCCTTGCCCATTGGTCAGCTTTCCAGCTGAGCGATGAAACGCCAAAAACACTGTGGCATAACGTACCTCAACACAGAAAACAACTTGCTGGCTCAAATACAGGTTAAAGCAGGAGTTGTAATTACAGGTTCAGAAGAGAAAAAAAATCACAGTGGAGAAATAATAACCCAGCACAGAAAATAAATAAAAGGCCTACACCCCCACACATCTCTGACCTGCATGGCTGTTTTCTGCAGTGTAACTTCACAAACAAGTATGAAAATATCCTTTATGCAACTCTTTTGTTGAGAACAACTTTACCCATGCATATGATTATGTAATTTGATTTCGCCGATTCTTTACGGATTTGGACAAAAACAGAACAGAACAAAAAATTGCCCGCAGCTGCATTGGAACTAACCCGATATAACATGTGGTCAAGTGTTGTAATAGCCCTTTAACCCTACAATTGTCATCCGAAGCAGAAGGGAAAGGCCTCTGTTCCCAAACTCATCTTCACAAGTAGAAAAAAAAAAAAAGTTATATATGTAAAACTCACGACTGATTCATAAGGACATCAAATTCCAACCATAGACGAGCACACAGCCAAAGCTGTGTGACTGGCCTGTCAGCCTTTTTCTGGATGGGATGACAAGTCTTGGTGCAGCGCAGTTTATCAGAGAGTCACTAAAGTTGACACTGGAGCAGAATTGTATAGACTATGACACAGCCAGCCAACCCTGCATACTGTGACACACACACACACACACACACACACACACACACACACACCTCTGGGGCTAGTACAAAGACACAGTGGTTGCACTGAAATGACAGCGGGGGAAATGTAGTCATATTCTTCATGCAAATGAGCATTTAGAGTTGATGCAGATCTGAATTTTAGTAGCGTCAGATAAAAGGTCAAACAACTGCTTTCTATTCAACGTAAGATTATGCAAGTTCAAAAGCAAGGAATTTAATTTATGTAACAGTAATGTTTGACTGGAAGAGTGTGAACTTTATTGCTGTGCTCAGTCTGAATGTGTGAGATCAGCTTTTCATCAATGTGTGAACATGTTTTCACACAGGGACTTGATTGATCTGAAAGTAGATTTGTCTGGATAGCTTCCTCGTGATTGTTTACTAGTTGACAACAAGTAGCCTTGCACATCTGCTTGTACTACATCAGGATCCCTCGATAAAGAAAAGCACCAAACAGACAGAAAAGCACTATAGAAGCTTCAGTCCATTTTAATTTTTACTTCATTGTTCACTCATTCATGGCTCTTTGTGATAGATTTTTCAAAAGATGACTCAACACTGCTCAAAAAAAAGGAACACTTAAACAACACAATGTAATTCCAAGTCAATCACACTTCTGTGAAATCAAAATCTCCACTTAGGAAGCGACACTGATTGACAATCAATTTCATGTGCTGTTGTGCAAATGGAATAGACAACAGGTGGAAATTATAGACAATTAGTGTTGAAGTACAGTAATTTTACCAATGCGTGGCATTGTTGTCCTCAATGTTAGTCCTTAACTCATCTTGTGATGTTGTTCGCTTCTCTCACCTTTGAATAAAGCTCACGTTAAACTGACAACAATTAGCAAGACACCCCCAATAAAGGAGTGGTTCTGCAGGTGGTGGCCCCAGACCACTTCTCAGTTCTGATGCTTTCTGGCTGATGTTTTGGTCACTTTTGAATGCTAGCGGTGCTTTCACTCCCGTGGTAGCATGAGACGGAGTCTACAGCTGACAAAAGTGGCTCAGGTAGTGCAGCTCATCCAGAATGGCACATCAACAACAGGCCGCTACCTCCGCCTTTGTGCAAGGAGGAACAGGAGGAGCACAGCCAGAGCCCTGCAAAATGAACTCCAGCAGGCCACAAATGTGCATATGTCTGCTCAGACGGTCAGAAACAGACTCCATGACATGGGTATGAGGGCCCGCCGTCCACAGGTGAGGGTTGTCCTTACAGTCCAACACCGTGCAAAATGTTTGGCATTTGCCAGAGAACACCAAGAATGGCAAATTCGCCACTGGCGCCCTGTGCACTTCACAGATGAAAGCAGGTTCACACTGAGCACATGTGACAGAGTCTGGAGACGCCGTGGAGAAAGTTCTGCTGCCTGCAACATCCTCCTAAATGACTTGTTTGGCAGTGGGTCAGTAATGGTGTGGGGTGGCATTTCTTTGGGGGCCGCACAGCCCTCCATGTGCTCGCTAGAGGTAGACTGACTGCCATTAGGTACCAAGATGAGATCCTTAGACCCCTTGTGAGACCATATGCTGGTCCAGTCGGCCCTGGGTTCCTCCTAATGCAAGACAATGCTACACCTCATGTAGCTGGAGCGTGTCAGTAGTTCCTGCAAGATGAAGGCATTGATGCTATGGACTGGCCCGCCCATTTCCCACACCTGAATCCCTCAGGAGACCATCTGCCACCTCATCAGGAGCATGCCCAGGTGTTGTAGGGAGGTCATACTGGCATGTGGAGGCCACACACACTACTGAGTCTCATTCTGACTTGTTTTAAGGACATTACAACAAAATTGGATCTGCCTGTGGTGTTTTTCCACTTTAACTTTGAATGTTCCTCCAAATCTAGACCTCCATTGGTTAATACATTTGATTTCCATTGATCATGTTTGTGTGATGATGTTGTCAGCACATTCAACAATGTAAAAGAACAAAGTATTTAATAAGAATACTTCACTCGTTCAGATCTGTTATTTTAGTTTTCCCTTTATTTTTTTGAGCAGTGTATATTTTGTAGAATCCGTTTTAACAATCTATTATGTTATGAAATATCTAAAAGTGTCCTAACCTTAGAATTCATTGGAATATTCTGTACAAAAGGATGGAAAACGTAAACCTTGTTATTTGTCTGGTTTTAGAGAGGCATTAGTCAGACTCAACGTCAGAGTCAGAGAGTTTGGGGATGGGGACAATAGCTTTGGATGGATGAATCACTCATTTTTACATCTTGTCTGATGTGCTGTTTTCCGGCATAGATCAGTTCAGACATGACACGACTTACACTGCAGTCAAAAATGTATTTTTTTTCTGCCAAATGCCAGTGAGTCCAAGAAGCTTCAGGTAGTGAAGGTTAGGTTTTGTCTGGAATGTATTATTGTTAAGCACAATGACTCTTCACTTTGTGGTATGAATAGCTAACCTTATGTCGAAAAAAGTTTTTAAACCGGTTCAGCTGTCGATCACTTCCATACATTCTTTGAATCTGAATCTGAAATAATGAGCGGCGTGAAAAAGGTGCAATGTGACTTGATAACAATTTATATGTACAAAAATAATAATAAAATGAAAAATGAACACGTTTTAACCTTGATTGATAGAAAAATAAATGGGGGGGGGGAAATGGACTACCTGCAGGAGGGCATGTGTCAGTCCAATTAATTTTCCAAGGCAAGAGCTATATTTTAGATGAAAGTAAGAACAGGAGGAAAAGAACCTGGCTCAAAACAACAGATTCAGGTGCCGGCTACACAAGTAATTTCAGCTGCTAATAACACAATAAAAAAAGAAGTAATAATAATCTTTGTCCAACCAAAGACTTAATTATATTGTGAGATATCAAATGACCATATAATATATCTCCTGTGTGGTCTCGTTCGGAGATTTAGAGAAGTAAATAGTGAATAGACTACTAGACAAATGTAGAGCTTTTCTCATCTTTTGATGACTTAAACCATTATTCCATTACATGTCCCATGAGTCCATTCACACACTGATGGCAGATCATTCTGGTTCTTAATATTAACAGTATTAAAAAACTGATAATCACAAACATTCTCAATCATTCACAATCATTCTGGGGTTTTGGGGGTTCATTGTCTTGCCCAAAGACATTTCTAATTCACTACCTAATCAATCAGTCAACCAATTATTCATATGAAGCTGATTCATAGCAAAACATTTCTGAAGACACTTTAGAAAATAGAATAGGTCTAGATCATATGTATATTATTTACAAATACCAGACATGAAAAAACACACAAAAAAAACAGCCTTTTAACATTTAGAAACCTCGAGCAGAACTTAATTCACAGTAAACCAGCAACTGCTGCAACTGTGTCTCCAAATGCTATAACCAATTACAGTTATCATATTTACATGTGTTGAGCATTGCAAAGCAGTTACAGTTAAGTAATGTTTAAGAACCGGAAGGTAAAGGAATAAAAAATGCTTTCTTTTGCTTTGATTGATTGATTTAGTTTATTTCAAAACAACATTAAAAAAAAAAGAGAAACAAAATATAAAAAAAGACACAATAGATTTATTGGAAAAGGATTAGGAAAAAGTAAAAATGTATATAATCCTACTCCCATGTCACATTTCATCGTTAAATTTATAGATGATTCCAATCTTGACGATTCTTTACACATGTCAGATATTTCCCCGGATTGTTTGCCTACTGAGATGTAAAACGGTCCCGGTGCATCCCAATCCTATTAGTCTCTCAATGTTATCAAATAATAAAGGCCTCGTTACTAATACAATTTGTCCTCTTTTATATAGTCATCAAAGATGGATTCTTTGTGAACATTTTTGAATCGGATATTTGTGCTCTGTTTCGGCTCCTTAGCCAGCCCATTCCATAGCTCCACCCTGTATACAGAAATACTCAACATCTTCTTCGTTGTACGAACACATTGGGTTTTTTTTTATTTTTATTTTTTATTTCATTTGCCTCTTAACTAATAACCCCCCTCCTGTCCCTGTCACAAAACATTTTTTGAATGTTGCCCGGAAGTGAATTATTTCTTGCTTTGGACATGATTATTGCAGTTATACATTTGACCAGATCTATAAATTTCAATGCATGTGACCTTAAAGACAGTTCAGGCAGTTGTGTTCCCTGAACCCCAACTTGCACAATCCTGATAGCTCTCTTTTTCAGTATGAATAATGGTTGTATGTTGCTTTTGTAAGTGTTGCCCCACACTTAATTTAAATATGGTAGTACAAGTGAGAAGTACAAAATGTGCAGTGATCTAGTATGTGTTTTGTTTTCCCCAGGAAAGCGATGCTCTTTGCCAGTTTTATTCAGACATAATTAATGTGAGGTTTCCAGCTAATTTATGCTCATGCCCAGAAATGTGATTTTATACACTCTTTCGACAATAACATTAACAGCTTTGAAAAGGGATCCTTTTGAACTTACTTAAAGAGATACTTCAACCGGTTGGAACATAAATCTGTATTGAAATTGTATCATATATGTAGTAAAAATACAAATTACATTTTGAAGCTGGTGCCTTCTTGACCGAGAAAGGCAGAAAACTGTCTTTTTGGCTCATGTGGATGTAAGACAACAACTCTTTGAATGCACAGCACCACAGCAGCCGCCTCCTGTTCCTCCAATCACAAGCACAAGACCTTCAAAACCCCCTTGATCCATATCAGTTTGAAGTTGAAACAGTTTGAAGTTTTTCACGATTGTCAGTTCTTCTCAGCTTTCTCTTCAGAGCCTGTTAGCTTAGCTTCCTCGCAAGATGGCGGATGTTGAGTTTCGATTCTGGGACTGAGGCCCCAACACTGATCTGTAGTAGGTCTGTAGCTTCAATGGGTCAAAAACATGAGGAAATGGGGGCGCTGGTGGCGCGGGTGGCGCAGTGGCAGCGCACGCGTCCCATGTTGCGAAGCTGTGGTCCTCGCGCGGACGGCCCAGGTTCGGGTTTGCGTCCGACCTGTGGCTCCCCTCCCGCACGTCTCTGCCCGCTCTCTCCTTGATTTCCACCCCTATCCACCTTCCTCTCTCTATAATAATAAAGGTGAAAGGCCAAAAATAAATCTTTAAAAAAAAAAAACATGAGGAAATGTCAATGTAGTTTCACCCCTCGAACCACAGCAGCCTCCAATGATGCAGAATAGCAATGTTTGCCCTTTTAAATAGTTGTGAGGTGGGATGCACGACAACTTAAAAATACTACACCTTTTCTCATGGCACAAAACTCAATGCAAATAGGTGAAGTATCCCTTTAACAAAGAACAAATGTATGCTGTTTACAAAAGGGTATGCTACATAGTCTGCAAATTGAGAAACTAACATAGATACAGAAACCTATATTATAAAACCTATGATACATTACAAGGAAATCAACTTCTCAAAAGAAGTCAGCCTTTAAATTTCACATGGAAATCTCCATGTGCTCAATCCATGGACCTTAACCTTTACCTCAGTAAGTTTGCCACACTCTCCATACTGGTCACTGGGGTTTAGACACCACATCAAAGCAAAGAGCTCAAGACAGCCATCCCAAGTGACGCTAACTTGGGTACAAACAGTGTATTTTGAGGCAATGTGCCACTAACCCAGCTGCAGACTTGACAACTTGGGAGTGAAAACAGGTTCAAATAGGGAAAAGATCTTTACAAGTGTCACTCAGGTAGACACTTGCTGTTTTTCCCTTCACTTCTGAACCATCTGTAAAAAAAAAAAAAAAAAACTATGCTCAAGTGCAAAACTGCAGTCAAAACATATTAAAAAAAATCAAACCCACAGACACTCAAACTGAAAACACAACTGTGGTGTGGATAATGTGGATTTCAGTGTTTTATTGCATTTCTCATGTTCAACATGACTGATATAAATTTCGGAAGAAAACACATGCATTTATAATTCTTCTGATCTTCAACATAAGCATAATTATGTGTGTGCTCGAGTGTTCATGTTTGCCAACATGTGTTTGGATGAAATGCTTTTGCTTGCGTTGGAGAAGATCTATTTATTGCCCTTTGAGCTTATATTATGAGCGTAGGCGAGCCTTTTCGTTTACGTGTGTGGGTGGTGGTCATATTCTCATATGGAACAAAGGGGCTAACCATTTACTTCTTGACTTTTGCTCTCTGGTTCTCCTCCTGCGTCTGGCTAAATCCAGAATCCCACAAGGTTAAGTTGTTCATTAAAGATGTTTTTCTACATTTTAGCGTCTTTGATTTCTTAAGTAACGCTTGAAATATTCAGACAGTATTCAGTGGTATCAAGCATATGTTCATGCTGGAACCTTAAATTAAAGAAAGCTGTGTAAGGTACTGTGCATTGCAGTCCGATTAGTCATCTGAACTAGGAGTGCGAGATGATGATCCGGTCACATTTATAACACACTTGAGGTGGCTTATTTATACGGATGCTTATGTTTCCATGTAGGTGTAAAATGCTGCTCATATCTGACATGTAAATGCGCAGTCACATCTCTGTTGCTTTGTGTACTCACACAAACAAACCCATTTTGACCTATGAAGGAGATCAAGTGCAAAGCACTGTGCTTGAAAAGCACAGAACAACAAAACTCTTTTTTTTTATGCATTTGATGCCTAACATTTCCATTTCTCTCTGTCTCCGGTCCATCCAGGGGGATGCGTGAACTTTCTATTGCAGGCTCAATGCCTAAACCACATCTTTTTTTTAATGTGTCTCCAATAGCCCGGTGCAGTTGGGATGCAATGCTCTGGATGGAGAATATCACAATGATATTATTCATATGCAGCCAGGTTTAGGTAATCCTTCCAACACTGAGACCAAACCATAAAAAGGACGATGAATTATTGAAGAGCATCAGAGAAATAGGAAACCTTTCTCTGAATAGGATCAACCTTTTGGGAATGCTTCAAAGAGCATTCAATAGTCGGCAAAAAACCCAGCCCTCTCCCTGCTTTATCCCTGTCGAAAAAGCTCTGCCCTTGCTCTGAGAGGGAGAGAGCGGGAGAGCGACAGAGGGAGGGGGAGAGACTGAAAGCTCACCTATTGTTCACCCTTTATTTGCATGAAATTGTTTACCACCTTTTCATGCTGTTCTCTCTTTTTCCCATCCCTGTCCCCTACTGCTCCATTTTTCTCGCTCTCTGATTTCGTTCTGTCTCTGCTCATTTTAACACACACAGATGGTGGTTACTGAGGCAGACTTTGAGGACAACCAGCTCTAAACGGCGTGTACTGAATGGTTTACAGAGCATCCTTTGAATTAGTGAATGTAGTGGGAGACACAGGTTGGATTAAAACATGTAATTGTCGGGGGAAAAAAAACAAACAAAAAAAAGGCAAACTATAATGTCTTGATTCCAGTTTTCCTCTTGTGTTTTACAACCAAATGAAATGAAACTAATAAGATAGCTGTGCAAAGTTAAAGTAAAAAAGTGCATAGCATACAGTAAGAGGTCAGTAGGGGTCGATGTGAGGCGTTACACTCTGCCTTAAGCTCTGAAGATGGTGAGCACAAACTTGGCACAGGGTGAAATCTTTGCCAGCCCCCAATATCAAGAGCCAAGTTTTTTGTTATGTTGAGCCAAAAAATCTCCCAGCATAGTCTAACAACTGCTGCTTAACTTTTGCAATGCGCCATAAATCCTTACATACCATAATATAATAACTGCAAACATTTTCATGAGTCACACATACAACGCACATACAGATATAGGTTTATTATCTCGCATTTAAAGAAAATCCAATGAAGGAAGAAAAACACACACACACAATGTATAGAGATGCAATACTATCAGTGTAACCAGAGCCTGATAAAGCGTGTTCCTCTCTGCCATAGGGCTCCATTGTTAGCAACTGTTCCAGGAAATTGCTATATAAGCTTATTTACTTTCATACCAAGAGTTAGATGTGATGATCGATACAACTCTCATATCTGTTTATCCAATATGAAGCTGCAGCCGGCAGGTATAAACAGGAAAACAGTCTCCCTGACTTTATCAGAGAAAATGAGAAACAACAGATTCTGGTCTGACTCGGGGGTTATTTCATTGTGCTCAACTCAGGAATGGTCCAGCAGATAAACCCTTTTAAAATCACAATTGTTTTTTTTTTTTTTCTTATTAAATTAAAGCATTTGAAAGATTTGAATACAGTTAGATATGATTTCAAACTTTCAATTAAATTGAAAATATACAGTAACCAAAACCAGTAAACCCATCCCTCACTTAGCCGTTTACTGGAGCTGATGCCAACTGACACTGGACCAGGGCCAGTCAGCATTCAATCACAGGGTTTACACATAGAGACAGATATTAATTCAAGCTCCTACTGGTATTTGAGAGTCACCAATCAGTCTTTCCTGCATATCTTCTCTCCATGGGAGTACCAAGAAAAACCACCAAAGGCACAGGGAAAAAAGCAAACAGACCACAGTACTAGTGATTGACTAAATCATTGAGATATTGGATACACCTGTCATGGCAAACACAACATGGACTCTGTAGTTTTTGGATTAATGAAAATGTCTAGACTCATCCATCGTGAGGCTCAGTTGGCAGAGTCGGCTGTCTCTCAAAAACAAAGGTCGGAGTTCGATGTCCGATGTGTCCTGGGGAAAGACACTTAACCCCAAGTTGCTCCTACTGCTCCATCTTGTATGATGTGTATACATGGGATTAATTACTTCTATTGGTCACTTTACAGAGCAACCACAGCCATTAGTATGTGAACGAGTGTCACCTGGGACGTAAAATCATGTTAAATGGTCTAAAAGACAAGAAAGCACTGTACAAGCTCAAGTCCATATTGTTCTGTTCGTATGAATAGTTCCTCCACCACCAATCACTATTATATTTGCTAAACAAAAACAAAAAAAGACATGGCAGTGAGCATGAAGTCATTCGTCATAAAAAACAGTTCATTTTCAATGTATCCCTACATGGGTGGAAAAAAAGGGGGGCTGAATGCTGCAGAAATCTGAAAAAAACCCAAACTTAAATATTAACTTATCTTATTGTTAATTGACTCCCCAATGTTTATTACTTAATCTGCCTCAATGTAAGGGAAAGCAATTGTTTCTGTTTATCCGTCTACTGCAGCTTTATGTCGGAATCGTACTTGGGAGCACGGATTTATGTAATAATCTTTACACCCATTGATTTTTGTCGGCAAGAGACTAGAAAAAAACGACATTATTAGTACTAGATTTAAGAGCAAAAAAAAAAAATGTTTTTGCAGTTTAGGTACATCACACAAGGTTTAGACACAAACTCACAGATGGTTGTTTTTGACTGCTTCTCTCAGGATAAGAGTAATGTATCCTTATCTATTAATGAAGTAAACACCCGTGTGTCCTAATGTTTTGTATATTCATGTTATTCGTTTGAATTTGAGCCAACTTACCCTGCCTCTCTTACCTAGATTTACCGAATGGCTGTCTGCACCCACAGGGCAGATGCTGCAGGCAAGATTTCCTGAGGCGTCTCATTCAGATTGCATGATCACTAACTTTTCTAAAACACAGCTTGCTTTATACATTTAAATGAATGTTACGACGTGCATGTACTTCTCAAAAGCCTGAGATCGACTTTGTCACTGAAGCGGTGGGGGTTAAAGCAGAACGACAGCACATGAAAAGCGTGAGATGTAAGAAAGATGTTGGACTGCTGAGACGCAGAGAGGATCGGACAGAGATGGATGAAGCGGGCAAAAGAGATGTGCATTTCTATCTGTCTTCACTTTATATGTCTATGTGTATCTATATCACTTTGTCTATCTTTATCTGGACTCGCACACTGCCCCTGACTTCTTCTTTGCTCACTCACACTGATGGAATTTGGGCAAGGAGTGAGACAGCCAGGCTCTACTGCTGCGACCCTCTCCTCTAGTGCAATGTATCCTGTCAGCATCACTTACCTCTCATTGTCTGCCAGACAACCCACACACACACATCTCACACAGAACACATATGCATGGATATGCATGCAAATACACACACACGCATTCCACAATTTCCCAGCTTGGGATCAATAAAGTACATCTATCTATCCATCTAACTATACAGATGCTTGTTTTTAAAGGACACATACGCATTCATTTGTTCAAAGATCACTTGCTGTACAGAAATAAACATTTCTCGCCTGGCTAAGTTTAGTTTATAAGAAAAAAAAGGATAAAAAGGAAGGTGAGGCAGAGATAAGCGTGTGTGTGAGGGGAGGGGGGTAAGGGGTTGTGGGCAGAGAATGCTTTTGTGTTGTCAGCAGAAACATTGTTTTATGGATGCCATGTTTACAGTGGTGTTGCTGTATTGTGTGTGTGTGTGTGTGTGTGCGTGCGTGCGCGTGTACCTGTGTGTTTCTGTTTGTTTTCTCCTTTGGATGTATTTGGCCTTACCTGTCCACAGGGATGAATTAAGCCTGTCAAAGTTTTGCTCGTGTGTTTGTGTGTGAGATGTTCGGAGATGTATTATGCCCGTCTATGGACACATTGACTGTTTGTTTTAAGCGTGCCTGCGGGGCTTATGCATTCTTCATGAGAGTACTGTGCTTTATGTGTCAAACCCATTTGTTTGCCCAAAATGCTCTGTGAAAGCACAAACACTCGGTGGACCTTTTGTTTGCCTGATGTTCACCCACATGCATGCTTGTTACAGACCCAAACACACAATATGACACACACACACACACACACACACACACACACACACACACAAACTTACAAACTCTTAAGACGTTCAACCCGACTCACTCCCAAAGTCAGACTTTCAACTCTCAAGAATTTATCTGCATGCATTTCTTTCAAAGAATAAACGAGAAGAGAGCGCTTTCTCTCATTAATGAATCTCTTTGTTGTTTTCTCCTGTCTTTTTGATCCACCAGTACTTGAGTTTCACACTGATAAAGTTAACTTGTGCTTTCAAACCCACATATACCTTTCCAACTGTTAAAAACAGAAATATCCCCATTTTTTACTCAGCTGACTGCAAGTATGGCAGCAAAACATTAATACTCTCAATAAAAACAATAATAGGGACATTTGTGTTATTCTAGACTTATTTTAGTTAACATATTCAAAATATGACATTTATGTTGAATAATAGAAACAGGTTCCTGTATTTACTGATTATCCAACTGTATTGTTTTGCTTACTGAGTTGTCTCATCAGTGTTACATCAACCAAATGTGCAAGGCAAAGTATTTAAAGAAAACAATGTTTAATGTCTAGTTCAGTTTTGTTACACAGGTTCAGACATTTTCTGGACAAAGCCAAGGTACACATACAATGGTCACGGGGAAACAAAACACAAGAGAGTCCAATTTTGAGTGGAGTAAAACAAAGCAGCACTTTGTTGTTGAAAAATGAAGCTAATGTGGAGTGCAAAACACTGCAGTTCCTCGAGTGTCCACTGGAGGCTGGCTCCGGAATACCTGGAGGACATAAACACCCATATTAAAATATTATTTTTTACAGCCAAAATAAACATTTACATTTTACACTCTGGTACAAAAAATAATGTTCTGATTAGCTCATGTCTTCATCGGCACACGCAATATGGCAGGCGATTTTTTTTTTTTTTTTTTTTTAACCCTTGTGTTGTGTTCGGGTCTGTGGGACCCGTTTTCATTTTTTATTAAAAGAAAAATGATACAATTAATTAATTTTTCAAACTGATTCTCACTGACTTTAGTTAATTTTCTGTGAAGAACATATATCAGAATACATATTTAATGACCATACACTCCCCCTACACATTTCTATTACATATAAGATGTCCGGGTCCACTGAACCCGGGGCTAATAGAAGTGTGGAAATTGATGTTCTGTGTACCACACACAGAACATCAGAGGGTCAAATGTGCGAGAAAATGAGAGCAGACAGTGTTGACAAACAATGTTGCAACTTTGTGTGGGAACCGCAGGTGCAGAAACACAAAAGAAGCAGACCTGCAAAACTGTAAAGTATGGTATAAAGATCTGGGCTGCCTGTGATGCCACTTCCTCATATGCTTGGAACTTACAAGTCTACACGGGGAAACCTGATGGAGGAGCCCCCGAGAAAAACCAAGGAATGAGAGTTGTCCTCGACATGTCTCAGGGACTCAGTGGACACAACAACACATGCGACAATTTTTTTACCTCGCATTAAAAACCACAAAATGCAACGGGTCCATCAGACCCACAAACACTGGCTGAGTAACAACAATATGAACATTACACAAGGGTTAAAGTATCTGTTTTGATTTTATGAAGGTTAAAAGTGATTCATAACAAAGGTCATGGCTGATCTGACAGATGGGCGAGCTTGTTGTAGATGTGTGTCAGGAGGCTTAAGGCCCGCCTAAATTAGATCTAATCATTTTCAATATTGTGACCACAACCGATGGGCTTCAAAAGACTGCTTTGGTAACCAATGGGTGATATGACTGCTATTATATGTGTTCAGTCTTTGTTTGTACAATGCACAGAAAAAAATAAGACCAAGAAAAACACACAAAGGCAAGAAGCAGACCAAACAACATAGCACACCAAAATCCCAAACAATTGACTATGACAGACAGGAAGTAACAAGATATGTGGCGAGTACTCTAAAACAAGAACCATAAAATCTCGTAACCTGAACATTAAAGCAAAACAAAATACAAAACCCTCCCTGCTGCGCTCTTCAAAAAAATGAGACTGATGGTAAGTCTGTCTTCCACATTACACATCTCTGACTTTCACTTCAACTGAAGTGGTCATAATTATTCTATTGATCAACATACTTTCTAACTGCTACGGTTCATGACTCGAGTCGAGGATGCTCTTCTGCAGGCATCAGGATCCAGGATAAAGTGATTGCATGCCACATTATGGCTGAATCCAAATGTCCATCCTCTTGGACTTTGATCATACGCACCATAATGTGCTATTACATCAGGGGGATGCCGCCTACGGAATGAAAAAGTGCAATGAAGCTGGACTTCAGATCTTTCCATTTCCATGGGTTTTGGGTCCTTGTTGATCTTTTGCTGTTGGACACAGTGATGCGGTTACTTTTTTGGGTTCTGAGTATTGAGATTTTAAATTACGCAAAATACAAATCAAAGTTTTTAATATTGATATTTTAGGGTTTTGCATGTTAGGTTAGTTTATATATGCCTTTTATACTATTTACCATTAGTTGCTTATTATTGCTAACTAGTAGCATACTGGCTGGTTATTAGTCATTATTAATCACTTATTAGTACCTCATTCCACATGACCATAGTCTTTAGCTAGTATTTCATTAACTAAGAGTTTGCCCTCAATACTTCTGATTGATTGTAAGTTAGGAAGTTATTGTAGATGAATGATAATCGTAATATGCTTTCACTTTTTTCTGCTTTATGAGGGTCAAACAATACAAAGCATGACACAAGGACATTTTAGAATAAGGTACTAATCAGTTCTTAATAATGATTAATAACCAGCCAGTATATTACTAATTATCATGCTGATAAGCAATTACTTAATGGTGAATACTGTGACTTTGATTTAAAGGGGTACTGTTTCATTTCGTATATATCTGATGTGCTACAAAATGATAAACTTTATTTACCCTTTGGGGAAATTTGTCTTGGACTCAAAATGCTGACAATCATTCAGCTGCTTCCACTTCAATCAATCAATCAAAACAATAGAAAAACCACATTCACACACAAACACTGGCACATACCAATGCTAGCTTGGGTCCAATGCAACAAACAATACAACTCATTATTTTTCCTATTATTAATTTCAATGAATAATTGATAGAAGTAGTTAGCTATCTCTATGTTTTTTGGGGTTTGTTTTTTTTAACTAGTATGTGATATTCCATATAACCACTTTTACAAGCAATTTGTGAAAATTGTGAGTTTTTGATTGATCGGTTTTGATATCATATCAGACATTCATTAAAGGATCCTGACATCATGGCAAAGGTATTCATATTTTTGAAATGCAATTTATGTTGAACATATCTATTTTTGGATAATGTTCAGAACACCATCCATTGAGAACTTTGCCTCATTGTATTTAGAAAGTATTTAAAAACAGTGCTTAAGGCCCCTTCAGGATTGGAACAGTGGATTAACAGTAGTTGAAATTTGAAATCATCCTGAGGAATTAAAAAAAAAAAAATAATAATCTGTAATCTGTAAGTACAAGTCCAGACATTTGAATTTGAATTTGAATGAAGCTTTATAGCGTATAAGTTCAGTCAGATATCAGGTATTTCTCATTCATTCTTTTTTGCACATTCACTAATGTTTCTTCTGTCATCCTTGATCTGTCATTTTCTGGGGCTGTCATTGGATAATAAGCTGTCTCGTCAGCGGTACTTATCTATCTAGTTTCAACCTATCATCGATCTGCTCATGTTTTAAATATGATTCTCTGCCTTAGTTCCTTTATGCTGAGGTTTCGTGTGCCCCTCCACCTCCCCAGTCATGATCCTTCGATTCTTAACCCATCTGGTCTCATCAAATTACCAGATTCACCACCACCACCAACAGCATCTGGACTCCATGGGGGGTCCATTTATTCTGTCGATGCTCCGAATTGTGATTCTTCAAACTCATCATCCACCCCATAGAGTCCAAGTGCCAAAGTATTTCTGTCAAATCACTTTTCCATGTTATTCATTGTAATAAATCATTTTCTTAATTCACTTGTCTCTCCTGATTCAAATGCATTTAAATGAGGTTTTATGAGCGACAACATCTTTTCTCTATGCAAACATATGCAGAAAATCAAACACTAGTGAGTCTATTTTAACAACCCTTATGCTAGAAAAACAAATAGAAAATCAACACATCCAGAGATTTAAGCGATAGGAGGACTGATTTGTATGCTGAGAGAAAGCATGTATTACAAGTGGGAAACCTTGTCTTTATTCTGAATAGGAATTATTGTTGGAAGCGTTGATTATCTGTCTAATTGTCTCGGCACAAAATGTGCAGGGGGACACCAGACACTTTTATTTCCAAAATGAATCTGCTCAGTGCTCTTTACACATCTCGGGTTTATCCATCCACTTTAATTCATGTTTCTGTTCATGTCACGCTGGTTTGACTGCTAATGACACTGTTCTGATCTTCAAATGATTCCACTGAACCTTTGATGAAGGGGGTTTGGAGGCCCATACTGACACACATGCACAAGTCCCTGCCAGCCCCCATGACATCGCTACAAAACAGCTCTTGCCGGAGCGAATCATTTTGTTATTCGTTTAGCATACATATCCTTTTCATGTCCACTCTAGCCTTTGTATCCCAACCCCTCGCCTCCCATCTCACCCTCGTGCTGTGACACAGGCTGCAATGTGTGCATGCTCAGAGCAAAATGGACACGGGATTGATTTCCAAGCATCAAAAGGTAGACTTCCACATCCAAAAGGCCTTTAATCTGAATACTGAACACAAAAGGAAGGAATTGGGGAATGTTGTATTTTCTGTTTGTGTGCCTCGCTGTGGGCATGGTAGGCTATGGTGTGAAGGCAAACAAATTATCCTCAGATATGCTTGGAAAAGATCCAACTGTGATTATGCTCTATTATTCCTGCAGTGTTTTATTCAAACATATTGTCACTTTTTTTTTTACCCCAGATAATCTGACAATTATAATTGGTTTGTAACAGCCTCTTTTGTCTTTCACTGTACACCTCTGTCCATTTTTTTTTTCCTCCAAGGGACCCCCCAACGATAGAGAGCAGGTACGGAAGCAAAGCTCATGCCTGAGGACTTACATGTACACTCAACCCAACCATCTGTCAACCACACACAAGCACCATGTGTGTCTTCACAGAGGGGTGTGTATGTTCAGAGTTCAGATCTGGACATCATCCCTGTGGCCACTCAGCTGCTTGTCCAATCGTCAGGGTGTGTGTGTGTGTGTGTGTGTAAATTCATGTTATCTCCCTGCGTGTGTGGCAATCAGATCTGTGTATTCCTACATGTGCATCTGTGTGGTGTTGCCTCAAGAAGAGCTTTGAGTCATCCCAAGGAAGCCTTTGGGAACTGGGTTGGGAAGGCTTCAGGGAATGTGTGTGCAAAGCTGTCGGATGGATTTGTGTCCATCACGGCTGGGATTGGCCCCAGGGCCGTGACAGAAGATCAGAACAGAGAGTTTCTACAAAGGAGCAGCAGACTCAGAGCTACAGAGGCCAACTAACCCACTTCTTAAGTAGAGCAGTGACAGAAATGTGGGAGAGCTGGGTTTTGGGGAATCGCAGGGAATTATGAAAACCTTGAGGTCCTGACACATTACAGCCTCTTCTTATGTTTCTGATTATTTGAATGTCTCCTGCAAGTATCATATTTTATCTAGAGTACGATAGTTGTACGCATTAAAGTCATCTTTTTGTGTTCTTGTGCTGTTAAGGTTAGCATTTTAATGTAGCCGTGTCTACATATCGCTTCAATTAAGAGTCAAAGATGCACACAGGATTAATCTAATATATGATAAATAATCCTCATCCACTATGGCTGTGCTTTTGATTGACCTTCATTCTGACAATATTCACAGTTTATTTGCAAATATACAATAGTTTCCTGCAACAATTGCAGGGACGAACCCCATAAAAAAGGAAGCATTGTTATAAAGAGACTATATAGTTCAAGGCCATCTGTTTCCCCTGTGATTCTCTTGTCTCTGCGTGTGTGTGAGTGTGTGTGTCTGTGTGTGTGCATGTGTCTAACTGAAAGCAAAATCCTCACTCATGTTTCTTCCTCCTTCACCTGCCTTCCTACTTTAACTAATCAGTGCATTCAGCTCTTCTGTTTTTGTTGGTACCTATCAGTAAAATGAAAGGTATTAATGATGAAATGAACTTAGCATGGTGTGAAAGAGAAAACACTGCAATGTGCTTGTAAACACTTGACATTATACTCCCACTGAAATGTCTTGTACATAATAAATACGGAAGCATCTGTGTGTGTGTGTGTGTGTGTGTGTGTGTGTGTGTGTGTGTGTTCAGGATGACATGGAGATGAGAGAAGACAGACACAACAGTTGCATCATGATTGTAACATCTGAGCCATTTATGATTTATTTATGCATCTTGTTTGTTACTGGGGTAGAGATGTTTTTGCAAACAGAGAGAAATGCATTGCTTTGGGGAATGAATGCTGGATGCATGTCTGGAATAACATGAAAACAAGAAGAGAGCAAAAAAAAAAAATCTATGAATTTATCAATTTGTCCATCAGTTCAGCTAGCCTTACATAGAAATAGACACACTGACGGGGTGTGTGTGTGTGTGTGTGTGTGTGTGTGTGTGTGTGTGTGTGTGTGTGTGTGTGTGTGTGTGTGTAGGTGTGTGTGTGTGTGTGTGTAGGTGTGTGTGTGTGGTCATGTTCAAAGTGCATTTGTGAATAAACCACTTCATAGAGATGAATTGCTAAGATAAAGGCTAAGAAATAGGGGTTACATTGTGTCCTAACTGCAAGCTAGCATTTGACTTAACTGCATCCAGTGTAAAACATCTCACATTGTTAACCCACACCGAATGAGTTCAAAACGTGCGTCTGATAGCTGAAAAGGCTGATTCAATAGAAGTTGCCATTTTTAATCATTTATATATATTTTTTGTTTTAGGCTACTTTGTATTTATATGATATTGTTTTGTTACAAAACAACAATTTCCCAGTTTGCGATCAATAACGTACATCCATCCAGCTATCCATCAATCTATCAATCTTAATGACGTACATTTAGAGAAACGCCTGTAGAGGCACTCTGTGGGACCGTTTATTTACATGACTACCAGTACTGTTGCTGGACCTGTTGGGAGGTAAGGGGCTATATTGGAGATGAGCGCAAACAGCCTCAATGCCTTGCCTTTATTCATCCCCACTGTCAGACTCGGAAGGTTGAATTCACTGTTAATCTCTTGGCTACAGATAAGCATTATTATCTGTCATCACTTTCCCTACTGAGGTCCCCCTGTCCCCCCCCTGACAAGTTCAACCTCCCAACAGTACTGGTAGGTAGACTGCTAACGTAGCAGCGATCTGTCATCCAGATATTTCTCAAAGCTGTGTAGGTGTTTGTACATGTTATGAAGGTGTGTGTTCGTACAATGAACAATGGGACAAAGCCCGTGAAAAATGTAGCCCTGCTGGTCTTTATTAGTAAGTGGTTTGACAAATTTCCTTCCCTGTTTCTCTTCCATATCTGTCAGCATCCATCTCCACAGACTGCCTGGTGTTCTCTCTCCCATAAATACACTGTCCCACAGAGCACACCTACCGGAGGATGTTTACAAAAAAATCATAATTGTGAGTGTTTCTCTTTTTGTAGTTGTTTCTCAATGTGTTTGACTTGTTTTGTTTATATTTTAGCTGCGCTTGTGTTAATGAAGTTGTTGCAGCTGTGTGCAGCACGTTTGTGTCTTTTGCATTGCATGTCAGTCATTGCATTTGTTTCCATGTTTGCGTTTGCTTCTTAAAGTGCTGCATTTCTGAACATGCTGCGCGTTTCTCTAAATGTACCTATTCACCGGCCACTGTAACTTCAGACTCCATGCTATCATTACCCAAAGGGAAACACTTCTAAACAAATTAAACACCTTTAACTGAGGATAAATGTAGCTACAATTCAAACACATAAGAGATCTCAAAATGTTTTTATAGTTTTTATACCTTAAGACAGTTCTGATACCTTCAGACAGTTCTGATACCTTCACACAAGTTTGTTGTTCAACCGATTTTTTATATTTATGCTAATTTAAGGCCCTGTGTCCACCTAGCATTTTTTCCGGGCAGAGAGCGCTGCAAGTGCTTGTGTGAAGCGTTTGTTCGCTAAGAAGAAGTCTGTTGACAACAGCCGCTGTATGATCAACACTGAGCAGGCACGAAGCAAAGAGCACGGCGATACAAGATGATCTGTGTGTGTGTTGTCCATTTAGACTCCTATGGTGGAGCATACCACGCCCTTCCAACAGATTCTGTTTTTGTACAGTTTTCTTCAGCTGGGTCCATGTTTGTACTGTTTTTTTTTTTGCTTCGCTCTCGACTGATCTTCTCTAAGTCTGTCTTGGCCTCCCCACTTTCCTTTTCCCCTGTGGATTCCAGTCCAGTGCCTGCTTTGTGATGTTGTCTGTTGGTTTTCGTAAAGTGTGTCCAATCCACCCCCACTTTCTCTTCATCACATCCTGGCTGATAAGCTTCTGGTCTGTTCTCTCCTACAGCTTGTTGTTTGTTATCCTGTCAGGCCATCTGATATTCAGGTTGTGTCTTAGGCACTTGTTGGTGAAGGTCTGGAGTTTGTTGGTGGTGGTGTTGGTCATTCTCCATGTCTCTGATCCATATAGGAGGACCACCTTGACGTTGTATTGAATCCTTATCTTGTTATGGAGGGATAAAGCCTTTCAGTTCCAGATGGCTAACAGTGTGTTGAAGGCATATCTTGCCTTATTTATTCAGCTCTTAATGTCCTGATCTGATCCACCATCTTTGTTGACTATGCTACACAGATATATGAAGTGGTCAGTTTATGTAATGTTCTCTCCCTGTAGGTGGATTGGAGATTCTTACGTATTGTTAATTTGCATGTTTTCTGTCTTTGCCTTGTTTATCTTCAGGCCAGTCTTTGCTGCCCCTTCACAGAGTTGTTTTAGTTTTGACTCTGTGTGTTGTTGTTGATGGGACAAGAGGCTGATGTTATCTGCAAAATCGAGGTCCTTGAGATGTTTTGTGAAAGTTGAACTGTGTGGCCTTTCTTCCAGTCTTCCAGGACTTCTTTAATGTCCCAGATTTATTTTAGGAAAGGCTGAAGCACTTCTGCTGATGATGTTGAATTTGCCTTAGTGCCCCTGGACCTCCGGCCTTGCCGTTCTTCATTGTTATGATGGCCTTAGTCATTTCAGCTTTGATTGGTGGGGAGAACATTGGATGATTGTGCATTTTCTTCCCTTCGAGTTGAATCTTGCTGACATGAGCCATGCTGAAGCTGTGCTGAAACTGGTTCCCAAGCCATCAGTGCCTTTGTAGCCTCTGGCATCATCATTAAAGTTATTCCTTGGTTGTACTTATGGTGTAGGTCTGTATGACCTGAATAGATGGTCTCTCCAGAGGTCAGCTTGGTTTGGCCATATCCATTCCACCTTGTTTCACATAAGCCAGGGGCCATGATGTTCCCTCTCAATTCTTTTGCCAGCTGAGCTGATTTACTGCTCTCGTACAGAGTTCTGATGTTCCAGGTCTCTAACCTGGTTTTTGCCTTTGTCATCAGTAGAGGTTTTTACCAACACACGTCATGTTCTCTTCTAGAGAGAAATCTCTCCACTAGGCTCTCGTTGATTTAGTAGTTTACTTGCTGTTTCTTTAGCAGTTTTGGTTTTAGGGGATTTATACTCTATTTATGAAGGTGGATGACAATATTTCTTGAAAAATAATGGTTCGATGTTTTTACAAAATTGATCACATTAGTGAAATAAATAAGTGAACATTGAGTCAAAGCACTTGGGGAAGCTTTCAACCTGTATCTTCATCGCCTCCAGTGACAAACCAAAAGCTGTATACTCTATTAATGGTGCCCTTTTCACTGGAACACACGAACACAGTAACAGCCCGGCCCTCTTTGCTTTCAGCTTTTAATTGCATGAGTCACAGAAGCACAGTGTGGGAGAATTTGCACCATGTAGACTGCAAAAGTTCATTATCTTTCGAAGAGGGATTGAAATAGCATTGTAGAACAGAGTTAGGCAATAGCACAGAAGCCGTCTTGAGGTAGTGTCTGTAAGAGAGGTGATTTCAGGTGACGTGAACATATCTTTAGAAGGAAATGGTGTTTACATGGCAATTCATCAGGTTTAACTGTAATTGAAAAAACAACAATAGAAACACAGAAATAACTGGAGAAAATTGTATTTTCTTTGAATTTCAACAAAGTACAAATAGTGCTGTATATTGTTTTGTGATACATTTGTGCATTTTAGACCTTTGACAAAAGATTTTTTTATGCATCATTAAAAGTAACACTTGTATAATCACAAGTGTTACTTTTAATTTAATCTGTGTTAATTTTCTCCTTTCGTCTCCTTCCCACCTCCCTATCTCCTCTGTTGTTCAAAATTAGGAATCATTACTTGCAATTATAACAAAGTATTTTTGAAGCACTTACAATGCATGCATAGTCATGTGAGTATTTAGCTGTTGAAGAGGCACTGCTTTTGTTTGCGAGAGAGAATGTGCGTGCATATGAGCCACGGCAGGTTCAACCTGCCATGTCTTCATTTATATACATGGCTTCAGAAAAAAAAAAAGAGCATTGTGGGCGTCACGAGAGCAGATAACTGGCTTCATCTATCTGTTAAAGCCTATGTCAGTCAGACGTGGATGTCAGTTAAATTCCATGCAGCTTTATCAAGACTCGACAGCATATTTATGGAAAGAGTCACATTGATCATGCAGCATGTGGCACCTGGTGAGAAAAAAAAAAGTGAAATGAAAAATGTTTTGACAACAAGGAAGAATGCTGATGTTTGCTATTTTGTAAAAGACCTCACTGTGCATCTACAACTATATATGTTGAAACGACATCCTTCCAACAGTAACACAGTCATCAACGTATGCATAAAAGCACCATCGGTGTTCTAAAAAAGGAAGAACGGACATTTGCAGTGAGACATACAACAAGCCTGCTACATAACAGAAGAGCCCAGGCTCCTAAAAACAACCCCTATTAGTTCTTTTTCTACAAAAGTGTCCCTCTTATCTACCTTACAAACACAAACAAACACATCTTGCCTCAGAGCTTGTCGAACGAGCCACCAAACAAACCTCCACCAGGGGATAAGTGCCTTGCAAATTCCCTCGCAGGCTGGATAGCTAATTAGCTCCTTAGCAGCAGCACAATGAACAGCATGTTAACTTACCTGCTGATGTCACTTGGGTCCAGTTAGACAGCGGCTCTGTCCTTACTCTACGATACCTTGAACAACAAGCTGTCTGCCCATGACATGTAGTTACATCTTAAGTTTGTTTACTGTGTCTATCGTCCCTACAGAGTAACACCGGCACTCTGTGGCAGCCTGCCATCTGCTGTCAATCAAACAGACACACCCCTCCGGCCAGCTTATAGAGTGTGTTTCTAAACTGTGAAGGAATGACAAAATGTCATGCCTACCTCTAATAGTGAAAAACTAAAATAAATGTTTCTGAGGGGGATTAAAAAAAAACTGTACTGGAGGAATAGAACAACATCTTTTAGTGTACGATTATTGCTTTAATGAAGGCTGAATATGGGGCTGTGTGACAAAACTCCTCATCAGGTTTTCAATCAGAAATGAGAATTGGTGACAAGAATGGCCACTGCAGATGACTGACATCATTCAGACAGCCTGTGTGCCTTGTAAATAGATTTTTTTTTCACTATTTCCAGTCAAATCATGTGATCTTATCTTCTGATATATTTACACCCTAATAAGGTGCAACATGAATAACTGGTTACTGATAAGGAAGATAGATAAGGAAACAAATATTATTAAAAAAATATCTCGCAGGCAAAATCATTGATGTTGTTTTTTTTTTGTTTTTTTTTGAGAATGTACAAATCCAGCTAGTGTTTGACACTTTGACAATCAACAGAGTAAATGACATGTTCAATAATAAATATAATCCAACACTGAAAGTAGGCTATGTAAGAGAGTGAAATGAGGGAGACAGAAGTTTACTTCCTCTAGGAGAATGTGTATATGATATGATGTGTGAGCCAATGTGAGCGTGACATCACATGAACCAGGTGATAGATGAGCATAATCTCCGCTGTTGAAACAGGAGCGCTTGAATCAGACAGAGATTAATAGGGCTGTTGACTGGCTGAAGTGGCTTGTTACAGTAGTCACCATGCTTCCGCCTACCCTTGATCTCACTCAATGGGTGCACTTAAATAAACTCTGCCCGCAAACTCCCATTAGGGTGGTGGGCAGAGTTTGTGGTCTTTAGGAAAAAAAAACAAAAAAAAACAGAGACAACAGAAGACAGAGCTGCCACTCCAAATAAAGAGAAAAAAAAACTGTGAGTACAAAAATTGCAAAAGACGATCCATCAAAGTTCACAAACAACTCCTGAATCAAAGTTTTCTTTTTTTTTGTTTTAAAGAAATGCTTGCTGATATGCACAACAAAAACATGTACATATATCCATGATTGATGATCTTTTTATATCAAGGTACACTGGGGATCTTTTAAGTAAGTCTGAAAGTTGTAGATTAAATATGGTAGCCTATTTTAGAACTACATTCAGTACTGCTTCTCTTCTCAGTCTCTCTGCCAAGTTTGAGGGGGTTGTTTTGCTGCTGCAGCCAATTATATGTGAACTCAATTACCTCTGCACAACACTTAAGATTTACATGTGACTGGAAAGGGAAGGATGATCATTTCCTCTCCTAAACATCCCCAAAGACTTTCATACCTGAGGGTATAAAATAATCTGTGAGGCTAATCAACTCAACAGGGAATAGACCAATCAACTAGCTGAGTTTATCAGCCAATGCTAGCATATTTTCCATTGGTTTATCAACCTGCAGTGTTCTCTTCATGAAAACAGCCAACTGCATTCACAGATCCACTCCATTGTCACAGGCACGACTCCCTGCTGTTTTTAATTTATGTGCATTGAGGTGTA
This sequence comes from Symphodus melops, assembly GCF_947650265.1. Lineage (NCBI taxonomy): Eukaryota > Metazoa > Chordata > Actinopteri > Labriformes > Labridae > Symphodus > Symphodus melops. The sequence goes on along the minus strand of NC_136692.1, from coordinate 19,325,149 downwards.
AGATTTATTACCTGAAATTTACTGAGGATTTATCTCTGGAAAGCCCACTGATCGATTAATAATGCCCTGCTGTGTGTGAACCAATTGTGAAATGATGCAAGATGCCAGTGCAGCATCAGCACTGGATGGTGGTTGCATTGCGCTCCACAGCTGTCCAATGGAGGCAGGGTGTGGCCCATGGAAACAACTTTCCAAAACAAACATGGTATGGTTATCTTCAAACTCTTGAGAGGAGGTTTTAGCCTTTTGGGAAATAAATCCAAAATAAATATTGATTATTTGTTTTATCTTAAAAGGCAAAACATGCAATTAGCTTAAATAATGAGTATTTCTTTTTTATTGACCCAATCAGCTACCTATAGGGTAGGTGGCAAGGTGATTATCTGCAATCTAAATAAACAGCTAATTTTTCATGACAGAGATTGTTAAAGATTTTTGACTGAAAAGTCAAAAAAAATCCTCTTTGTGCAGGAAAGCAATCAGCAAAGAGATTCATCTTAATTCACAGGGGTCAGTCAGGACACAAACTGCATATGAATATATTGAAAATGATTGTCCTTCCTTATCCATTAATGACATTTTTAAAGTTCCCCTATTTTATGTTTGTTGTCCATCTTTAGCCAGCAGCCTTTAAATCATATACAGACATCTCTAACATGGACATTATAATAGAAGGTCCGTTTCAGGTCTCTCAAATTTTGCAGAACATCTAAGTGGTTTGATGTTTCGGCTGAAAGCCTTTTCAATCAATATCATGAACATGTTTACCTATCCGTGACAGCAACCGAGGCTCTTTATATTTAATCATCAAACCTTGAAACACTCAACAAGTATTAAATTGGATTTGCTGTGAGATAAGAAAAAAAAAGTATTTGTGACAGGAGCAGTTTGGAAAGAATCTATAAAAGGAGTATGAACAAAAGTGAACATTTGGTTTTCATTTCATTAAGTTGACAAAAACTGTACAAATGCTATTTTAATCACAGTATCATAAATAACGTTCTAGGCACACTTATTTTAGAGGCAATATTATACCATCATCTGTTCAAAACATGCACCTTATACCGGTTTCAAATGAGTTTTGTAGTCCAATGTTATCTACTGCAGCCCAGGACACCTAAATTCACAAAACAATATATCAAAAAGGATACAGACAAACAGAGTGAAGTCTTTTGGGATTCTGGTAGGCCAACCTTGTTTTTTTCCTGCAGATAAAAGATTGTTCCTTTGCCAATGTTTACTACAGTTGTTCAGCATGCTGAACTCTTCCGAACCTGAATTGTCTATAAAAAAGATTGTGGGTAAAATAGTACCTTTGCTACCATCTTCTTGATGATCAACACATAATTGTGCTCAACACAACAACCAACAATGTTGGTTAAAACATGAAGCAGATTTTTTATTTTTTTTTAAATGTTTATTCAGTCTTAAAGAAAATCACATGCAATCTTGGAATTGCTATTACGCAGGAACAGCCTGTTAGTTAATATAGTGCTGTAGACTTAGATGGTCATTGGGAAATGAAGTTTCTGGATTGTTAATGCAAGGTTTGTTCTTTTGCCTTCTTGCCAATGCACCCTATTTTACCCTATTTAAGCAGTCTTCATATATGAAATGTTAGATTTTTTTGTCTAATCTATTGAAGGAGCAGAAATCAACATCACTTTGAACTGGACAACTGGTGCCCCGACTTAAATCGATTAATAAAGCAAACAATCAATCAACTATCCTTCTCATTAACTATTACTGATGTGCACATACAGTAGCTGCCTCTCCTCTGCAGTCAAACCAGTTTATAAGCCACCACTGTTCACTCACTCTTTGCCAGATTGTTTTTTTGTCATCCATGCCTGTTGTCAATCCTCTTTACCTCCGACCTGCCATCCAATTCAGAATTACCTCTGCCTTCTGTTCCTGACCACCAGTTCTGCCTCAGCACTTCTGATTCCTTTGTGCCTCCCTTACCTTAAATATTTTGCATTTTCCAGATGCGACACTGCTGCATGAGTTTACCTGCTTTATTCTCTGGGGATTGCTGTGACGCAGCCACTCTCTTTGTTGCCACACTTCCTACTGGGAGATCATTCTGTGGACATTAACCTGCTGGCTTTCTGAATCTCCGCCTCAACGTACCTTTCACCTTCTCCCTGCTTGTTTGTCGGCTTCCACTGAGTGTGTATCAGATTCTGGCAAAATCCCCCCCTCTCGCATTGTTCTCCTGCCTGCTCCATGTTTTTCTATCTTTTTTCTTAGAAAAGTAATACAAGGCACAATGAAGAATTTGGAAAATTAAGCTTTCATATTAAGCCGGTCACAAACAATCTTAACTGACACATGAGACCTGTGCATCCAGCCGTGTGAGTGCAATCAAAACGATTGGTTACAGCAATCTACACATACAAATCACAATTCAAAACAGTGCTAAATCTGGCTGACTTATAAAACGTATAAGTGGTCAAATGAAGAGCTGTTTGGGAGCCAAAAGAGCTGACTCTTCCTGGTGAGGTGAGCCAAATGATCTGGCTCACTAAAAAGAACAGCATTTCCCAACACTAGTTTGTACCTGATCCTGCAGAAATTGAAAATAAAGGTTATTTCCTTTTGGTTTCGGTGCATCAACATGGATTTTCAGGTAGTTACTGACAAATGAAAGTAAATGGTCAAATGGACGCGAGCTTGTAGTCCTTCTCTAGTCTTCTAACGTCCACATTCCAATTGAGAGACGACCGACTCCCCAAATGTGTTCCAAGAACTGGAAAGACCTTGGCTTCTGCTGCAGTTTTATATTTAACGGTCTGTTTCTCTTCAGACCTTTATTGGTTTGTGACTGTTTAGTCAAGCAGGCTTTATACAATACCCTGCTCTACTTATTTTATTTTTAAATGTAAACATTGCTGTTAATGTCTTTGTTATTCTCTTGGTCATCCTACTGACAACAGCATTAAAGTTTTTGTGTTTTAAGGTCCAATATTATGCTTTTTTCTGGTTTTACAGTCTGTTTGCAAAAAATCAAAGTGCGCAGAAACACGGCTTCTCCTATGTCCTCCTGTTAGCAGTAGCAATAGCCACATGTAACGCTTGGTGCCTAGCCCCACTCATTGTCACTGATCCAAGCTTATTGGCTCATTTTAGCAAGCACAGGCTCCCCTCGGACTGACTGTAGCATTCCCTCGGGACATACCCAAGAACAAAGCCGAACATGTGACCAATTACGAGAGAGCACATTGACCGACCAATCAGATGGGAACCTTTTTTTTGGTTGTTTTTCTCTTCATAGGGGATTCTGAGTGTTAGAAACATAGGCAGCTGTCCTCTTCTACATTTGGCAGAGGTAACTGTGATCCTTTTTGCCCTCAATGTTTAACCACTGATTTATTAGACATTGTGGGTAGGTCTGACTTTGAATTTGATCCATGTTTGTAATTGATCATATGTCACAAGTATTGTCCCTTTAGTGAGAACACACTGCAAAAACTGGTTTGATTACTTAGTCTATTACTACTAAGTAATCAAGGCTCGGTATAACTGTGGCTGCTGTTAGGCTTTGCAAAGTCAGCCAAAAATATCCTGAGTATATTGAACTTGCTTTGAAGTAGATGCCTCAGAAGCTCCAGTTACACACTAGCTCTGAATTAGGGTTGCTAAATTTAAGTCTCATGTTACTTTATAACCCATCTCTTCTAAAATCAGTTCACAGAGCTTCACTGTATGAAGAACAACAGTTTGGATGAATCAGGGCATATGCTTCCTCTTGCAACTGCACTTCTTTATTTCATGATGGAGAGATGGCCATAAGTTTGCCAAAATTATTTTAATTAAATAAAACTATTGCTGAAAATATAAAAAAATAAATCTACATTTCGAAGGCAACTACTGCTAGAATAGAAACTCTCCTTTTTTTCATTTAAAAGTCAGGTCTAGAGTCTTTGGCAGAAATTTTATTTTAGGATGGCCTTAAGAAAATAGATGGACTATAATTTTGTGGAGAAAGAAAATACTCTGCATTATAAAAAAGGAGAACATAGAAAAATGAAAATGTAGTGGCACATTTACTTTGCAATACTCAAGCATAAAAAAGGCAATAAAAATAAAAACTATAATATGCTCAACAAAAAGAGCTTAATCTAAAACAACTTCAAAGTCAATATACAATAGACAATATAAGCGTTTTTTTCTGTTGTTCTGGCATGGAAAGGTTTGCTCCAGGAAATCCACAAGGACACTCACTGCACAGTTAATCTGCACAGTTAATAAAAAAATCTCTTAAACAGTGACAACTGAACAGAAAGTCAAATACCAGAGAAGTTTTCATCATTCTATGACATCATTGCAGCCAGTGTCAGCTACAGAGTCTGCCAATCCTTAAACAGGAAATACCCAACATGAGTAACTTATCAGGAATACAGAAATTCAAAATTAAAACATCCAGTCGTTTTGTTTGAATTGAGATGAAAACCCACTCCTTAAATGTGTTTTAATTGAATTATCATATACCCAGGCCTAGATATTATAACTAGACTGCTGGCTCGGATGCATGATTGACAGAGTCCAGGCCAGCTGATTGCACGTTCCACTGGCCTGCCAGTAAAATACTGCCTCAAACCAAAAGAGTACAGGTTTCATAAACACGTAGGTGCATGCGTCACAGTTAAGAGGCTGCTGCAGCAGACGTGATACCACTTACAAACAACTAACTTATTTGCAACTAAAGTTCAAGGAATTTACATAAATCATGTAGCTTATCTACTGTATGAAGCTGATTTAAAAAAAAAAAAGATCTCATCCTTTTTAGTTAAATACCACATACAGACTTAAATAGGTATAGAAATAATGTGTATCAATGATGTGTTCAGGGCCTATAAAACTAGAGGAAAACACCTGGGTTTAATTTTAAACACAGATGTTAACTCATTGTAATCCAAAGAGTCACAGTGTTCCTTTTCAAAGGACAAGAGTGCGAGGTGGTTGACACAAGTGGCACTCGTGGACGCCCTGAAGTTGTTTTTATCCGACCTGCACACTCTCTTAACACTACATAATCAGTGTGATGATGGCTTTGAGTAGTTCGTTGAGGTTTTAAAAAATGTCAGGGCCACAAATATCCAATACTTGCATGACGGATGGAAATATACGCCTGTTGGCTGCCTCCAAAAGCAGTTGCTCCATTAATACAGTTAATTCAGCATCCTCCACTGAGATGTGATAGTGATCGCCCACAGAGACTCCCCCTGGGGCAAATGTCTCAGACTGTGGGAGAAATGGTGCATTAATCCAAACTGATCCTGGCCCAGGTTGTCATTATTTCTCATGCTTTCCCCAAACTCATTGTGGCTACATGTCCAATGAGCCGCACTGGTGGCCTTCTCTCACTAGTTCCAGCTTGTGATTTCATTATTTCAGCTCTTTTGTTAGCTTCAGCAGGTGTTTTCAAATCACACTGGGAATCATCCCTACATCGAGTAAAGTCAGTATTTTGCTTACTTCTCTGCATTTTGATGTCCAGCACACGTCTGTGGATCACTAAATTACCAAGCACAGGCATCCAGGGTGCAGCTCTATTTGCACTACCAAAACAAGTGTGTCTGCTCCTGCCTGTCAAACTGTGTGTTAAGGATGTGTTTACTGAGAACCAGATTCACGCTGTGAGAAAACACTGGACTGATGCTTGATGAAAAGTTTCGTTCAGGATTACATGTACACCTCCCTTGTTTCCTGACATTACAGAGGCCCAATCCAAACAGAGACACCATTCAATGATGGTTTGAGTTGACGTGGTTATCACCTACAAAATCTTTTCAGTAGCACCACTTGCACACGTTACTTGGGTCCATGAACTTGATGGCCCACTCTTTTAATTTCCCTGCATGTAAATATTTTACAAACACATGCACGTTCATGTTTTGATTGGTTCTCTTATATAAGACTAACATAATGGTTCAATATTTACTCCACTACATTTTTTCCTTAATCTCTGTTTAATCTTCATTTATAGGTGGAGGCAGATGATTCTAGGAGCTTGATCTGGACATAAGGACTCATCAAAATGTCATCTACTTTGGATGTGTGTATCACAATAACTTGAAGGGCTCTAAACATGTCCCTTTATTCAAAGACTCTGCATGTTCCTTGTGTCTATGTAGCGGGGATGTTCTTTTAGGTGTAGAACAGCACAATATCCAAAACAACTTGAAGGTGGTTCCTGATTCCTCTTAATAAAAATAATAATTCATGGCATCACAGTTCCCTTGATCAAAAACATTAGGCAAAGGCCTGGGGCTTGCTTGTCTGGTGTTTTTTTGCACGCTTGACGCAGATGCTTTCAGTCCACATCTCAGCTGGCGAAATGCCTGAACATTGTGCGAAATAGCACATCTTTTTGTAGACTGTATTACAGCCAAGAAAAAGGTGTACTGTGATTGAAAGTACCTAAATTTACATTCCAAACTGTTGATGGAAAAAAGGTCAAATTTGCCTGTGATGGTGGCTCATCAATTGTTGATAGATCACTGGCAGGCTGTGCTTGCCTTCTTGTGAGATGAACCTGTTGAATCGGGCAGGCTGGACTGAGACAATGTAAGATGATATGTTTCATAAGTTTCAGTTAGAGAAAAAACGACTAATAAGCGAGCTGAAGCAGCTCAGTTTCTTCTGCACGTAGAAACCATTGCAACCAGTTGCGGTCCGTTGGCCTTCCTAAACTTGTTAAAACAGTTCTGTTTCATACTTAAGAAAAATCAAACACACTCAACAAGTTAACAGCAATGTTTCAGTTTGCCACATATAAAAAACCCCCACAATCTCAGTTTAGTCTTAAAAAAAGGTTAATTGTTTTTTGATGTGGTGGGCCAGTGAACAATGGCAGGCTAATGCTGCCCAGGCCCATTGCTGCATACGCGGCTGGTCTGCCTCTATCTTAATACCCTGTAACCTAAAGCATGGTTCTACAAATGTGGTAAATTGTGTTAATTATTATTATTATTATTATTATTATAAGGAGCCTTAGCTTAATTTCACAGCTGAACGAGACAAAGAAAGATGTGTTACTACTGCAATATAAGTCATTTTAACACTTGGGGTATACTCAGAACACAAAATTGACTATGTATGTACTTGTGCTTGTTTGATTAAAAGCTACCACTGTTGGGCATGACTATGACTGGTGTGTGTATGTGTGTGCCGGCTTTAATTGCAGTTATGACACTTTGTTGAGAAGTTGTTTATCTCTTAAGTATACGTGAATGAACTTTTTTTTTCTGTCATTTTCTATACAGTCTTATATGCTGAGCTTCTGGCCATGGATTTCCAGTGTAGGAAAAGTAGCCCTTCATGAAAAGGGTGGTATATATACTGTGACGAAAACCTTGAGGTAACCAAAGAAACATCATGCCCAGAAGAATATTATGGTTTAAACCCCACACTGACAACTCCCAGTAGCTGGAAAGTGTGTGTGTGCGTCTGTGCGGTTACCCATGGTAAGCGACTTTTGCCACAGCTGCTGAGCATTCACATGCCTCAGAGTGCATAAAGAAGAAAACTAGCATGACACCTTATCGCTTGCAGATTGTGCCCATGTGAGTGCACGTTAGTGTGTATGTGTGTGTCTAACCAAATCACAGCACTGTAAGCACTGCTATATTCTGGCTAAAGCAACAGGAGATGAAACAAGGCACTGGTCTCTTTGAAATGTGTGCTACGCCTAAACCCTCCAAGGACTGTCTCATACAAACCAACAACAAACCAGCCGGTCATCAATAATGCATTAAACCCATTCATCCAAAGCATTCTGTTTCCCAATACTTTAACGGTTCAGTAGGAGTACAGCAGTGCACTGCTCACAGAATGATGGCTCTTCTGGGAAGAGTGATCTTTATTGGACAGTGGAACTGTAATACTCATAATGATGGTGCTTTGTTCTGCGATGCTTAGTTGAGTTCAATTTCGCTCGACTCCTTATTTGTTTTGTAATCACTGAGGATGACATCTTATCCCTGTTTTTGATGACATTTTACTGTTTGTGATGTGCAGGAGACAAATACTGCTGGTCCCATCAAAAAGTAAAGTTATTTAAGTATATAGATTCATTTGAAAAGGTCAACTGTCTAGACTAGATTAGAGATCTAACAGTCAACATGCCAGTACCTTGTTTTCACAATTTTTATGTGATGAAAATGCATCACTGGAACAACCCACTCCACAACTTTTCTGATCTAATGCCATTTTTATTGTATAAAGAGGGACACTCATCGATTACCTAGACAAATATTTTCCAAATAACAACATACAAGGCATCAGGATCAGACAGTTTTTCCAATGCTAGTTCTCATGTGTCACCTGGCATTGCTTGTCATCTCGACAAGGCTTGTTACATTTTGTACAAGAGTCTTAAAACCATTGACCATGACAGGCACTGTCAAAGCCTCTGCAATGAAAGAAAGGCAGTGTGTGAAACATAGGGGTCTTGGGGGTCTGAGAGTCCTTGATTGAGACTTGAACCACTCTGAAACAATTTCAATATTCAACATTCAGCAACATGTTGGGGGGTCTCTGGGGAAAAAAAAAAAAATCACATGCAATTTTATACTCTGTAATGGACCAGAGAGAGAGAAAGAGCGAGATGTCTGCTGGTTGGTCTTTGAATGCAACGTGAACATCTACACAGACATTTTCCCACTCCCTTGGGTTTGCTACATCTTGATAAGAAAACTTCCAACACGCGGGTCCAAGATCGAAACTTTTTAAAACGGGAGTTCTGTTGTCTTGCATGCATTTTTTTTTCCATGCAGCAGACTGTATCATCTTTCAATGTGTGTGCAGGCAAGTGCAATTGTGTCTGTCATTGAAATCATCTCGACCCTAAACATATCAGCAACTCTCCAGTCCACGTGTTTATAGTATTCAAATAAATGCATTCTTGAAAAGGCACGAATTGGTGCATAATAACTGATCAGAATGCAGAAAAAATAATGTTGGGTGTCCAAAATCCCCCCAAACCGTTGGTAAACACTATTAGTTTTCGAGATGTCGGAGAAGAAACCAGTGTCGGCGCGAACAATCGCAGCGGATCGGTCCTCGACCAACGTAATTTCGTTTCGTAATTCCCCCCCCCCCCACACACACAAACACACATTTTTTTTTTTTTTTACTTTAAACAAAAAAAAAAAAAGCATGTTGGAAGGGGGGCACCCTGCAGAAAGGTATTGAAATTTGTGTCCTGTAGAAGAGCAATGTCCGATTACAATTGGTTGTTGAGAGCAAAATAATGAAATAGAAGAAGCCACTGGGGACAGTTAGGTAAGTAAAAAAGCCATAAACCCAAAGTCATGCTGGCTTACTTTCAAATGATGATGCAACTTGAAACAACCATTTTGAACAGATTAACATTATATTGTCTTAATTATCTCAGCATGCAAGACAAGCCTGCTGTTTCTTTACAATAAACCACCAACTGGTTATATGTGGGAGTGCCAAAATATTTCTAAAGTAAGTGCAATTTAAACACTTTAAAAGGGTGTATTTGTAAAGAGCCTGAACACCTGTTGTTTTTTTTCTCTAAAATGTTCAAGCTATAATCATATGTTGTCAGCCCTTATACTTTGGGAAAAGGACTACAAATCAATTTACAGCAATTACACACAATTTGAGCTGTCTCGAAAACAAGCATTGCTTCTCAACTGGTTCCATACAAACTAACTTAGACTTCATGCTGCCTTTCCAGTTTTCTAAACACTAAAACTGCTTGCTGATACTTAATAGGCAATTCTCCATGCACTCTGAGCTCACCAGAGGATTTCTGTTTAAAAACAAAATAAATAAAATCAAAACTTATTTTAGTGAATTTAGCAACTTTAGGCAGAAAAATACTTTTCATGTTGATCTTTCAGATTTTTGTTTCGTTTTGTAGCCTGCCGCCAATAACTCTTCCTTCATTAAATCAGCTAAAATGTATTAGCAGAGGCGCAGCTTGCGAACAGGCTGTTGGGAGCCCCAGGCCAGTAGGGGCCCCCCCAATGACTGACAAACTTTAAGCCAGCACACTGCCTTAAAATGAGCAAATTTTGCAACAACAGTAGGAAACCTGCTTAATCGGGCCCCATCTAAGAACACTCACTCTCAATGCCCTGTTAAGCAGTGCAGCATTATCCCTGTGAAAACCAAAATGAACTAAATCAATGAAGCAAAATGAAGAGGAGTTATATACAGTATCTGGGAAGTAATAGTAAGAGGTGTATGGATCCCCAATGTGTCTTTGCCTATAGCAGTAGTGCCCAACCAGTCGATCGCGGTCTACTGGTCGACCGCGGGCTGATTCCAAGTCGACCGCGAGTTAACATAAATACTGCGCAATCACTGACATCGCGAGGAGGGTCCGCGGAGGGTCTGAGCACTCAGCCGCGCATCTCCAAGATTTTGTAATGATGCGGACGTCTTCGCGCCGACCGCGTTGCAATGATTTGCTACAGAGCGAGATATGTATTGCGAGTATGTATGACAGGAAGTTGACAGCTGTCATCAGTAGCTAGCAGCTAGCTACAGAGCTTTTACACACTCCCAAACTTAACTTACATTCAAACTTTGTGTGGGTGTGTGTGTAGGTGTTTGTGTGTGTGAGTGTGTGTGTGTGTGTGAGAGAAGCAGTGAAAGCGGGTTTGTGCTACAGTGCACTATGAAAACTGACAACTGTGTGAGAGATGAATGGGTTGTAATGTTATGTAAAGAGAGAGGGAGGAAGGGGATGTGATGTAATGCATTGCTTTAATTTGTGAAGTTAGTTAGTGCAGACTGGAAACAATGAGCATGGGTTTGCAATGTTGACACTGGACTGGTAGATCACGGGAAGTTAGACTTAGACTTTGACTGAACTTTATTGATCCTTTTGGGATGACTCCCTCAAGGAAATTTAGGTTCCAGCAGCATATACAATAAAAATAAAAAATGTAGCAGGTAACAAAAAGTAACAAAATAAAGAATAATATAGCATAAATAATAGAACACACAAAAAATATACAAAAAATATGCATGGAAGAAGCAGAATATAGAAAAAAAAATATTAAAAAAAAGGCAATGATTATTATTGCAATTATTGCACTTGGTTGAGATTAGTTGGCTACTTGAAAAGTAGATCTTGGGTCAAAAAAGGTTGGGCACCCCTGGCCTATAGGGCCCTAACAGAAAGTAGAATAACCCCTGTGTATTAGATTGAGTCAATGAATTGAACAATTTGTGCAAATTTCCACGCTTAATTTAATTTAATTAGTGAGTACAATATACATGATGAATGGAAAGCCATTAACAATTTATGAGAGAATAAGAAATTACCAGATTCCACATATGGATGGCCTCGGTTTAGTTAAGTGTTTCGGGGTGTGCCCCCTATGTCAAAGGATACAGTTCTCAACCCAGGTAGGTTTGTATTTGACCTTTGGATGCATGTTAACCAGACTGTAAATATTAATGGGTAACATCACCCATTTGTTACTGTAGGGGGCTTTGAAATCCAAACAATGGCTTTCGCCATTCTGAAATGCATGTCCCAACCTAACTTTCAGTTAACTCAACAACACGCTATGCGCGGGAGCTGTGGCAAATTTTAAACCTCTTGACTTATCAATAATTCCAAAACCAATCAATAGGGTAAGCCTTATTGTGAATCAGGCATATTCTTTGTAAAAATAAAATAAGATAAATAAATGTTACCCGATACAGTGTGTGAAGATTGAGCTAATCAGATCAATTTCATTTTGGACCAGGCTGTAAAATTTCTGCTGTAAAAAACAAGGCTTTTTTTTAATGGGGTGTCTATGAGGATTTTTCCCCTTTACATTGGCTTCTGAATATGCCATACTAAAATTTAGTGTAAAATTAACTATACTCAAGAATCTTTATATTAAAATTAGGGGTGAGACTGGATTATAAATGTTGAACTAAGTAACTCAAGACATTCCAATTAATTAATCAAAATGTATCGCATTTTAAGTTCATCATAATATTTGCCCTAAAAAGCAACACTTCTCAATCTAAATGGATTTTGGTGGATGAATGAATGTCCAGTGAATGAACAGTCCAAAGCAATCAATTTAGCGAATTAATTTGTAAGTTTATCAGACGTTGAATAACTAATTTTGGTCCTGAAGACATTCATTTGGTCGAGTTTAGGCTGCAAACGTTAGTTTGTATTTGTGGCGAAGCAAGCGAAAAGCTAGCACGAAGCTAGCGATCTGCGCTGTTTATGAGGCAACCTGTGATTAAATGCGTTTTAAAAAATTCAACACGTTATTTTCTTGGAATTAATTAATCGTAATTCACACGTTACAGTCCCACCCCTAATTAAAATACTTAAAGGAAAAATATGCAACTTTTGATCCAGTAAATGTTGCCCCTGAAACCAAAACAACTTGAGCTTCATTGTAGTGTTACTGAAGCATTCAAATGGTGACACTTTTTGGTTGCTTGTAGCTTCATATTGCATCTAAATTTACAAGTAATGACCACAATCTAAAAACGCTCAAATAAGCTTTGAGTACAGTATGTTGGTCTTCTTTTTTCTAGTCCCTCAATTAAACAACTTTTATACGCAAGGGGATGAGCCAGCGTCAAACACGGTGTAGATAATGTCACAGACAGTGGGACTCAGGTGTCACATTCATTGCAGACAGTCATGACTGATAGTTATTTTCAGAGGATATACTGGATATCTGATAGACTTGCATTACTACATTAATGGACATTAGCTGACAAAAAGCGATTCTTGTTCATCTTCGTCATCTTGCACCTATTCCCAAATACAACTAACATTGTAATAACAAAAATGTAGACAAATCAAACCTTTGAAGTCTTTTCACAGAGTCCTGGAGTTACATTCAGATTGTAAGATTGGTCAATTTAGAATGGTCAACCTTCCATCTTTTAATATACTGTATGCTAACTCTGTTTTGTCCTTTGTTTTATGTCTGTTCTGCTCTACAAGCTAAAGACACAGGTTTTCTAAGGTGCACACACATCAGCCAGATACCTGAAAGGACAAAACAGTTCAAATAAAGATTCGATTTTAGAAGATGAAAAGATGGATTAATGCATCTGGACTGATTACAGTCTGTACTGTAACAGTAGTGTTGAGCATCTCCATCTCTCATTTCCCCCCAAGTTTTAACAAATGCTTTTTTGTGGAAATTTGCCTGCACACTGACTATAGCCGATGGATTGGAATGTATGTCAGCTTCTTTTATGCTGAGAGCCGGAGTATTTTCACCATGCCCTTTTCAGTAGCACTGAGTTGAAGATAGACTGTCGCCAGTGGCTAGTCTTACCAAGGTGCGCGAACTCAGAGTTGCCCTTTTCAATTTCTGTTTCCACTATGGTGGGAGAATGATGCTGCATGGATTTTCATTTACAGAGTAGTGCAGTCTCATTCTCTTCTTTTCTGCCTGTGTGTCTCTCCTTTGTTTCCACCTCCTTTTTTAAGTCATCTTCCTTAACCGCATCCTTTTTAATGTTTGCTGTCTCTTGTTCTTTAATTGCCTCGGAGGCATATCTATATATACAATGTATGCATGAAACCAATTACAGTGAATTGCTTTTGCCATGTGCATGGAATCTGATGGGTTTCTTGGCAAAAGGATACATTTGGGGAAGTGTGTACTTGTTCTTAATTTCTAATTTTAGAAGTGATTAAATAATGAATTGCTATACGTGAATTAATTACAACTCTTACATTGTCATTTTTTCTTCCATCTGAAAAAAACTATTTTGACTGAGTCCTGGATGTTAGATTTGTCCATTTAAAACCTTCCATCTCTTAATTACATGCTGATTCTGCTCAGCCCTTTTTCTATGTATGTTGTGTTTTACTTTTTTTTCATTTCATTGGATTCTGTAATAACAGTTTCCTTTCCCCCCATCATCCATCTCTCTTCTTTCGGGCTCCCTCCCTCCTCTCCGTTCTTCTCCGAAGCACATGAGAAATGACACTGGGCAAGTGCTTGTTGCATTTATTAATCCTTTAAGCTTCCTACGGGAGGAACAGATGCAACTACTCCCAATCAAATCAACGGCAGTAACTCCCAATTGCCATATCTGTATACCGCTCAAATGTGCTTCATTTTGTACACAGTCAAAAACATATACCCACACACAAACACCAGGCAGAGACTTCGGTGAATAGCCTTGGCTCCCAATGGCCGGGGCTCTGCTAACCAGCCTGCTGCAGGAACAATTCATGGACTGCTCAGTCATATGGAACTCTAACCCACGGGCCTGTGGAACAGCCCCGGTCATAAACTATCCCACACACACACACATGCAGCTATCCCCTTAACACACACTCTGACTCTCTGTCTTCAAGCAGACCATAAAATCACTGCGACAGATGAAGGCAGGGAACAGTGTTTTTGTGCTGTTTTGCCCGTCACAGATTTCCATTACAAAGTCTTGCCATGAGTCTGGGAGAGCGAGGACCTATTGAAAAACGGACAGGCTACAAAATGCTGCTAGTCAGAGCCCATCAATGTTGCGTTTTCCCTGCTGAATGCCTTGTCAGTGAAGGGTGGAGATGGGCTTTGTGTGAGAGGTAGGACTGAACTGTGTTGGGCTAGACAAAGGGTGGGGAGCTGATGTCAACTCCAGAGAGTGCATTCAAGGTTCATCATCTGGTGCGTTAGAAAGCCTCTGAAATTTTCTCCTTTTCTTCTATTCCCAAGCTCTCCTCTCTCCCTTTTCTACAGACCTTTCAGCTTTGTTCAGCATATTCATCCAATCAATTTTTTCAGCTTGTGCATCTTTTCTTCTCCTTGCATAAGTGAGAAGAATGCAGTGCTCTTATGTACATTAGTGTTATTGTGCAAATAGTGGGTGCAAATGCAGTAACTCTCTGGCAGTTTTATCTCCTGAATAGCAGGATTATTTAAGGGCTGCCTTAACAGTCGCTGATTTATCGGTGTGTTTGATGGAAGCGGAGCAGGCTTAGGAGAAAATAAATCATATTCCTGAGTTTGAATGAAAACAAAATATCAGCAGAGAAAGGGGACTGCAGGACAATCACACTCTACCAAACCCCTGCCTATCTCACATATTATGTGGAAAATTGCACAGGCAAACATTCAGGGACATTCAAGAAAAAATAACATCAGTCCAGTGTCGGCTAAGAAAAAACAACTATATGTGTTTTATTGACAAGTGACCCTGTCGCCATGCAAATATCATGAGTCTTCCTTATAAAGTGAAGGGGCAACTGGCATGGCATTGTTTGGGAGTCCCCATCTTCGCGAGGGGAGGTCAGTGTGTTAAAAGATGGGGCTCCATTGGTCAGGCATGCATTGAGATACTGGGGAGTTGGCAAACTCTGAGGCACAAATGCTGTTTTGAAGGATGGATTCATGGGTCTGTCAGTTTAACTGACTCCAAAGCAAAAGTTTACAACTCAGCAAACTCATAAATAACCCGCAGATGTTTTGTCCTTTATCTCAAGAGTCGCAAGTAAACAGCGGAATTTGCTTAGCTGCCTTTGAATGGCCAACTCAATGCACTTCATGTTGTGACAGCATATTTTGTAGTTCAACCCGGTTCAGCTTTTGCCCTGAGAATTCCATGCTTGTTCCTTTTCTTATTCAGTCAACACATTGATCTCATTGAAATAAGGTCTGAACACACCTTAAGGGTGCACTGCAGGTGCTATTAACTATGTTTATTTGAAAATATGCACTTCTAAGTAAGAAAAAAACACATCAGAACAGACAGTGAATTTGGGCTGTAGATCGATCTCAAAGAACATTCTTTTTGCTTAAAAATGAGCACCATCGTCGACTGCGGGTCCCATTTTCAGACCTACTGTAAATTCTTGGAAGAGGGGCCTAAAGTTGCAGAGGAGAGTCCAAGGTATGTTCATCTAGCTATATGAATTGGTGCAACAATTTGCAGCTTCATTAGCACTTTGGTTCGTACTCTGTTCCAAGCAATATTAGCTCCTTTAGACCATGAATGCAATTTTCCCCCAACCTTAACTTGTAACTTCACTGAGCTAATCCTTAACCCTTAATGACAGACAGCGCTGTCCATGGTGTGGTTTGCGTATCAGTCATCGTAGAAACTTTATTTTTTCCATTGGATTCAGTCACACTTCAGCTATTTTAGCTATATAATTTCTAGGACATTTGCATTCAGTGCAGGATATACGGCCTTAATAAAAGTACAGACAGACAATCACAAGTGTGTTCTGTTCCTTTAGGGAGAGAACATCCTGAGCTTTATGTGCTAAAAAGTTATAACAACCCTCAGGATTTCAAAGGATTTAAAACTGCGTGCAGCGTTTGTGCAAATGTCCACTGCATGCTGGGAAATGCTCCAGCCATCATTGATTAAAACACAGAGTGATGGATAGTGTAGCGGAAAGCATCCTCCAATCGTAAATATGGATACAACGTTTAAGAAGAAAGAAAAAAAAAATAAAAAAAAAATAAATTCTTAGTGACTCTGATTACCATTGGATAATAAAACTCCACAGAAATCAATTAACATCTTAAACACTGGCATTTATTTGGCTCCACACACACACACGCGCTTGTAAAGGATTTGCACTCCCTCAGTTTGACATTTATTTGGCTGTTCATACTCACCGCCTTGCTTCACTCTGTTGCTCTGTCTCATCCAAGTGAGAAATGAGCAGCAAGCCTGATCAATGGCACATTCATACAGCGGTGTAACATTCAAACGAGTACCCCTCTGTGAAATGACACAGCAGTCTGCGCGGCGCCATAAATTTGCCTTGTTTAAACACTTATTCCTAACTCCTGCGAGAGGCAGCGCTCGTGTCCGTTATTTAAAGGGAAATGAATGTGAGAAAGGAAAGATGGGGGGGGATATAAAGAGGCAAAAAGGTTGTGTTTGTTTTTGATTCCCCTAGAGGTGCTTTAAGATTCTGTGTGAATAAGTTGACTTGTATGTGTGTGTTGGTATGCCTGTGTGTGGCAGCCAGTACACATATGGAGACCATTATGATGCCCGGATACTTGGGACTGCCAATTTCTGTTCAATAGGAACACTGTGCATTGTGTATTATGTGCTTTCAGATTTTATCAAAGGTTCTTTCCCACCATTTGAGAGTCATAGAGCACAACTGTTGTCCAATTGAGCTGTATAAAGTATAAATAAACAGTGGATGATGGTATTCTATGTATGGTCAGTAATGATCTGGCTGCTGGACAAAATATTTCTGGAATCAACAGTTTGTGGTTTGGTTGAGCATGACCAGGTCTTAAAGGTTGCATTGCAGTAGTGGGAATGTGTGGGAGAGATAATGGGAGAAGGACGGACGGTGAGAGAAAGTGTAAGGAGATGAAATTAGAGAAACAGAAAGAGATGTCAAAAGTGATGAATTAGAGAGAGCTGAAGGGAGAAGCAGCGGAGGAGGAGAGGTAAAGAGGAAATCAAAGCAGATGGTAGGAAAGGCTATAACAGAGGACGGGATGTGCAGATGTCCAAAGAAAGGGATGTAAAAATACAAAATCAAGACATGCAAGGGAGGAAACAAAAAGGTTTTTTTTTTTTTTTTAACCTTGCTCTGTGACTTCAATCTGCAGCTTCAGCCTAATTCACTTTCATGCCTTGTGAAGCGGCAGAAAAAGCGAGAAAAAAAAACGTTACTGTTCCTCCCGCATTTGGGTTAATCCGAATGATATATTTCTGTGTGAGATATGGGTGAGTTGAAACAGAAGTTGGGGTTTGAAGACAAATAGCTTCAATTTACAGTAGCAAATTAAAAGTCTTATCTTGAGCAGTCAGGGCGAATTTCCATTTCCCTTAACATTAAAGAAATCCCTGAGAAGTTCTCGTGGAAATTGTAGAAGTGAGTCTTTGAAGAGTGCATGAATATCTAATGATGATTTCAATGAGGGTGTCATGCAACTGTCCAGTCGGGGTCAGAGGACTTTCATGAACACCAGTTGGTGCGAGACAAGAAAAAGAAGGAACACACCAACTTCTCAGTATGCTAAAAAGCAGCGCCTCAGTACAGTTACATCTTATAGCACACACACACATACACACACACTCTGACCCCTTTACACTTGGATAAATAATTGATGTCTCCAGTTAAAGTGTCAGAGCAGGCCGTAGCCAGCACTTATTTATCGTCTTCCACATCATTAACAATGTCTCTCTCTCTCTCTTCCCGTCTCTGTCTCGCTGAGCAAACACAGGGATTTGCTTTCATAATAAACATGTTGCTGTTTAACTTCGGCACACTGACATGGTCTCTAAGGATACAATAACTGCTTTCACACATTGTTCAGGGACAGGAACGTTATTTATAGGAGAGAGGGAGAAGGTAACGTCTTAAACCTTTTTTTTTTCACTCTTGTCATAATATTTGTAGTGGTTGTGCTTCAGGGTATACTATTGGTAGTAGCAGCTTCTGTAAACATTTCATTCACACTGGTGTCAGTTTAAAGCTGATCTATCACTTATATTAAATGTAAGGAATATACCTAATGAACAAGTACAAGGGATACAACTTTTGGGTATAACCTTGGGTCACAGGCTTTCATGGTCAAAACAAATTGAAATTGAAAAAAAAAAAGGGGAAGACATGTATCAGTGGTAAGGAAAGTTGTTAAATTCTTGCCTCCAAATCTTAGAAGACACCTTTTAAAGGTCCCATATTATGCCCTTGTTGGTGATTCATGTATTTAATTTATGAGTCTACTAAAGTACATTCACAATCGCTAATGTTTGAATGTTTTTCTGTCTCTCATCTACCGGTGTTTGCAACGCTCTGAATCCCTCCACGATCAGGGTCCCCACGTGTGCCTAGTCTGATCTGATTGGTCAACCATTCCTGTCTGTCTGCATCATGAGCTTGGTTCCAACGAGTCAGGATCAGTGATATTACACTGGCAAGCCGTCATGCTGGCAAATTTCATCAGGGGGGCTAGGGACCGAGCGTTACATGCAGCTACTGCTACAGTATGAGGACATACGAGCAGACACGTATGAGCATATAAAGCCAGAAAAAGCATATTATGGGACCTTTAAATGCTTTGGTTCTGTCTGGATTATTGTTTTGTAATCTGGTCTAGTGTTTCAATGAAAGACATAAAAAAACTGAAGTCGCTGAAATAATAATAAAATAATACAACCATCTTGGCTGGTTAATTACCAAACGACATGCGCAACAGAAAAAAAAAGTTTTTACTTTCAAAAGTGAAAACGGTCTAATACAAAGAACAGTGCTGTATAGAGCCATGGTCAGGTGGAATGCTTTGCCAGTGAAGTCACAAAGATCAGTTTAAAATGTTGTTAAAACAGCACCGTGGACTTTGTAAATCAACACTATAAAAACATATACTCTTTGAGAGAAGTGCTAAACTGAGTGTGAAATAATGTGTAAAAATGTCTATTTGGTGTGAAATGTATGGAATTTCCCTTTGCTTGGAATGAATGTCTGTAAAAAGATGGTTACAGATTTAGCATAAAAAAATGATCATTCAGAAGATGATTTATTTTTAGTAAAATGTATAAACAGAGGCGAATTTGGATATTATGATTTGTCTGGTGGAAAATGTGAGGACGATGATTTAGTGTTCTTTTGTAGAAGGACTATGAAATGAATGGCCAATTATTTAATTCAAATCTTTTCTCTTCTGTATAAAATTGAATTTGAATAGAGGAGTAGGTCATGCTGTTTGTCCTTGGTTGTTTGTTATACTGTTCTATGTCTGTGGAGGGATGCGTGTTGGACCCCAGAAAGAATAGCCGATGCGTATCCTGGTGCTGATGGGAATCCTAATAAAAAGAAATATTTAAGAAAGAATACGTGTTGCATTAATTGTGCTGCAGATGTGTCCGTGAGCTGTACAGCATGCACTTCCAACCAATGACGTACTGAGCGTTTGAGGCGCTATAAGGTATAAATCAATCAAAAGAGACTCATTTAAAGGTGAGAAAAAATGTTGATTAAATTTTGGTGCAGGCGTAATCTGGTTTCACTGTGAGCAAAAGAACTACCTCCAAAATAACTGCCGTGGTTAGCTGTTTTGGAGGTTTTGGAAGTTGATTTGTGGAAAGTAAGGCATAGATATGAGGAGCTGGACACAGGCTTTTGTCTTGGTACAGCTCATTCGATTGATGTAAAATGGGAAATTGATGTTAAATAGCCTGGCTAGTGCTTATAGTTGGAAGTGCTGTTTTTTTGTGATTGGCTATCGTGTGAGGTAAAAGTGAAAGTCAAACTTATTTATTTTATCTGAGGCCTACAGACAAGGAAATACACATTGAAATCATACACCGTCATGTGTATATTGTCACATTTTCCAGTGAATCTTCTAACGGGACATTTTACAGAAATAGCATCTAGCTTCATGCCTCTGGGAGGGTTTCCCACGGATGCAGATGACTGACAGATGCAGGAAGGAGACAGGCTGACAACTTCAGAGTTGCTCTACTAGTTTCATTCTGTGTCAACCATGATCACCGTTGCGAAACAATGTTGTTGTTTTCTTTTTTTTCAACAAGTCCTCGATAAGCTGTTTTCACATATGCACATTTCTAGAAACCTTCAGGCAGACATACCCTTAAATCCTCCTGACTCGTTTGTTTACACATGCACACGAGCAACAGGATGTTATCACTGTCAGATGAGAGGGGGGCCTTCAAGAAGCTGTACACGTGACTTAAAAAAAAGAGACGTGGAATCGGGGGATGAAACAATACAGTCTCATGCAATGACAAACTGGCAACCAAAACAAAAGAAAGAGTGAATTTTTCACTATACGTGCCTGGAGATCGCATCTGTGTTGAGCGCCGGATGCCCGATATAAACGTCATTAACACCTATTTGCTCAGGGCGAATATCCTGCTATTATCTGCAGTATCTGTGATTTGGTCTTATTTAGCTCAGTTTGGATTTCACATTTGTTTGAGTTCTCATTCTATCCTGATCCTTTCCCTTGTCTTTCTTGTTTTTTTAGTCTTTATTGTTCCCTGTTTTTGTGTGTATTTCATATGCTTGTGTTCTTCTATGTTCTCGTTAGTGTTCTAATCTCACCTGTGTTCGATTACCTCATCTTTATTTAGTCTCAGTGTTCCTTCCCTCTTGTTGTCAGTTCATTGTCCATGTTAGTTGTCAGTCAGTGTTTCCAGTGTTTCCCCTTCTGGATTATTTTCTTTGAGTTTAACAAATGTGTTTCATTCAGCATCTGCACTCGGGTCCACTTCCAGTTTTGCACCAGTTATGAAAGAGTGAACTGAAAACAAGAGGGAAGGAACACTGAGACTAAATAGGTAATCAAACACAGGTGAGACTGACGACACAGGTGAACTCTGAGGGCAATCAGACTGGAGGGAAACACAGAGGCAGAAATGAACACAAGACCCCCTTTACAGTATTAATGTTAGCGTTCACATTGATTCACTATAAAAGGGGGATAATCATTGGTGCCGGACAGTGTGCGTATAAAAAAATAGAGCCCCATCATGACATTAAAAAAAGAGATGTCATGATCTGTCCAATTTTACCCTCCCACTTGTGTGTGTTGTCTGTGGTCCCCTGTCTGTCTGCTCCTCCTGTGTCTCCAGGTGTAACTCATCACAATCAGCCTCTGCATATAAGCCGACTCTCTCCACCCAGTCGGTGCCGGATTATTGTCTACTACATGGTATTGTTCTGACCAGGCTTTAGTAAGATTTTTGGCTTCTTGTTGTTTGATGTTCTCCTGTGTACTTACCTCGTGTTTTTTCCCCGTACCAGTTCCCTGCAAAGACTCACCTGCTCTCCCCGCCGACCTGTTCGTCTGCTGTTCGTTTCCTGCTGTGCTTCACCTCACGCGTGCTGGATTTTTGGATTTCACCGGACACAGTCACTTGGATTTAGATTGCTACACCGTTCGTGGACGAACTGGGACTTTTTGCACCATTTTACACTCGTGTCACTTTCTCGTATTCGAATTAAATTCATGGTTAATGAACGGTTTTCTGTCTCTGAGTCGTGCGTCTGGGTCCACCCCTTTAGTGAATCATAACAAGAGAGGAAAAAAGATAATAAAAAACTAATGAAAAAAGACATTGAAAGGAAACACACATTTTAGAAATTAGGGTAACTGAATATAAATAATTTACGACTAACCACCCACCTGCCCCCAAAACTCCATTCAAAGGCCACTGCCCCAAAAGACTATCAGCTTAGGAGGCTTCGAAGATGGACCGAGTTGTCACATTTCGACAGTTGCCCGTTTGGCCGCTTGCATTTCAAGCTATAGATAGTTCTATATTGTATACAATATCTATGTATCTCAATATTCATACTTTTAGAGGAAGTGTGTGGCATTTAGCTTCTGTGCTGCTGTGAAACAAGCTAATGGTGAGATGGTTTTTGGTCATTTAAAAAAAAAAAAGCAAAACAAGCCTGTTTTGAATCTCATGTATTTCACAATGCATTTACGAAATTGTCCTACATTTTGGATTTTTGTCTGATGGTGTATTTGATTGAATTGAAGCGAATGAAAAGGTGTTTTGATTTGAACCATTCAGGAGGAATCTTACATTTTAGGTTTACCTTTACGAATCGTTTCCAGTGGTCTTTTACAGAAGGAATCTTGCCTGTATAACTTCCTTTCATTCAGAGACTAAAACAAATACATTATGGAAGTTCTCTGATACACCAACTCATGACCAAATAGGGAACATTTTCAACACATTTTCAAGCTAACCTTGCCAAATGCGTCATGCGCCACATGATTCATTCAAGTGAAACTCCGTATGCCAAGGATGGATGCAAAGTTTTCTAAACCTTGAGGAATTTATTAAGCTTTGACATCTCCCTTTAGCTTTTCAAGCTCCATATGCCATGATTAACAAAAAAATCTCATTAACCCAATGTATATCTTCAGGAGGAGTTTGTAAAATATACAAGATCAGCACTTCTACCTCTATCCCCAGAGCTGTGATGAATATGAACTCCCTCCCTGCTTCCGTCTGAACTCTCGTTTTCTCACCTCCCAGTGGATTACATGTTAACTCCCCTGGATGTGTGTGGGAGAAATGTGTGACATTCCTTCGGAGAAGCGATCCATGAGAATGTTTATCCGACATGTCCGAACCCCCCCCACCCCCCCCTCCCATCATCATCCCCCCTTTTCGTTTCCCGCTACTCCTCTCTCTTTTTCAGCTCAGGTAAATGGTCATCTCCTCTGAGCTTAACTTCAACCTGAACAGGAAGTTCAACCACAGACAAATTGTCCTCTGTGTAGGGGGGGGGGGGGGGGGGGGGGGGGTGAATGAGAGGGAGAGACATAGGGCATGTGTGTGTGTGTGCGTAAGACTGAGAGGGTTTATTGTGCGTGGAGAAAAGGGGGGGGGGGGATTGCAACAGAGAAAGCAGAGAGCTGCATTTTTTTGAGCTTATTGAATAAGTCGTTGATTATGGCTGGAGCCAGTGGCTTGAGAGAGTGTGTGTTTTTTGCCGGTGGTAGTTAATGTAATTGAGTGCAGCTGTCGGGCTTTTCTGCACAGAGCTTTGTGTTTGGGTAAAGTCCAGTGCATGTTCAGCCAAGACATGCTTACATAGGGAAACTGAGTAAGAACAGGGCATCTGTGTTTGTGCGTGCACACTTATGGAAGTTGAGTACAACACACTTGGAGTCAAATACACAAAGCAAACACACATATGCTTACCCGTTGAGACTCCCTGGCTGGTGGGGGTTTTACATGAATGAAGACATGCTTGCCAGTTAGAACAGAAGTGAACAACTGGGTAGCAGCTGTGCCGGCGGAGTGTTCGGTGAGATAGAGTGTGAGGAATGCTCGAACAAAAGCATAAAATCCAAGTAACAATCTTCTCTGTGAAACACCGTAACAACAAATTTGCAACTCATTATATGAATTTGCCAGAAAGGGAAAGAAATCAAATGTTTGTAGAAGAGCGTAGCAAGTACACTTGCTTTGTTTTAAGGTCAAGCTTAATGTAATGCACAGCTAATCTGAGGCGTGCATGCTCCTATTGACTTCTGCCGCAGTACTGACCTACAAAACAAGAACAGATTCACTCCCTTGTATTAGGTCAGCAAATTGGGAAACCGCAGACACATTTCCAATATCCTTCGCTCTAATCAAGGATCTTGATTGTCCTAGTTATTCATTTGATTCAAAGAGAGGAAGAGAGAGAGAGAGAGAGAGAGCAGAGTGGAGACAAAAGAGAAGGAGAAGCTGAACTCCTTCATTATAGAGTAATCTAGCTTCTGTTAGCTTTCCAATCAACAGTTATTTTAATAGGGCCCAGGCGAGCAGGAAGAGTGGGTCAGAGGTTTTTAAGGGGCATCAAGGGGTCACACATGTGCTGTGTTCTGGTTCAAACTTATAGAATTGCGGTATAGCTGATTCAGGCAGGGACTGATAATAGCCGAACAGAAACGTGATAGAGACGGAAGATAAACCTGGGAAGACGCAGACGGAGGGGAGGGAAAGCAATTAAGCTGATTCAGGAGAATGATGGCAAGAGAATGAAAAGAGGACGGGGCGAAGAAAGAGCAGCAGAAAGGTCGTTAAATCTGTGAACGGTGAGGCTGAGATATTCAGAGAGAGACTTGGAAGAAGGTGAGGGGGAAGAGGTGGCGGAAGTAAGATCGGGGATGAGGATATATATATATATATATATATATATATATATATAAAGAGAGATCCAAGGAAATGGTCGTTGTTGTTGAGGGGTTGAAAATGATTATCTGGGAGAACGAGTGCAGCGGCGGATGTGAAGACACGCAAAAAGATACAGGAGTTGGAAAACTCCTTCTGGTTCCCATGAACTCTAGGCCTCATGGGAGCACAGCGTGGGGGTGAACTCCAGGGTACACTACTTCCTGTAGATCTTTAAATAGACACTGATGGAAAATCCCACATAGAAAGAAGGGGGAGAAAAAAAAAATAATTAAGAAAGCCTTAACTGTTGCAAAATACATCAGCACAGGCATAGTGAACAGCAAAGCCTTTCCAACCCTGTCAGCATCACAAGGAGCTGTATTTAACTGCTTGACTTCACATGGGGAAATGGAGATTCTTCCTTTTATCATACAGCTAATGGAGCTAATTTGTTCCACTGAGGGAACTATTTCTTATCCACAAACACAGCACTGCAGGAGTGGTTCGATTAATGCAATGGACCGCTCAGCAAAAATTATTCTACAGAGGTTGTTGAACTCGTGGAGAAGGCTGTTCAGGGAGCGTTGGCACTAATTAGCATAACCTTCTCTAGGAAGCAAATTCTCCTCAAATATTTCTGATTAATCGGCTATACGAAACGTACAGTAAATAGACTAGTCTTTACTGCTAAATGTATTTGTTTTGGCCTTAAGAAAAATTAAGCCTAATGTCTCCCCGAAATCCATTCAGCCAAGCAGAAACTTTGAGCCTAAGCCTGCTAAAAAACATTTGGTATCCTTAAATGCTTCCATAACACAGTGCTTAATTATTTCCCACTCTGCCACTGTTACTTCTCGGAGGCAAGAACTGATTCAATAATACAAGAAAAATGAATTTTATTCACCCTACTTCTGGGTAGGAAGGGATTGTCTTTGCAAGTTATTATTCTGCCTTTTCTTTTCCGTAGTTATACTTTGAGAAAATGGCCGGTTTCTTAAAATAGCAGCTATGCATCCTTTTTGGCAGAAGAAACAAGAAGAAAACTCTGAGCCATGTGTTTATTTCTCCCCAGGATATATTTTGGAAGAAGTGGGGCTGACGGTGATTTGGTGTGTGTGTGTGTGTGTGTGTGCGTGTGGTTGAGTGGGTGGCTGTGAGAAACAGAGAAAGAATTTGCACGAGCTTGTGTTGTCGTTAAAGGGTCATGGGACTTCCTGATTAGAATGTATCACATGAACACAAACACGGCTTCATTGAAGAATGATTGAAAACATTTTTAATGTTTCCAACGAGGTACAAAGGAGCAGTGTGGTAGCTGAAACAGCTGGACAATGATATGTCGGGGGTCTGTTTTGAGATATCTTGAACTCCTTCCGATGACTAGGACAAACAAAAAGTTTTAAAAAATCCAGCGCGTTCTTAAATGTTAACAGTTTTAATGTGATCGCTTCATTCTCAGTGCCGTCTTAAAATAACAAGTAGTCAGTTTGAGTGAAAAGGACAAGTGGAGCATTGATAAAAAACCTTCACTATCGTTCCCTTGACCAATGCTCAATGAAGTAACAGTTTTGTCTCTTGAAAAGGGTTTTCAAAAGCAATATAAGAAATCTGTTGAACTCTCGGAACACTGAATACTCAATCCAGTCAATACTGAGGTAGTAAATCAAGACCCTGCTCACGCCCTAAGCTCACGAATAATAGTAAAGCACACAATAAAACTCAATACCCTGCATTGGTGTTTATAGGTTCATACACCTCTGAATAATTTCCTCTCATTTAACCCAAAATACATCAAAATAAAATCCTCCCCCTGCTATATCTGTCAATAAAACGCTCCACTGCACCTGAATGTCCTCGCAGCATCAGCCCATACGGCAACCAGACATTGCGCCTTAAGGGCCTCCGGAAGACAAAAAGAACCGGAATCAATTTGCATGTCATTGCTTTGGAAGCATACACTGACTCAGAGCGCATCTTTTCTTCCCACAGAGAGGCCACCAGAGTCAACCCGCAGTCCATTGTGCCCTGTTTTTATCACCTTCACCGCAGTGAAAGTTTACAAAGTGAAAGATGAGACATCAAGTGGCTCATCGGGAGATAAGTGCCTCACCTCCAACTTTTAAACCCTTGCTATCATCAAGTCGGCTGTTTGCAGTGCTTAAAGTGAATGAGTAGATCAGCAGCTAATCCTATGGGCTTGCGCTGCTAAGTAGCTCATCGCTGTCTGGATGCTAAAGAGGGCTTGAATGCTGATGTTGTCAGATGCGGACAAGGGGGGGGGGGGTAGTAGATAAGCTATTGTTTTCCCAGGGAGAGCACAGAGGGCTCAATGTTGCACCGCAACACTGATGCAACCTTCCGAAAGAGTGTCCGCCTTTGGAGTTCTGCTGGAGTGGGGATTTCACCATCCACACGCATACATATGCACATACTGTATACTGTATTTACATTCACGAATCATTAAGGGATGTGCCTGCGTGCTGTGAGGATCATGAACGCAGGCCAGCGGTGGATCTACACACACGCAGACTTCAACTTACTCGTCTCAGCAGCAGATCCTAACTCAGGACGCCGCGTGTCGCAAGCATGTGCATTATCTCGGAACTTCAATAAGCTGCACACAGCAACCTCTGTCCTCTGCAGCTGTTTTGATTTGCTCAAAATACAACCCATTCTGCATTCTTTTTGATATCAGTCGGCTCCGAATGTGTTTCGCCTTCTCTTTTATCAGAGGCCTCTCCACCCCCCACCCACCCCCCTCCCCCCACCACTAACTCTGATCCTTATTTTTGAAATATTGTCAGCTATTGTGTGATTCTGTTAATAAATGTTCCTCCAAGCGCTGTCCCAGCATCTACTATATATTTCCCATCCTCCTTCACAAACAGACTAAAGAACCTATCTGGCTCCAGATCAGATGGTGAACTGTGTAGAATGATTGTCCTTCAGACGCTGCTGTTTTGTTAATCGACATGTTCCGCCACAAGCAATAAATAGTAGACTTAGAACTTGAAAACAGTATGAGAACATTTATAGCGATTAAAATCCATCGGTGATAAAGCTGGCTACTGGATCAAAACAGTGACTTTGAGACTACCACTGATAAGAACACACATTATCGAACGTGTTTTCGTTTTATCAACTCGGCCTGAGAAGTAATCTTTCTTCGTCTGACTGTGCTTTGAACAGTGCTCCATTGTGTTATGTGCTTGTATATTGCGCATTATGAAATGTGATGCAACATTTACTTCACAATGAGCTCCCTTTTTGACTTCAACAGAAAAAAAAGATATATTCAAATAAACTTATTCTATTGGCTTGGTGTTAAAATCGAATGGGTAAGTTTAGCGACTGCTGTAGAATTGCAACCTTTACCTTTTCTCTTCATGACTGTTCATTTTCTAAGTGGGTAAAAAAAAAACTGCACACATTGTCTGAAGTGAAGCTTACAATAAGTCAACGTGATCAGACAGTTATCGATTGGCAGGATGCAGTTTAATTTTGGATGCAGTACAGGTCAGGAAAGACTTTATTTATTTAGTACATTTTAATGGGGGGGGGGGAATCAATGTTCATTGTTCACTCTTTATGATCATCAAAAAAGAGGAGAAACATGTCCCTGTCATGGCTTAATAACACAGGGCACACAATAACTATTGAATAGCTCAGACATGATGCAAATTACTCAATGGCAACGTAAAATGTTTGGAGGCTGTTCAAAATCAGATCAATTCTAACAGCAGCAGCGAAGAAAATAAGAAGCAGCCTCCGTTCATCGAGATAACCAGTGCAAGATGACCTGATACGTCTGGGTTGGCTCATTGCTTTTAAGCAGCTCTTACTGTGGAGCAAGACTTTCTAGTGAAAGCGGAGGATGCCTCAAATCAATTCTTTGGGTGACTGAAGGCAAAGCAGTGACCTGAGGGCGGGTGGGATGTGCTCTCTCCATTTTGTCCCTTTTAGAACTTTAATGGCGACCGACCCAAAGCTTTCAGCAGCTGTCTTTTCTGAAATTTGCACGCCTAAAATCAAGTAAAAGTGTACTGTACTAAAATAATGTCAAACAAACAATACAAAATGATTAGGATTCTTTTGCACACGTTTGAACAGAAACATAATTGAGTTCTCCTCAATATTTGCTTTTCCTCTTGAGAAGCCATTCATGTGAGCACAATTACATTTCTGCTGGAAGACAGATTTCTTGAGTTCTAGTTGATTATGCCATTTGATTGGATTGCTGTCTTTGTCCTTGTGTACAAGCACCAATTGATTAACTGACCCCCCCCTCCCCCCCCTCTTCGGTAAGGGGCTGATACCAATCAGCGGGTAACTATACTGGACCTTCTTCAGGTTGACCTTGCTAACAAGTTGTATTCTGTCTTTGTGGCTTATGGTGACAGCAGGTGAAAATATATTACTTCCTCAAAGGCTTCCAAATGTATGCTGTTTGAAATCTTCCTCAAAACTGGAACGGTAGAGCATTGGCAGGAACGCCCAAGGCCAGTTGAGGAGCATACTTGCGGAAGTAAGCGCTAACTGCATCTTCTTCTAGTGTTAGTCCGACTCTGTTCGTCCGGCCTTTACATTTTATGATTTCAGATGTACTCACATGTACAGGTAACGTGCATTTTAAAGTCTGGTTTAAGTCGGACTAACACAATATTGACTCCTTTAACATCAAACTTTCTGATGATTGTTGCGACCAACCCTGATCGCCATCTGCACACACTGCTGTTACTCTCTCAATCAACAGTTTGGCCAGAGCATTTATTGTTTTTTGGATGTTTAATTTCCATGTACAGATCTGAAAAAAGTATGAATCTAAAGAACATTAAAAGTAGAGGTTCAATGTTTTAAAAGAGACGTTCGCACATCCAACAATCTCATGAAGTAGGTACGTAGGACATCAAGCCATCACACTAAAGAGACAAAATCCCACACACGACTCCAGCTCAGAATCACACATTTCTAAGAGTAGTTTTTCTTTTCAATGTGAAAAGATCAGTTTATCAAAATGGGAAACCCACTTGCTCTGATGTTTTCATTTTACATGTGGCTGGAGTCAAAGGCACATTCGTGTAGTTCACTAAAAAGACCGAACTGGCTGTGTTTGAAAGTTAAACACCCGACTAGCTTGATGGATGTGTTTTTGATTATGCAGTTTGTGTAGCTGTGGGTCGGTCTTTCTCTGTTCAGATGTAGTGGATATTGCCATTAAAGCTAACAAGTCACATCCTCTGCTGCTTCTTTTTGTATTAGAAAGTAGTTTTTGAGTGGTAGGAGAAGCTGCTCAGGAGTTAGAAATAGAAACTGTGAAAGCTTTTGATAACCTGTGCACCACAGATTAAAGAGGACACTACTGACAACGTCAAAGCTTCAAAGTGCGTGTTAACATCAACCAGATAAAGAAGTTACTGATCTCTAACATGAGAATGAACACATAATTACACACACACACACACACATGCAGGTATTATTACCTGTCTACAAATGCCCCCCCCCCCAGCGCTGGTCGCCTGACTCTCTGGCAGCCTGTTGAACTGAGTGGGGATTCAGCTGAAGAGTTCTGCCAGCGTGCTTTTGGCTGGGAGGTGAAAAAGATCACTCTACGCATGCATGAATATATTACTTCTGCTGCTGTTTTTATCCCTGGCAAGGCTATCACATTTGGGACGGGCTTCTGTTCGCTCTCATTGTCACTCCTGCACGATGACGTGAGTCTGCATGTTAGAGTTCCTTCACAGCAAGATTCGTCTTCATCTACACAGAATCATAGGTGTTTCCCCATCTGATTTATGGGAAAGGCAGACTCTTGCCATTAAACCTTTGCATAATTAAAGCAGCTGCCTGAGGATTTCCACAAGTGTGTACTTCACAAAAAAAACAACTCTGATCCACAGCATTATAAGGCACAGTGAGCATTTGCTATGTCTTTTCTGACACGCATCCAATTTTGATGGATTTATTATACTGTGAGGGTCCCGTTGGACAGAGCCGAGCATTCATGTGATCATCTGCATTTGGCCCTTTGGATTTAGGACAGGGCCCTGGGTGACTTTGAAGACTCCAAAACCTTGAAATGCACAAAGCCCCGCACACAGTTTTTTTTTTCCATCAGGCAAAGCCTCAGAGGATCCGCCTGTCTGTCAGCCTGTGTGTCACCCCTCTCTGTCGTCACCATCACCCCACGAACTACACAAATGTGTACTTTGTGCACAAATGATGATGATTTCTATGAGAGCTTGTGTGCATGCATTAACCAGCGTGTCTGTGTATGCTGCAACCCTCTTGATGACAGATGGAAACCTCGGGCGCAACGCTGGGGGTCTCTCTTTTGAAGCACCCTTCCCCCCTGCCAAGACCCCCCTTATCCTGTCCTCCCTCTCCCCCCCCCCCCCTTGCCCCTTTGCGCTAACCGAGCAGAAAGAAAAGCTTCAATCTTACACAGGCAGGCCCCCAGAACCTGGCTGCAGGCAGTGGAAGCCATCCTCTGTTACTATGAAGAGACAAATCCAGCCTGCATTTGACACAATAATACAGAGTGAGAGGGGAAGGAAGCGCGGCTGCAATATTCATATGAAAATTACAAGGCTGGCAGCGATGTAACATGCCACTGTGGCACTTAGAAATGTGTTAGCATTTTGCATATATGAGCACTCGGAGGTATTTTGTCTTAGGCAGTGTGGTGTTTTTGTGAGAGCTCTCACTGCTGTTTGCATATGATATTCATAAAGTCCATGTTGTAGCAATGCAGGATTGAGTAAAAAAAAATACTCTGAGCATGAACATTTCCAAGCACAGGGTAAAATGACTGGTTATTTGACTGTAAGGTAAAAATGTAAAACACATGCAATGGAGCTATTGTCAGGTAACTGCTGAAAAGATTCAGTCTGTCCTTCACCATTGTAGAAGAATAACATTGCAAAAAATGCCACTTGAGAATGACATAAGAATGACTTGATAAGATAAGGACAGAATAAAGGGAAAAAGCAGTGGCAAAATGTGTTTTTTATACTTAGATAAGAAGAAGCTGAAGAACTACAGCTGGTATTGCAATTACATTTCAATAAGAAGTTATTTTTCGCTTCTGCTATAGTCAGCGGCTCAAAGGTTGATATGCATGTAACATCACCCTTGTGATCTAGTACAGCAGCTCTCCACTGTTACCTTGTGTTCTGTCTGCTGTCAAAGCTGATGCTGAATGCACTCTGTCGGTGTTGATTTGAGCTTCTTTCACTGTTTAAATCAATGTTAATCATTCTCAAAGTTTTCCAAAAGACTGCTTCATGAAGTAAAAAAAACACGAGGAACACATTGTAAGACAGTGGGAATTTCAGTTGGGTTATGCATTCGGTTAGTCCTTGTCGAGCTTGCAGGACTCAAATGCTGAACTGCACATTTTGGATGAATCGTATGGGGTACAGATGATTGAATTGCCTTGATTTTTGAAGATCAAAAAAAGGACAAGAGGCAATTAAGGCACCTCAGTAAAGTAGGCATGAAATTGCTAGTCGGATTCAAGTCTATACCCTTTTTACAGATATGAATTGGTGACAAGTTGAATAAAAAAAAAACTTAATATCTCAGTAAGGCCATTCCACCACTCCACCATCACGGTAGAGTTAAATAAGTAGATCGTAAGATACATTAAACAAACAAAAAAAAGAGAAATTGTAGACTCATTCAACATGCAAATATGTAACCTTCAGGCTGAGTATTTCTTCAAAAGATGGAGTTCAATGCACTGCTGAGTGCTTTTTCTATAGTTACTTACTTTGATCAACTTTACACTACCACTGAAAATTCACATCTTCAGTTTCTGAATAGACGAGCACAAAAGGTGAACTGCAGCTACTTGTAAGACGCTTAGCATTAGGCCTATGTAGCAACGCACTGGAAGAATGTGCTTCACCTTCTTCACCTTCTTATGAACAATCCTCTGTGATTTGTCTGAAGTGTTGCATTTGTTTCAACAATAAAAATGTGACAGCAACAACACGCAGAAAATAAAGAACTTGTGATAAAAACCGGCCATTATGTTGAACTCATATATTTATCTGACGGTTTAGTCCACACAATGAGTTAATCATGTGACCTTTGATTTTTGTTAAATGTTTTTTTTCTTTTTTTCCATCTCCCAGGTTTGTTTCCATTGATTTTAGTTTTAATGATGCACCCACTTTTCTGACTCAGTCAAAGGAAAGACTAAATTCACATTTTCACTGCGCTTACTAAAAACTGACGTTATGAAGCCAGAGCATACCGAGTTAAATCCAAATTGACTGTAGAAACATCTGTGACACTGCAGCTCAGTTGGTCAAGTTGGTTGTCTCCCAAATGGAAGGTCAGGGGTTTGATTCCCAGCTCCTACAAGTAGATGTGTCCTTGGGCAAGACACCCCAAGGACCGGAGGTGCTGCTTGTCAACATGCAAGGCAGTCAGATGCTTGGGGCCCCAGGCCAGTTAGCCCTCCCAACTTCTAACACACCTTAAACCAAAGCACTGCCTCAAACTGAGCAATAGGAAACCTGCCGAATCGGGCCCCATCTGACAGCACTCACTGTCAATGCCCTGCTCAGCAGTGCATTATCATGCCTGTGAAATTAACTAAATCAATGAAGGAATATAAAGAGCTATCTGTCAGGAAATAATAATAAATAAAAAGTTGTATGGGCCCCTAATGAGTTTTTGCCAAGGGCCCAAACAAACCCTAGAATCGGCAAAGGATCATCAGTGTGTGATTTTTGCTTTGAGTAGTCAAAACACTAGAAAAGTTCTATACAAGCTTAATTCCATTTACCATCAATTTAATTGTTAACTGTATTTGAAAATGTTTTCATCAGGGTTTTTATTAGTGATTTTTCAGGCATGAAGCGACAGGAAATGTGTTTAAGATGATCCTTAGAATGATAAAACACCTGTCATGAGGGGTTGCAACAGGTCATAAAATCCACAGGGGCAGGTCAGGACACTTTCAGTCATTTTACAGAGAAATTCACCAAAAGAAACTGAAGGCCTAATTCCTAGTGCCTGGCCACCATCTGTGAATGCCCCCCATCTTTATCTCTGTTTACAGCTCCATTGTGACTTCCCCTTCACTTTCCCCCTGAAAAGAAGGGGAAACTGGGTCTCTGTGTCTCCAAGTTGGATCCCTGGAGCTGAGAGCGACTCTGAGTCCTACATTCATCATCTCCAAGGCGGTGGTCAGTGTGTGTGTGTGTGTGTGTGTGTGTGTGTGTGCGTGTGTGTGCGTGTGTGTGTGTGTGTGTGTCAGTGTCCCCATTTGTAGAATCAGGCCTTCATACTGTATTACCTTATAAAGGATAATTTAGCCATGCCAGCCCTCGCCACGTTAGCACCCACACGCTGACACACAAACTGTAGTGTAAGGCTTCATTACCATCTCCAGCTGGAGCGGCACCACACTCCATCCATCAGAACCAGTGCAGTCTGGGATAGCAGGACAGACATTAATACACAAGCTCTCATTTCAAATGATACATGCACATGCACCAACCCACACGCATGGTCCCAGAGAATCATCTCAGAGGTCAAGAGATTCAAGATGTTTTCCAGCCAACAGATATGACACAGTGCGGTGATCTGCTCTCATAATGATCTAAAAAAAACAAAAAACGTTGCAGTCCAACCGAGTCTAAACAAGAAATTCTTTCTGATTTCTCCCTCATCTCTCTTGAAATTCTTAAATAGCTGTAATATTATGATGATAGCTGTGCCTTTGGTAATTGCTAAAGGCGGTTATATGGAGATAATTGAGTAATAACTGCAGAAGAAAAACCTGCTAATCAAAGCTAAAAGTGAAATATTTTCAGAGCTTTTCATTTGTTTTTCTCAGAATAAAAAACACTTCAACTGCACAATCTCTGAGTTTGGCATTACTTATTATAGCATAAATTACCATTTCCTATACTAATAATATCTTTCATAAAAGCAATTTCCATTGACATAACATCAGTTTCAGACTCTTTACCCCATTTACATTTATGGTTAGTTCAACTCATACTCAAGTTAATCTTACATTGCTACAGTTATACAAAGCATTTGGAAATAGTATTCATGTCTTTCACAGTAAATTCTATGCTTTAAGTATACAAATGCTCTTAATAGAACAATTAAGGTAGGGATTCTTAAAAGCAATTGTATGTACATCAGATCCAGTGATTCATGCATATAAACTCAGAATCGCCTGTCCCATACTACTGTATGTTGAGGCAGATTTTTTGTTATTATTATTTTTTTTTTTATCTAATCCATCTTCAATGTCCCCCCTGTGGATGTGTACCGGTAATTATAATACTGCCCTAATAATAAGTGCCACTGAAAAAAAGTTTTGTGAAGGTGAAGAGGCCAAGAGATGAAGTCGTTGGTATGTGCTGAGCTCCCAGATGCTCAGATTTTTCCCATGATGCAACTCATTAGCATGCTGTTATGAGACACGCACCTGTTATAGCTCACAAATCTCTGAACTCATTTTGAGATGGACCTGATGACATAAAATGTAATTGGTAAAATTGGGACAAACCTGATTTATAATTACATGTGCCACAAGCACAAATGTAGAAACGTGACTTTCTCTGTTCAAGGTCGATTTGCTGTTCATGTGGTGCCTGTTTTGACATGATCTTGATATTGCTGTTTTATTTCAAAATTAACCTGAGGCTCCGTGCATCTTGTCTGACTTCCTGACTAGATTGATCTGCTCTGTTTAGCTTGGAAAGTTGCAGCATGCTCCATCCAAAGCTGACTTAGTGCACATTTGGAGTGGAACAAGGCGGAGTGGCGCTGCTGGCACTCGCAGGAGACGGACGGAATGTCGGCAGTGGAAACACTAGCTTTTACTGGAGAGGGGGTGTACTGACCCGGTGGAACATGGCACACACCAATCATGTGGTCACTGCTGGTTGGACGCTCTCAGCTCTCTTGTTTTGTTTCTCATCAAAGTGCATAGTTCCAAATGAGTGGGCAAAGCAGGCAAACATACCACCTTTCATAACAACTTATCCAACCAATCCAGTTGACTTAGTTAGCTTGTAACGGCTTATTTACGACAGCCATAGATTATAATGAGACAGCGAATTACAATGATCCAGACAGGCGGTAATATACTGTAAATGGGAACAATTGCTGGAACTCTTCAGCAGTTGCAAGAAGAGAATTGTTTGGATTTTTTAAACATTTCTTGCTGCAGGAAACAGAACACGTCTAATGACATGATTGAAGGCAAATCTATGTTCGAAGAAGATTCTAAGTGGCAGGTTTTAAGCCTGGCTCACACTAGACGATATTCCACACATGATAAAAGTCGGGGTGGCAGGTCAACGATGGAATCCTTTGCGACACATGACCAGATGAGCACCAGCAAATCTGGGACGTTGAGATTGAAACTTTTTACCACTCACACCACCAGATAATCTGGGCAGATAATCGGAGCGTCCTTGAGTCGGGAGTGACCTCAAATCGCAGCGAGAGCCAGGCTTTATTCAATTGATCAGGCCAATAAACTTCAATTTGATTCAGGTAATTGGGTTTTGCAGAAATAAAATACGTCATAATTTTAGTCATATGTTGAACACAACATGTAGACCGTAGAAGAGATGAGGATGAAGTAATTAAGATGAAATAAAGTATGGCGTTTCTTGTTTTGTACACTTGCAGTACTGAGTGGTTTCCTCCTCTTATTGTGTCACTATATTTCAACCTATCAGCAAGAAGGCTTTGAGTTATCTTCTCAAATTGTAAACTGACCCAATTCTGACAGTCTAACACAAGATTGTCACAAAACAAGCCGAAGCCATGTTTTGGCACTTGCACACAGTTTTTCAAATTGTCTGGATCAGAGTATGTTTTCTCTGCAGAGGAAAGAAAAGTAGAGCAAGAACAACATCTGGCCCCGGTGACAGAATCACTCCAAACATGGCTTTCTTTGTTTTTTCTCCTTTTCTCCCCCTCAATCCGTGGCATGCTTCTGCTCCACAAATCTGTGTAATGTTTTGAGTAATGATATCATCATTGCTCTGGCTGACATCTTACACTGCCGACAAGCAAGTAATACACAGGTGGTTGGAGAAATGGGTTTCATACCCGCACATGCATCATCTTGATGAGGGCTCAGTATGAGAGCGAGACAGGGAGGGGCTGCTGCGAGATGAGAGGAAAGTTAATGGTAACGTTTAAGTTGACTCTGCTGAAATGTTGCTTTCAAATATCTCTCCTCCTCTCTCCTCTCCTCTTCTTTTCAATCCCAAGTGTTTAGTATGACCCAAGGCCGAACTCGTAAATTACTACCACATTTTTCAACACACCAGGAACTAATTAAAAAGCGAGAGAGAGTGAAACATAGATAGATAGAGAACAGGAGAGGAGAGAGTATGTGTTTGGTGGTGGTGGGGGGTTATGGGAGGCTAGAATACGTTAAATACTGTTGGCCTTGCTTACACACTGGACTTCAGCGCACAAGCGTAGAATTCTTAAATGAGTCAAAACAGAAGAAGGAGCCTGAAAACAAACCCTTGTATTCCATTCCAGATATATAAAGCAGAGCTCTGACACACAAAACAAACGTTTGTTTTACAGTTACTTTAGTATCTAAGAGTCTTATTGTTTGTAAACAGTATCTTAAGTCACATTGGTTTTTACAAGTGCTACTTTTCTGCTCATCATTTGCACGTATCTTTTTTTTTTTTTTTTTGAGAAGGAGTCTTTTGCATCATTCAAATTGTACATATTACATTTTTGGAACAAAAGCGTCCAAATTGAGGATGGCAGAGAGACAAGCAGTGAATATGACGTTCCAAACGAGGAGACACTAAAGCAAGGCAAGAAGGAGGTAAGAAGCAGTGTCGGCTGCATTAAAACCTCCCTATCCTGAGTGCACATTTGTTCTTGGTGGTTTTTTAATTGCGTTGCCTTGACAACCGGAACAATGCTGAAAGGCTCTTTCGCTCCGATGCTGGCTGAAAATGATTTTCTCCATCATGCATTTAGCAAGCAATTAGCGAGACAGACAAGGAATTTAGTTTAATCCCGGTGTATCATTCCTGCTTTCAGAAAATGGAGGGGGTGGATGTGGGTGGGGGGGTGGAGGACTGGGTGGGGGGGTGGAGGACTGGGTGGGTGGGGGGGGGGTGGAGGACTGGGTGGGTGGGGGGGGGGGTGGAGGACTGAAGGCTGGAATGGAATTTTAATGCATCATATAAAGCGGAGCAGAAAGAGGAAAGGGACAGAAAATACAAATAAGTCAAATAAAGTTAAGAGGAAGACACAAAGACAGGATGAGGAGAAATGTAAGGGCATGGCCATCTCTTTACCTTGTACAGTTGACGTGTGTATGTGTGGATATATACTGTATGATTACATTCATCACACTCAGGGATCGGAGTGGCTCTCAGTCTTTGTTACTACAGCTTTCCCATAGAGGGATCATCACATCATATGTCTTTGTTAAGGCACAGAGAACAACAGGTCTTGTCAGAAAATTAGGAGATAACATGACACATGATGGAGGACACCAAGTAAGAAAATGAAGCTTCGCCTGTACAGGAAGGAGGCAAGCGTATGCTGCTCTATGGTTTGGAATAATCTGAGCAGTGTGGAGAGATGTCTCCATCACAAAACCATGATAATGTCAAATTGGCTCTCTCTGGGGAAATTGCAGCAGGGTCATTGCTGTGCTCTGCACACAAGACACAAAAAAAAAGTAATTTCAAGTTTGGCTGGAGTAGTTTTTAGTGTTTATTCTGTGGAGCATTCTTCATGTGAAGTGTTGTTAACAATTTTCTATTCAACTGAATTCTTTTTTTGTGTGTTTTTTGTTTTTAAGACTATGAGAATGTTGTTATAGCATGATGTCGCATTCGCTTTATGCTAATAGCAGCCAAGTATTTGAACACACAAGGTTTCGATCGAGCCAACTATCAGGTGTACTGCAGCAAGAAAATATTTTCATGTAAAGGACTGCCTCGATCACAAAACTTCATGATCAACTGAAGCTGCTAAGTCCGTCATCAGCCAGGGAAAAGTTGAAAGATCATGATGGAGAACAACAAATGTTGAATATGCATGTAACCTAATACCCTTTGAATTCACAAGTCAGTGTTGTCATCTATCATCAGTAATAGATCCATTTTATGGTGTGTGTGTGTGTGTGTGTGTGTGTGTGTGTGTGTGTGTGTGTGTGTATATATATATATATGTGTGTGTGTGTGTGTGTGTGTGTGTGTGAAAAGAAATGTCACGTCTGGCGATGTGGCATACTGTTTAGAAGTTATATACACTACAATCATCTTGCTATATTGCAGCTGTTAAAATGGAGCTAATGTTAATCTCCTGCATAGTATGAGTATTATCTGGGTCAGCATGTAGTTCATCAACTTAACTTGAATAGAAACGTTGCTGCAATTGTATCTTGTTTTCATAAATGTGATGGTGTTTCACCAACATCTGCACCTCTCCTCTGTTATTTCCTCGGTGTCTTCCTTATGCCGTGTTGGCACTGACTAGAACTAAGCAGAGACCTCATAGGATTTAAAAATTGGCCACCCATGTCTGTGTTTAGTGTGGCCCACTGCCCAGAATAAACATAGTGTCTTTTTCTCTCATTTACTGACCAAATCCTGAGGATTAGCTCAATTGCAATGGGTCTCCATTGCTGAGTAACTGGATGAGCCTCCCCAATGTGCGCCAAAAATGAATTCATCAGTAATGCCACTGCAGCTAACACTTTTTTTTCCCTTTTTTTTTTTTGGACCCTGAAAAAAACCTACAACAAAAATAAAATAAAATAAAAACAAGGGAGTGCAGATGCCAAATGACAGACATCATTCTTTGTTTGGAGTTTGTATGAGTTGCTTGTGTTGGTTATAGAGGGCGCGCACTGTGATCTATGTATGGTTGACCTGCTTGTTCTGATAAACACATATTCAAATAGGACCTCCATGTTGTTTTCACTGCCTGCTCTCGCTGCTTTCCCACAGGAGTACTTTGAAACAAGAGCAGGGGCAAAACATTAAGCATGGAATAAAGTTGCATCAACAATAAAGATAAATATGTAAATGATTCTGCTCGCTTCAGCTCCTACACGGATAGCACAGATATAAATGCATACATTAGTTTAGATTACAATAACTTTAGCCTGGCAGCAATCACTCTACTGTCCTTCTGTGACAGTTAAATGGACTTTTACTAATAGCCTGGTGATGCATAGCACTTTTCTAAAATTCTGACTTTTCAAAGAAATGTATACACCTCTCTTAAATCCATTCACATACTGGTGGCAGAGGCTGCTATCATTATTTAAGTTGGTCCAGTATTTATACACATCCACAAGGTGCTGACGCAGCAGCAGGAGCAGTCTGGGGATGCGGTGTCAAGCCCACCGACAAATCGACACATGGCTGCAGGGGATCGAACCACTAACCTTCCAGTTGAGAGAAGATCGACTCTGAGCCATACAGCCAATCACAGTTCTGTAAAATCCATATATTCTGAGTCATCGAAACACATTTTGAGAAAAAGAAATGTGAACAAAAGCATATACTCAAGAACAAGAGAGGTCAGGATAACACATCTGCTACAGTACAATACACTCACCTTCCCCACAGGGAAGCATACAACGGTGTATAGAGCAGGTGGCAACAAGGTACGTATAGAAATACAGTAGGAGGGGCCTGAATCTAAACTAATGGAATTTCTAGGAGTCTTCACATTTCCACTTAAATATTTAACTATAACAATCAACTTTTGAGTAATTACAACATTAAGACAGTGAGAGGTAAAATAGAATTCATGAGCATGTTACACTGGCATTTTATTCTGTTTCAGACAAGTCAGCTTGCAGTAATTACATTCTAGGACCCTCAGGTCGTACTATCCGTGCTTGTGTGAAATATTGATCTTTGAGGGCCGTCTTCTCGTTTCTTAGACTCTGCCCAGCTTCTGTGCTTTGCTGTATCATAGGGGTTCATCAGCCATCCTGTTTACTGTAAATGCAACATTTACCTTTTTACACTCCTCCAGGCTGTAATAGCTGCCAGAAAAGTCTTATTACCCTGCCTGGCTGCTTACACGTTGGCTTGTTTACCTGTCAATTCCAATGCTTACTCTTTCCTTAATTATACCCTTGGTGGACTGCATGCTTGCTTGAACGCCGCATTAAAAACTATAAACTGTGAAAATTAATGTCTAGTACAATGGAGAAAATTGAGTGTGGAAATTGAACTTATACAATTAAAACGTAATCAAAAAGCACTGCAGAGACCAGTGGATTTGACAAATAGTAAGAATGAGTCTCCATGGACATATTCAGACAAGGCCAATCATGTGGTAACACACTTTAACAAAGACTCATTTGGACATTGTGCTATTGAGTGTATGCTTCTTGGAGGGCGACAAGACGGATTCCATTATCATGTCTGAATGTTAAGAATGGACCTAAAGCCAGGGAGTCATTAGCCTACCTTAGCATAAAGAAGCAACTTGCCTGATTTATTCTGTATTTTGTAACTACTGTTATAAATGTTCAGAACAGTTTTTATGTCATGTTCTTTTTTATATCTAAATGTTTGTCGAGCCATGGTGTAGTAAATACAGTGAATTAAAGTGTCTCATGGATGAAAGCTTACACTGAGAAAACTGCAAACATAGCTGTCTGAGTGGACTTGTGTTTGCATCCATTAAGGTGCTTAAAAGGTGCTGGGTGGGCTCAGAAAATGTATCCGGGGCAGCAGGAGCAATTCCA
The DNA here is from genome assembly GCF_947650265.1 of Symphodus melops. NCBI lineage: Eukaryota > Metazoa > Chordata > Actinopteri > Labriformes > Labridae > Symphodus > Symphodus melops. Next base: position 19,283,778 of record NC_136692.1, on the reverse strand, counting down.
GGGAATGACCAGGATGGCGTGGGCCCTTTAAGTGCCACCCAAAAATCCTACATCAACTATTTGGGCTGTGTGTGGTTGCAATGGCTGCTAGTAGCTTTCTTTGAATTTCAACATAGTATGTTTGATGCTTTTAATATTTTCAAATAGTGAAATACAAGAACCGTTAAATCTGGTTTAAAAGACAAACTTTTCACACCATGTGTTCATCTTAAACGTTGGCTGCGACTTACACACCGTTACGACCAATAGTATTAAATGCTGACACATGCGTTCATTACCGCGGGTGCTGAAGGCACAATCAATGCGCACATTCGGACGCAATTAAAACAATTAATCCCCATTCCGTGCGTAGTGATATGTGATTGCACTCTGTGCTGGAAAAGACTTTTTCACATTGTTTCCTTTCCTCACAAGGTCACAATCATGCATTTACAGAAAACGGCAGGATATTGTTTTGTAAATAGACCTTGTGGAATGCTCTTTGGATTGAGTCCTATGTAAGTGTGCGTTACCAGTGGAGCAGGGCATAGAGCTAAAGAGGTTTCTACACTGTCGACATTTAAATGTGATGGCAAAACATTACTGTGACTGTGATGGATGCTATACAGTATGATGAGATTGAAGCAGAAATCATGGGTTATATACATCCTACCTTGAAGGCTATAATACAGACCTTGATAAAATAAATAGTGTTTTGTGTGCCATGTTTACATGAATGACTGGTACATGGTTAGTGAATTGATTGAGTCTGCAACTTCAATGACACATCATGTCGACTATTTTTTTTGATTTCCCTCGGGATCAATAAAGTATCTATCTATCTATCTATCTATCTATCTATCTATCTATCTATCTATCTATCTATCTATCTATCTATCTATCTATCTATCTATCTATCTATCTATCTATCTATCTATCTATCTATCTATCTATCTATCTATCTATCTATCTATCTATCTATCTATCTATCTATCTATCTATCTATCTATCTATCTATCTATCTATCTATCTATCTAAAGTAAATACAGATACAAACTTGCAGCCCCCTCAAATTTAGCAATAATGATAATAATTGTATTCAAAGTTTGTGTATTTAATTGCTGCTTGGCGTGGGTGTGTGTCGTTTTCAAAATACCTGAGGATCATTTTTGGAGAGTTTTTCTCCCTTCACATCGTTTCAGAAGGGATGTCTGGTATAATGGCGACACAACAACAACAGGCAAAGGGGACTACCCTAATTGGTGTAAGTTTAAGGTGTGTGTGTGTGTGTGTGTGTCTGCCCTTGAAGGATTACACTTTCAGGGAAGGTACCCAATCAACTTCATGCTTTATTTATACAAAGATCAAACAATGTTGAATCTTCTACCCCAATAAGCTTTTTAGCCCCAGCATGATCAAATATATTCTGAAACATCCTTTCTTGGTGTAAGCAAGTAGAGAGTGTGGCATTAAAGTCTATATTTATCTATTGATAGGTAGATATAGCTGGGTGTATACTGAGAGATTTTTCACATGATTTAATATCTTTAAATGAAATATAGAAGCAGTATTTTCTAATTTGTGAAACAGATGAAGACTTCTGTACACACGTCTGTATAGAACAGACACACATATGCTCATACAAAAAAAACCCTATATAGACCCAAACTAACAACACAAATGCAAGAAAGACAAAAGACTGACCAACTGTCCCACTATCTGTTTAGTAATGTTTTGTCCACTGTCAAAGAAGCAATGGCTCGGGCCACTCTGTGGGACAAAAGGCAACAGAAGTCAGGGAGGCAGGCAGTCAGAGAGTTGTGTTCGGCTAATAATGAGGAGGAGGGTGCTGGCATTCAACCTCGTGGACCAGGGCCATGGAAACAGATGTGAAGGAGGGAGAAGGGATGGTGGTGCTGTGTGGTGTTGGTTGGGGTGTGTGGGGGCAGAGAGCTGAGACTGAGAGTGATTCGGTGGCAGTGAAAAGCACAAGAGATAAGAATTAGAAGGCAATAGGACAGAAAATAGATTATCGTCAAACGGAGATATGGAAAGGTAATGCCAGACAGGGAAGGGAGACTGATAGTCACAGCTGCTGAGCAGACAAAATACGGAGAAAGTAGGAAGTAGCAAATGTTAGTTTAAAAAAAAAAAAAAGGCAATGAATCAGCTAATTTTATAGAGTTGTCGGAAAATAGCAGGAGCTTAAACTAAGATGGAGCGAAGAAACTAGGCTAAGTGAGAAAGAAGAAACAAAGAGGAGCAGAGGCTGTGCATGTGAAAGGGCTCTTTGTTCCCCCTAGTGCCCTGCCATGACGCCAGAGCTGTGAAACCATTCATTCTAAATGGAAACGGGGACTAGCCACGAAACATGCATCCGCAACGTAGATGACAGAGCTCTATCACGTCCCCCCCCCCCCATTCTCCACACTCCCATCTCTTAGCTCATCGTGTACCACTTTCATAAACATTCCCCCAGCTACTGCCAATCCAGATACACACATAATCAGCAGATAGGTCTCTTGGTGTGGGGAATATGCCTCCTTGTAACCTTATCTATCTTATGCAACGCCGTGTAAGAGTGTGACCATTATGGAGCAACATCGGTGATGGCTGCTCTGGGTTAGTAGGAGCTAAACTGGCAGCATTCCCTAATGTCTCCATCGCTTTGGCATGGCCTATTTTCTCTCCTTTGTACTCTTTGCTGTCTCACAGTCCTTCAGATTCCTGCCGTCACTGAAGACACAGGCACTTAAATGAGTTCTTACTATTACTGAAGTCAGAGCCACTTATCAGTGAAGAAAAAAAAAAAGGTTTTTTTTTTGTTCTCTGCTCATATTCAAATGCTCTCAAGGAGGCACTTTGCAAGCGGGGATTTTGTACACTTGCTTATCAGCACTTATCTGCATTGATCAGAGCGACGGCAATTTTAAAGATCAGAACTGTGTGGAATGTCACAGTAGTTAAAGAGTACCCTTGCGCAACCTCACATGAAGCAGACGGGAACGTAAAACATTTTTAACCGACTTTCGCTCGCGCCACATGTGAAAACTTCAGAAGCAATAAGGGGAGAGTTCATAACACTCTCTGACCTGCTCCCTCACTGTGGGCTCCCTGCTTTGGCTGTCAGATGTGGTTAATGAGAATCTCTCCACTCTCATAGACTGGTGCTCCTATGGAGAGGAGCCTGCTGGGAAACACGCATTCGACGTGTATGCACACACACACACAGACACTCACACCGGACCCGAAGGTCTTGTCATCATACTGAGCCGGACCTGCTGGCCTATTGTAGACCCCTGTGGCACAGGCATCACCTCTTATCCCCCGCAAACAGAGAGCGCACAGTGGGTAACTCAGAGCCACGTATACACATGCACGAGCTTCACACACAGGCCTTCCTGAGCACACACTTTTGCTTATTTCTCTTCAGCTCTCATTTTAATCACAGTTCTGTCTCCTCTATTCTCCATCTACCCCCTGTCTCTTTTATTTTCTCTCCTCCTCTTAATCCCCCCCTAACATCCATCTTGCTAATGCCTGCCCCCATCATCCAAACCCAAGAACACCAACCCCCCCCCCCCCCCCCCCCCCCCCCTACATCCCTCCAGAGACGACTCCTCCACGGCTTCTGCTCTCCCATTCAGCCCAGCTTGTCCTCATGTATTCATAGAGATCTCTGATGGAGTGGGGAGTCTTTGTCAGCGGGTCAGCCCTCAATAACCCCCCTCTGACCTCCGAGTCTACCCAGACAAACACATTCACGAGCGCACGCACACACCCACACACACCGGGTCTTTCTCACTTGCCATATGGCATGGGCAATGAAGGGCTAACAAAAGAGAGCTAAAGAGGTGTCAGAGAGGTTTGGATGTGTGTGTGTGTGTGTGTGTGTTGCATCAAAAGAAGGCTAAGCAGCCAGCCATGGGGCTGGATCCAATAGATGAAATTGATTTCTGGTTTTTTTTGGGATGCAAAGACGAGAGGGAGGGAACTTTCCACCTTTTCTTCTGCCGTCAAAGTCATTGGGCTCAATGAAGAGTAATGAGAGGAGGCCCTGATTGGAGCACAATGGGGACACACTTGATGGAGTGTTGAGCAATGCAGATCTGTCTTCATCAGGTTGGATTTGTTGTTATGACAACAATACCTTCATCATAGCCACCGTCTTATCATTGTGTCATCACAATCATTACAATTCTCATACAGAGATGTCATCATCAACAACATCAAGCTCTTCTTCAGGCCTCCTCCCAGAGGTGGAGGTAACAAAGGCACCTGTTGTGAAATGGAATTCACTATCTTCCTCAAAACCACTTATTTTTTTTCTATTGTTTTGTGTGTGTATTTTGTAATGGTAACAGGTTATTTAATAATATCATGGAGCACAGTGACACTTCTTGACAAAACCTTTGAAGAAACACAAGCAGGAGGGTCTATTCTAAGACCACAGGTTACTCTCCCCGCTCCATGAGCGCTACACTGCGCTTAATGTCAAAGGCATTTACGCACTTTTTGGCTGTGAGTTAACTCAAGCATACAGAGCAGTATGTCCTTGGAGCAAGGACGCCAACTCTTGATTGAGATAACCTTTATAACCATCAATTAAAGATGACAACATTCAATTTGTAGCGTTCTTTCAGACTATCTTTGCGCTTTTGACTGACGTATGTAGGTGCTCTGCTTTTTTTTAATATATGCTTCCGTGAGGAGGTTTTGTACTTCTGAAACTGACTGAAATGAAAACTGATGCTTGTACATGAGTGAAAAAAATATAACAGGAAGAATAATATTGATCGTTAAAACTGTTCCAATGAAGCGGGATCAAACCTGTTAAAGACATCGCTGACAAATACAAGACAAATATCAGCAGAGATTAGATTAACCAATTTTGTGGTCACCAACATTGACATCAACTCAAAGTTCCTCACATGAGCTTAACTATATATTTACTAAAAAACCCTCCTATATTGTATGTGATAAACCAGAACTATTAATTTCATCAGTTGTTACAAAAAGTGCTTGCATTATGACACTTCTCACATTTCTCATAGTCAAATTTTCATCAAAAACAGCCCCCAACATTACAATGCAACTCTTTACCGTAAACATCTCTAACCAAGATTGTTGGTGTGTTGTGCTAAGTGCCAGTAATGTAGACGTGAGATTCTCGTCTCACAAAAATGAAGAGCTCAAGAAGTCTGTTACATCCCTGATGCCAAGCCACCACCGAACTGCATCATCCCCACGACCACCACATGACGCCAAGCCACCACCGAACTGCATCATCCCCACGACCACCACATGACGCCAAGCCACCACCGAACTGCATCATCCCCACGACCACCACATGACGCCAAGCCACCACCGAACTGCATCGTCCCCACGACCACCACATGACGCCAAGCCACCACCAAACTGCATCATCCCCACGACCACCACATGACGCCAAGCCACCACCGAACTGCATCGTCCCCACGACCACCACATGACGCCAAGCCACCACCGAACTGCATCGTCCCCGCGACCACCGCATGACACCAAGCCACCACCGAACTGCATCGTCCCCACGACCACCGCATGACGCCAAGCAACCACCAAACTGCATCGTCCCCATGACCACCGCATGACGCCAAGCCACCACCAAACTGGATCATCCCCATGACCACCGCATGACACCAAGCCAGCACCGAACTGCATCGTCTCCACGACCACCACATGACGCCAAGCCACCACCGAACTGCATCGTCCCCACGACCACGGCATGACGCCAAGCCACCACCGAACTGCATCATCCCCACGACCACCGCATGACGCCAAGCCACCACCGAACTGCATCGTCCCCACGACCACCGCATGACGCCAAGCCACCACCGAACTGCATCGTCCCCACGACCACCGCATGACGCCAAGCAACCACCAAACTGCATCGTCCCCATGACCACCGCATGACGCCAAGCCAGCACCGAACTGCATCGTCCCCACGACCACCGCATGACGCCAAGCCAGCACCGAACTGCATCGTCCCCACGACCACCGCATGACGCCAAGCCACCACCAAACTGGATCGTCCCCATGACCACCGCATGACGCCAAGCCAGCACCGAACTGCATCGTCTCCACGACCACCGCATGACGCCAAGCCACCACCGAACTGCATCGTCCCCGCGACCACCGCATGACACCAAGCCACCACCGAACTGCATCGTCCCCATGACCACCGCATGACGCCAAGCCACCACCAAACTGCATCGTCCCCACGACCACCGCATGACGCCAAGCCACCACCGAACTGCATCGTCCCCACGACCACCGCATGACGCCAAGCCACCACCAAACTGGATCGTCCCCATGACCACCACATGACGCCAATCCACCACCAAACTGCATTATCCCCATGACCACCGCATGAAGCCAAGCCACCACCAAACTGCATCGTCCCCATGACCACCGCATGACGCCAAGCAACCACCAAACTGCATCGTCCCCATGACCACCGCATGACGCCAAGCCAGCACCGAACTGCATCGTCCCCACGACCACCGCATGACGCCAAGCCAGCACCGAACTGCATCGTCCCCATGACCACCGCATGACGCCAAGCCACCACCAAACTGGATCGTCCCCATGACCACCGCATGACGCCAAGCCAGCACCGAACTGCATCGTCTCCACGACCACCACATGACGCCAAGCCACCACCATCAGACTGAGTCTTCCCCACAACAGCCGGAGTATCATTGATGCACGGACTGCTTCCTAATTCCACCTCAAAATTTGTCAACTTCAAACCAAATAGATGATGGCCAAGTTCATACCAACTGAGGTGATTTATTAGACGTACGTATCTCCCTCTAAAACCAAAAACATACTTTCTTTCTTTTTTTCAAACGCTTAGGATAGTTAAGTTAAAATTGGTTGATTTTCCTTTTAAATATTTATTGTGCAGCAGCTAAGACTTGTGAAATTCAGCTCACAGTTTCTGGTTGTTATAGCAACACAACACCCATTTCGACACCTGTTTTTTCCAGATGTGCAGTCAGAAATAATATCTGTGAGAGTGAGGGAAATGTTGTCTTTGCAAGTAGAGCGCTAACTAATGCTCGCCACCTCAGCCCTGACAGTATGCGACAACAGTAAGAAATACAATGAGTAAACTGTTTTTCTTCAACAGGAGAAGAAAAAGAGCATAGTTCTATGCATCTATGCACATGTTTTTTTCAGTTATTGAAAACATGAACCTTTTACATTCTAGTGTACTCATTATTCCTTCACCTTTTACTTAAGTTCATTACTTTTATTCATAACTTTGCTCTCCTGAGAAAAAAAAGAGTCAGCGTTTATGTTAAGAGAAGCCATGCCAACCTGCTTGCACCATACAGGGAAAAAAAAAAGGGCGTGTAAAGGAACTCGTTTGTGTGTGTCCACAGCAGGGTGATTCTCTGCCCTATTTCAGTCAGGCCTGATATGATCAGACGTCAGATTGTGAGCTCCTCGTCTCTCTTTGGCCCTTGGCGTTTCAGCTCGGAGGTGAGAAAAGGTCTAAACGCTGACAACAGTTCTGCGTTGCCTTTGATACTGTGGCACACAAAGATACAGATCCACTAGAAGACAGTTGAACGGATGGAAAACAGACTTGGTAGATATTGAAAGGGAGGGAGGTCAGGTATGTTTCGACAGCTAGGTCTATAGAACGGCTCTTAAAGAATCAATGCAGGCTACATAATTACAGAAAGAGGATGCTTTTTGTGCAGTCATTCAACGCAGAGAGAGAGAACATACAGCTTGACTGCAATGTACAAAATGTTCATTTACATATTAAAGCACTTTTATTAAACTAATGCTTTTTCACTGATCTTCCTCTCAAAATGTTGATGAATTTCAACAATTTATAAGCCATTACTGCATAGCTCTGCCCTGCAGACACGCCATGAAAACACAAGCTGCCCGTATGTTAACCACATATGTGTCTCCCAATGCAAATAGACGAGGTGGATGGATTTTAGTAGTTTGTCAACTTTGATGACAACACGTCAGTTTAAATTAACTAAGACTTTATGATTATGTATGCCTACAGTCTGACGATCAGCAGGGGATGACATGGCCAGACATGACACACAAAATCATGAACACAAACATGTGGTTATTAATAGGTTGGGAATGTCAGAAACTCAGATATGGCTATGGATAAACATGGGCTAAGATGTGAAATTAAATATGGAAAACTGATTAATGTAATGTATTTCCATAGTGGCTCCTTCAAATAGCTGGCAGGCTGGAGAGCACACAATTTGAAACAGTGTAGCCAGAGAAATGTGGGGAAATGTTGGCTTATCCAACCACAAATGACACTGGGGAAGAAAGAAGAAAGAAGTTGGATTATTCAAGAGGAATGGAAGACTTCAGATCAGCTCTATCCCCTCAGATACCCACTGCAGGGATTTATTTTTTTTCCATTTCTAAAACTATTTCTCACACTATTATACCATTTATCTCCAAACATTTTTTGTGAATTTGGAATAGTCGGTGATTAAGCGCTCTAACTCCCACGCACTTAACTTAATTTCAAAGCACTGAGGTGAAAAGGAAAGGGGTGAAATAATTGAATGCATTAGACATCTGATAACAAAAAAAAACAACACTTGTTTGGCCTTTGAGAACACATTTAGCGTTCAGAAACCCCTCATTTCTCATGCCATTTCCTTCACTTATACTCTTTTCCTAGTCCTCACTGATATAGGAAATTATCTTTTTTTTTTTCATCTTCCAATATGTGTGAAATCTATCACAAGCTCTGGATAATCGTTCGCACTCTGTACCGAAATAGAGTGGCTTGCTGTTTAGTGCGCTGCCACAGTGAATGGGACTCTCACACACACGCACACATGATGTATAGATAGAGTTGCACACACACACACACATGTACGCGCACATAAGCACGCACAACGTCACAAATCACAGGTCTCATTTAGTTCCCTTTCTGTGTTTTAATTAGAGCCGAAGCAGGCTAATCACCTCCTTAGTAGACAGCATCACTAATGAGACGGAGAGGGAGGAGCTGAGAGGGAGTGAGGGAAGGAGGGGGGGGGGACACATAATTGAGAGGAGCTAAAAAGGAGAAGATCGGAGGAGAAAGTGGCTGGGAAAAAAAAAAAACAAGTAAGACATGAGAGGTTGTTAGGAGTAAGTAGATTAGAAGGAAGAAGCAGGGAAGGGAGAGAGAGGGGGATTGTGATATGAAGAAACAAGAGGAATAGAAAAACAGACAGAGAGAGAGAGAGAGAGGTGGGTGGATGAAATAAATAGGGACGGCAGTGAAAATGAAGCATGAGTTCACAACAAACGGATCGAATCAAAGAGAGACGGGTCTGGAGAGACACAGAGAGAGTGTTGGACTTAGAGGAAGCAGAAACAAAACAAGAAAAGCAAAGGAAAGGAAACTTAGAGAGTAGAAGAATAGTGAGAGAGCAGCCTGGGAGAAATAATTTACCTCCCACAAAGCCAGCCATGTCTAGGCCTTAACTCCCCCCACTGCTCTCCACCCAACCCCCCCCCCCCCCCCACCCACCCTCTTGCCTCCCCCTCTGTGGCTGCTCCTTTCATGCTGTCACCCTGTGAGTGTCTGAATAGTCTTTTATTATTCAACAGTCTGGGCAGGTCGCGGGGTCAGCACACAGCCCACCATGCTGCCACCAGCAAACATCCGAACATATACACACACTCTCAAAAGTGACCCTGCGCGCGTTCTCGTGCCTGCACAAGGAAAGGGAACTATTTGTTGACTGCTAACAGTCACAAAACTGGGAATTGACGGCAGGTAGGCGCTAACTTCAGGCACACTTAGCTGACAACATGTGACAGTCCCTGGTGCATCCATTATGACCCTTGTCCACCCCTTGTTAGCGTACTATATCTATCTGTCCAATGCATCTGTAGTGCTGGAAGCTAGTAAGCTAGTATTTGCTGAGTGTGTGCTTGTGTGACTGTGCTTGTGCATGTGTGAAGGTATACATCTGTTTGTGTGTGACAGGAGGAAAACAGAGATAACAGTAGCCTGGTGGTATCAGCTCCATCTTATCTCATACACAGCCAGAAGCAGGTATACAAGCTAATTGGAAAGTGCCAGACACACAGTAGACTAGTGAAACACACATCACCTTTCCAGCAAGCGAAGGCAGACTAAAGAATTGGCAGCCGGCGAGAAGGAGAGAATAAGAAAAACAGGGAAGAAACAATTGATGGGGAGAGCCTGAAATGATAAGGCGAAAATAAGACAAAAGCGAGAAGTGGCGGTAGGAGTGACAGAACAAGAGGAGGAGATAGAGATGGAGATAGAACTAGGGGGAAATTGTTGGTACGACAGCATCGCTCGCAGATACAATATCATCGAGACAAACGGTAACTAAGGCACAGTTCACTTTTGAAATACCACAGGAATTGTGCCTATTCTGTCTGTAACTGTATTGTCAGCGCTGAGCATAGGGGAAAAGAGGAAAAACAAATAGCATCTCCGGCATTGTTCTGCAGTGTGTGCAGCTCTTTCCACTCCACTTGGTAATGAGTCACTCTGTCAAATCCTCTCTCAAATGTCAGCCCGATTGTATTTACAATGTGACAGCTCATCTCGTATACTCGTCCTGTGATGTGTTTGCAGAAGATGTCAAGGTCAGTTTTTCTTTAAAAAAAAAGAGAAATAAGAACTTACACACCCCGCAAACAGCCAAGGTGTCCCTACACATCAGGGACGTTCAGATAAAGTGGCTTGAAATGCTGCCCCTTTAACCAAAGTATCACACACACACACACACACACACACACACGCCCACACACACACACACACACACAAAACACACAGGAGATGATTGTATTTCATAAAGAACAATTCCGACACATTTTAATATCAACATTATCCCATTGATTTGGCCATTCCTGGTTGAAGGAGATGTGGCAGCTGTATACTTGTCTATACCTGCAATGTATAGCAGTCCTTCACATGAAATACTATGGCCTGTGTTGTCATTGCTCTGTGGTAAATCTGTGTTTGTGTAACTGCACAAACACAAACATGACACATTAATGACTGTGCTGCAAGTTTCCTCGGCTCTAGATCCGTTTGGCAGTTAGCCATGAAGGCTTAGCCAGGGTGCTAAGTAATCTGTTTATTTTCCGTCAGACTGAGAGACAAGTGTTTCAAATCTTTGTGTAAAAATTGTTTATTTGGAAAGCTCTGGAAGGGCTCAAACATGCTTATCTCGAAATACCTTGGTATGCACAGCTCTTTAGGAAAGGTTTTTTGGTGTCTTGACCTTATTTATTGTCTTGTGGAGTAAGAATAACATTGATAATAAAGACGACGTAACAAGGGTATAATGATAGCATGGTTTTACTAGCATCTATCCATCCATCCATCCATCCATTAGATATTTGGGATTTGGCTCGACCACTCTAATGGCACATCAACTCCCTTTTGAAACCAGAATAAAAAGCTTTGGGTGACGTTATGCATCCATGCAATACAGTTCTGAAGTCTCTACAGGTTGTGACAATTGTACCTACAGATTAGAGAATGTTAAGACTGTCTCGAAACATTTGCCCAAACAGTTTTTGAGAGACAGGGTTTTAAAATTCAAAAAGAATAAGTGCATTCTAAACAGAACCATTATATTGAACATTGTTATGTGTTTTATCTTCAAATCATCGAGCGTAAATAGGGTTTCAACATAAGCAGGCTGCCTATAGAGACAATCCAAAAGGTATGGCAACAGTGTTTTTGTTTTTGTATATAATTTCAGCCACTCTCCCTCAAAATGTCCTGTCATGTCCCTGCCACACATTATTCCTCTCAAGAATTCTTTTTTTTGCAGTGCTGGGCTTTCATTTCTCAGGTCTTTCAATCATATGAGTCATTATGGTGCATCTCCTCAGAATAAATCATCAGACCCTGAGCAGCCGCCGCACAAGATCTCGGAGCAGGTGAGAAGTTGTTGATAATGGTTATTGATTAGCACAGCAGCACCCTGTGTCCTGTCTTGTTTTTATTACAGATGAAAGCTAGCATCCCTCCGAGGCTGCCTCTTGTCTGCTCGCTGAGGAGGAATGTGTGGGAGAAAAGATGTTAAACACGAGGTAGCCATCGGCATATCAAAACAAAAAGAAAAGTAATCAAACGTGTACAAAAGCATGCGGTTGATGATGATGCTGTGCATGTGGGAATTAATGTGGCTAATTATGATGGCTGCTTGTTTAATTGGTGTTTTAAGAAAAACAATTTTGAGGGCATTGTAATCAACAAAATGGACTTGTATTGATTCCATGTTTGCTGGATTTTTGTTGGAAGTGTGATTCAGAGCAACCTCATTTGCATCTGTATTTGTGTCCACGAGCACGGCGATCTCTTCCTCCTCTCCTCGCCTGCCTTTGATGAGGCCCTCGGGAGTGACGGCTCGCACTTCAGCAACTTGTTGTTGTTTTTTTTCTTCTCCCTCGTATCGGAGTCCAACAAAACCAAACCAAATCAAACCATGAGAGAGCTTCATTGGCATTATTGGGGGTTTTTTTAGTTTTTTTTTTTTATATTTTCTTCCTGTGCAGAAGAAAAAAAAAAAACCTCTGATGTGAATTAATTGCTTGTTAGCCGAGAGGAGCAAATAATTACAGCCAAGGAGTGATGAAGACTTGACAAGACTCGAGTGATGATTAGTGATGGTGATGAACATTTCATTCTGCTGAGAATGCTTTTAAACAGAATACAAATGCATCATAATGACTCATCTTGCATTATTCTTGGGCGGTGAACTATTGGATCCTTAAATTACAGATATAGTGTTCTGCTACAACTCCAATCATGTAGCATATAAAATTAGATATTTTTAACATGGACCTTAAAATCCTCTTATTGTCTCCTTATTAAACCGTTACTGTATCAAAGTGATTAAAATGAATGGCTGTCCAGGTTTATCAGTTTGAATTACCTGTTCAGTTTGTAAATGGCATGTTTTGAAGGATAATCTTTTCCATTTTTCTGTATGGGTGATTGAGAATAGCCGGACAGTAATTTAATTCATGCACGGATATGAACACACTTATGTAAAGGGATAAAACTGATGAATCCAAACGAGCCACTCTAGAATTCAACTTAATTGTCAAGAGAATGAGGATTCAAATTGCCCAAAATTGGATACACCCCATGAAATGTCATTTCTCTCTCCATCTTTTATTCAATCCATCATCCTTTCGTCAACTTCATCACATTTTGTCAATTTTAGATTTCATTTCTTTCTCTCCAGTCATCCATTTCAGGCCTTCTTCCACTTGCCGTCTCTCTCTCTGTCTCTCTTTACCTCTGCAACTCCCAGCCTGATGAGTTGATTGAACATTTGCTTTTTCGCTGTTTGGACTCCGTCTTAAATCCCCTCCTGCATAAACTTGAAACACCATGTTAAGCGTTGTTCGATAGAGTCCAACTGCTTGTGAAATATGTGGCCAATTTGTTCATGTTTGTTACAAACGCCGCATCCTGCAGAAAAAAAATGATTGTCTAAATCCACTTTATCTCCCTACTTTGTATAACCTTTCCCAAGGTCTCCCCCCCCCCCCCCCCCCCCATCTCGAATCCAAGGGGAGGCTAGACTGGTGGATAACTAATGGGTGCTCAAATTGTGCTTGCTCGCTCCCTCTCTCACACACAAACACACCACAAACGCATAAGAACAGAGGTGCATATTTGAGCTTCCCAGAATTCTCAAGGCTGTCACGAATCAATCGAAAGTTGTTTTTTCATTAAGCAAAGGTGAGAAATGGGAGTGTGTGAATTAGAGCAAAAATAGGTTTTAATCACGATCATCTGAGAGACCAGAGGGTACACTGAAAAAGTCGCCATTATTTTCTCCTTTGCTCCACGCCTACGCCTCTCCCTCCCACACATCCCTTCATTTCTCTTCCTTCTTTGTTTCCCCCACTGCGTCTTATTCCACGCTCTCGCCTCACCTCCTCCCCCCCCAGCTACCTTTTCACTCCACCCTCCCGATTGAACAGCCACTTTCTACTGCTTCCTACTCTCCACAGTCCTTTCTCCCTCCTCCCTTCCTCCCTTTCTGCTTCGGCATCTTCTTCCCTTCATCCGGGCTTTTATCAGGGCCCAACATATTTCAACTTTTGCCTCCACCTTTCCACGTTCCCGTCACTTCATCATCCCTCTCCCGCTCCGTTCCCTTGCTCCTTCAGCCCTTTCCACTCCTCTTTATCATGACCCCCAATCCATTCCCCCATTCCACAGCTGCCAGCTCTCAGAACCTCAGGAACCGTAAATCTGGTGCAACCCCAGGAAGTGGGTCACCAGGGGACACTTAAACATGCAACACTCTTGCGAGGGCCTAACCCCTTGCAAGTAAATCGCCTTACATGTGCACACACACACACACACACACACACACTTGACCAAATCCACACCTACTTGAACACACACATACACACAGGTTTTATGGATGTCTGGGCTTTACACATAACAGCCCAAGTATTGGTTTGTGTTATTACAGCTCATGTTTTTTTTTACCTCTAATCAATCCAAGTTGTGAGGATTTGTTTGCACAGGGAACAACAGAGGCTTTGTGTAACACAGACCAGTCAGGGCAGCAGCACTTTCCCTGAGCCTGGTTTCCTCCTCCCACACCCATCGGGGTCTGGTGTGTGCCAGAAAGTCTCTGGAGCTAGTTATGTTGTGGTTGAGTGTGTATTTGAGTCTCCATGCGTGTGCTCCTGTGATATCTGGTTTGAGTTAGGCAGTTTGCTTTGTGGCTGCTGTGCCTTATTTGTTCTCCTTCTTTAACACGCTGTTACTTCCTAGCTAACGTTTCTTCATTCAAACGATGACAGAGAAACCCGCGAAAGGTCTTTGATTTCTGAAGTCTGCGGCAAAACACACATGACCTCCACCTCATTACAAGTTCATTAAAAAAAAACAAACTGCTCAGAAAAAGTGTTCAACTCAGTCCATGCGTCACTCAGAAGTGATTTGCTTGAAAATGTCCTGATACTGTTAACACATGCTTAGTGACATGTACAAAAGGAGCTGCCACTGTGTGTTTGAAAACGATATCTCAAGGATGATGGCCGCCTTCATGTGAAAATAAAGATTGGCCTGTCCTCATTACTGGCCTGACACACACATTCTGTCAAAGAAATGGCACCAAATGGGACCAATTCAGGTTGGACGTGGCGTGTCTCTGAAAAAGTTCCTTTTCTAAAACACTAATCTCTGCACCACAAATTAGCTGTCAGTCATCGGCTGCAGACAGACATCGTATCGGGTAAAAGGCAGTCCCCAACAAATCAACAACATGTCAATCAAACGCACAACACCAGCTCACAGCACATCGACACAAGAGGAAACACAGTCTTGGGTAGAAACGTTAACACAGACACACACGCAGAGTTCTGCTGGGGCTATAAATTTGTCGCCCAACTGTTGACATCGCTTGCAATATGCTGCCCCCAGAGTGTGATCACCACATGCACTTTGAACAAGAACAAGGCAGTGCTCCCTTTTTTGTCTGCTCCTACAGATACACACACACACCTACACACACACACACACACACACACACACACACACACACGGGCTAGTAGGTGTGTCTTACATGTGAAAGCACTTACTCAGACTAATAGGGCCTTACTCAGTTTTCTGCAGTAATTCAAGGTGACTCTGACAGTGCAGCAGAGAAGGGGTAGGAGCCGTCCCAATTAATATACATTTGCAATTTTTATTGCCTCAATATATTTCAATATTATTTTGGCCCTCCTCTTTAAAAAGAAGTAACTGATAATGACTCAAGAAATGTTCCTAAATGTCAACACCATGTCTATAGATGTGAGACGGCGTCATGCTGGGATGTGGATTATGATTGCTCTGAATCAACATCAAATGAGAAGGACATTTCAAAGCTCAAGCCGAACAATGACATCTCCAAGGATTCAGGGAATGACAATACATGAGAGGATGTTGGCTGTTTGATTGTTTGAGGAACAGTTTGACATGTTGGGAAATGGACTTCAAAGCTTTATTCAGTGTTTGGTTATATTGATCAAGACCACTGTCAAATCCTTAACAAGATATTGGCAAAGGACAGATACTACTTGAATAAAGTGTTCATATAAAGTCACTGCTCGTAGCCTTGCAAGCTTTCCTTACTATGAATGTAAGACTTGAAGCAGAGGAAAAAGCTGCCCATGCGCAAAGCTCACAAAACTGCCTTCAGCCACACCTCTAAAGTTCACTTTTCAACAGGCTGTTTTTCTGTTTATAGTGACTTTTGTGCAGGACAATGCATCAACATGGGTGAAAGTCAAATGTAGTGTCACAGCAAGTTCAATGGTCCTAAGAATAGAAAAGGGCAAAATAAGTACTGTCCATTTAACATGTGGACAGGTGTGATAACTGGAAGTTTTGTCATGCAGTTGCCAGGCAACCAGAGACTTCAGAGCTTAAGAGCAGGTATTTAACAATTGGACAGTTTTTTTTTGTCATATCAGTCTTGAAAACTAGGATTAATCTCCACTGCTTTTGCCTCAAACGGACCAATGTAAGACAATGCAAGACCAAGGCTGTTATCTGACTCTTGTTAAGAAAGTAAATAAATGTGCTTCTAAATGTCTGGAATTATTCATTTGAAGCTCTTCTACAGTTTTGTAACTTATTAATTCATGATCGAGTCTGCAAATACGAAACACATCAGCTACAAAAAGTATTTCATCACCGAGTTAACATTTGAGATCTGGGAGCACAGTGAAATGGTAAACAAAAGTACAGTTGATACAGAAAGAAAATATAACATGATCTAAAGATACCTTTCCAGCCTATGTTGCATGCTCACCTAGTTGTGTGGACACACTTGTGTTCACAGACAGGTGTAATGTCAGGATTTGTGGGCCAAATGAGAAAAAAAAACAAAAAACAAACTGGGCTACTCCACCAAACTCAACTCTGCACTATTGCCATAACCATAATTCGTTAAGACATAAAAAACCCAATTACATCTTTAACTTAAAGTTGTTGATGGTTATCCTATCCTGCTGTCAGCGTCATTATCTCTGAGTACATGAATTTGCAATAAACCCAAAACACTTTGCACATGTATTTCCTTATTGTTAAATAAATAATTGTTAACTCTTAATGAAGTCTCACTTAATTGAAATATGTGGAGATATCGAAAAGGCTATTTTACATTACTTCCAGTTGACTCAAAAGATCAGTGACAAGATAAAAACACTCTGCTTTGTTGCTCATGAATGTTATATGGCTTATGAAGAGCTCATTTAACATTTGTTTTCATGTCAGAGCAAGTTGAATACAGATCAACTTGGACCTCCAACATGTTGGTTGTAGCTCTGGTGGCAATGATTAATGTGAATGTGTACCTCCTTCATCCCTCAAAAATGCAATATGGTGTTCCTTATACATGAATTGCAGCGAGGCATGGTTGCTGTTGAAGTTCATTTCCTAAAAGGCTTGTTGTCTGAGTGAATTCATTTTGCTTTCACAAAGTTTGTAGACAATAAATGTCCATAGTACACTTACTATATGCATAAACACTTTGGCCAAATTTACCTAAAACATATATTCTGCAAGAATTAACTTGCAGAGTT
Organism: Symphodus melops; assembly: GCF_947650265.1. NCBI lineage: Eukaryota > Metazoa > Chordata > Actinopteri > Labriformes > Labridae > Symphodus > Symphodus melops. The sequence continues at coordinate 19,266,159 of NC_136692.1, read as the reverse complement.
CGACCTTTGCTGCATCTAGAAACTGTTCCTCGAATCGTTCCCAATTTCAGTCATTACAGCGCCACTCGTACTGGGTACAACATTTAGGTATTAAGATAGTTTTTTAGTTAAAAAAAAATTAAAAAGAGAGAGAGAGAGAGAGAGAGAGAGAGAGAGGGACAGAGACAGAGAGACACAGAGAGAGACACACAAAGAGAGACAGAGAGAGAGAGAGAGTCCTGAGTGCTGCGGTGCTGATTGTTTGTGAAGCTCTTGTGTTTGTCTGTACCATGCCTTGGTGGGGCGAAGCACCTCGCTGTCAGTGCCATTCAGTCAGATAGCGTGTGTGCGCGTGTGTACGCGCGCGTGCCTTTACACATAAAGTCAGTTGGGTATGAATCAGAGGGTAGAAATAAGGCCATAGGAAATAAAGACTCACAATGAAATTATGAGACACTCAAAAACGCAACAGCCAGTATCCCAAAAAAATGCAATAGAAACATCCCAGGGTTGAGTGAAACGGAATAGAATGGGAGTTTCTAATGGGGGAATTTAACCGCAAAACCTCAAAGCAAAGCACTGACAGTTCACAAACTCTGAGTCACACCTGGCTTCAAGAGTAGAATAGAACAGAAATGCATTGGTCAACCATACAGTATATCCATGCCAGAGTGAAAATGACGCTTTGTACTGGTCTCACAGAGGAGAGGTATGAATATTTTATACACCTCTCCTACCGCATAAGTCGGAAAAGTCTGAAAAAAAAAAGTAATAACAGCCTGTTCTTTTCATGGGGTACTGGCTGACTGACTAGCGGAGCAGTGCAGTAAGGCGACCACTTTAAATGTGACCAGACACATTCTTTCTTTACCCCATAGTTCTGCTGGGGCTATAAATTTGTCACCCAACTGTTGACATCGCTTGCAATATGCTGCGCCCAGAGTGTGATCACCACATGCACTGTGAGCAAGAACAAGGCAGTGCACCCTTTTTTGTCTGCTCCTACAGATACACACACACACACACACACACAGGCACACGATGGTGGCCAACGAGTCATAAAGTAATAAAGCTCTATGGACCCCTGATGAAAGCAATGGAGGGGGGGTTTAGGGAAGAAGAGACTCGCATGAATAACAATCATTTCACTGATGGGGGTGCATGTGTGTGCCTGTCTATGTGTGTGTGTGTGTGTGTGTGTGTGTGTGTGTGTGTGTGTGTGTGTGTGCGTGTGTGTGTGTGTGTGTAGGGGGAGGTATAAACTCTCCCTCCAGCAACAGTGAAAGCAGACCTCTCTGTGGTCCCTCACTCCTCCCCTCCGGAATGGAATCTACCAAATCGCTGCTAATTGAATAAGTGACAATGAGCGGGCAGACGAGGCGACAGATGCTCGCGTGCCTTTACAACCATAACCACCAGCATCAGCGTGCACACACGCGCGCGCGCGCACGCACGCAAACATTCCTGTTGTGTGCAATCTGAACCAGGGTCCGGAGGTGCGTTGCTATGGCCACTCCACCTGCTGCGCCTATTGACTTGGTGGAGGGCGGGGGGAACATTGTCAAGATTGCCATGAATGTTTGGGACAGACGTTTAATTCACACTATCGCTTTATGGCTACAAGGCCCTATAGCACACAGAGGCAGTAATGAAGAGAGCTGCACCGAGCTGCTGGAGCTGTTTGTTTTGTTTGTGCTGATCGCATGCATTTGCGCAGAGACACCGATCAGGGCCTCAGAGCCGCCTTTGGATCAATAAAATTATCTTTGGGGAGCTGGAAGCAAAAACCTACTAAATCCCAAAGACATACCGCCATATTTGCACCTGCTGCAGAGCATGAATATTTTTAAACTTAATTATTGCTGTTCTTTAACACTACAAAGACCATGTTTGTTTGGCTCCTCTGGTTATATAGCGTGCCTAAATGTATTAAGTCTCCATCTGCTTTTTACTTAGATTATACCCCCCCCATACATTAATTGTTTTATTCTCTGCAGTGTTTAAGACCCCGGTTCACCCCACCCCCTCCACCCTGTCTTTTTTTCTTTTGCTCTCTTCTTCCATAAACTCCGGAGCTGACTTTGTTCTCCAAATGTGATTAGTTTCTCTGGGACGCAGGGAGTAATTGCATTACTGCATTGTGAACGTTTGGAGCTATGGAAATGCCGGGTGCCCGTATCAAACGTGTTTAAATAAGCGCACTATAGTGAAAGATGTGTAAAAGAGGAGTGAATGCAAACATTTTGCAGACATGGCTCAGGCGATGAATAGACACTGGGAGCGGGAATAAAGGTTTTCCGCCGTTTCGGGGCTAAGGCTGCTTAAAGGGGAGCTTCTGGTTGGTGTCCATGCACGTTTGGAATATGTAATAAGTTATTGTTTTCAGGCAAATGCGCAGAAAGCTTTAGAGCTGTGCAGATGGGACGTGTCAAACAGATCAGCCCACACTGACTGACCTGGTTCAAATGGATAACATCTTCAAGTCCTGAGATGTATTTTTATGTTACATTTCTCATGCAGAGAGTCAGTAGCAGCTAGTGGTTAAATATTAATCAGTTTATATTATGTATCTATCTATGCCTTACAGCCATTTAGAGTCTAATAAACTTCTAAAACTTCGGCAAGGAATAACTTAAACTCAGACTCAGTTAGAGCGTTGTTGTCTGCTTCTTCTGAGGAATCTTGAGGGGCTCTTTTACAGATAGTCACCTTTGCCTTCATTTCTCATCTTCAACTTCTGCTGTAATATTTGATTTAAATATTCATGAGGATTTAAGTAAACTGTTGCTGGAATAACGGGAACACCAAAGCCATAATGCACGCGCGCAAAATGTTGTAATGGGATCCAAAGAAGCTGCTTGGTACTCTACAGTCCCCCAAGACAACTATTTCCACACAGTTGTATTGAGGTTCAGGTCTCTGTCTTGTTCGCCGAGTCCTGGTGCCAAACGAACCGCGCCAGATGGTCTCCAGAACGCACAGCCCCAGTTGTGCACGTTCGTTAAAACATAGATCTCTCACACACAGTCTCCCTCTTCCCTATTTCTCCCTCGCTATCCGTGTCTCTCTCATAAAATGTCTCAGTTTCTCTTTTTCCTCTGCGCGTGTGCATGCTCATTGACACCAATACATTCATGTTTATTCCAGGAGAATTCGATGCCTGCGCAAACTGGCGTTTGGGATGCTCTGCCCGTTATCGAAAACTACTCCTACGGGGAGTAGAAAGTGATGTTGAACAGATTTGTGCACGAGAACAGAGCTGTTCTTCGGCGTGACCAACTCTTTAAAGGCATTCATTAGAGTCCGTCTCCCTTTCTGCGCGATTCGCCACACAGTTTAGCCGGCTTAGCTCTCCCCCCATAGACTGCGAAAGATGACCAAAAAAAAAAAATGTGAAGCTCAAAATATTTACCCCCGATTTTCTGCGCATGGGGAGGGAGGTAGTCAGCTGCCACTTGAAAAAGGCAGAAAATAAAGTCTTGAAAGAGTAGGTTTACTGCATTTATACGCACTATGTTAAATGACTGATTGGTGACATCCGTTTATAGCTGGATTTTGGTATATATTAAAGTGCGCCTAACAAAGTTCTTAGTTGGTTGGAGAAGCTGATGATTAAGGGGACTATGTCTTAGATCTGTCAAAGGATAATTTAGACTATCCGTGCTTCCATGTAGTCTGGAGAGAACAGACCCGAAGCGAGGAACTCGTAAACCTTCCTTTGGTTTTTATAGGAATGAAACATGGCAGGGTAAGCTTGAATGAATGTTTTCTTCTTCAGTTTATTTTCCCTCCTGTCCATTGTAGGGGTATGGTCGTTACTCAGAAAAGTGGGCACAGTGAACCTCACGGGGCGGGGTTTTTATCCCCCACTTTCTCTTTTTCCTCCCCTCTTTCGCCCCCTTCTCTTCTCCTCTGGACTTTGAGTGGCCACCAGCCAGCTTTTGATTTAAGAAGCGTTTGTCTTCCTCAGGTTGTGAAAAGGGGGGGCCGGGGCTGGTGTACTACTAGTTGGTTGGAGGCGGGTTATTTTGGGCAAGTCTATGTGCAGAGGCACCTCAAACGAGAGAGAGGGAGAGAAGGAGAGTGCACGGCGCACGGACCAGACACAGCGAGGAGAGGGAGAAAGGCGCACATATTTTAGTTGCATATAGCTGCTTCTACCGCACACTGGATGCGCGCAACAGATCTGCCTGACAGGAAAGGACAGATAGATGGACATTTGGATGCTTTTATGGGCATAAATGCAACTTTAGGCAGCTTTTATTTAACTGTCGGATGTTTTTGTTTTTTTGTTTTTTGTTTTTCTCTGCTCCGCTGACAAAGCGATGCATCTGATGATTGACGGAGCACAGCCCATAGTAAGTTAAAGCTGGTATCGACCAATACTGCCTTTGGAGCTTTTTAAGATCCATTTGTTGCTTACACAAAATGCAAACAAGAGGAATGAAAGGACTACCACTGACAAGAATGTGGAAAGTTTTTGCTCTTTTGGCGCTGGCAACACATCACGTCTTCGGTAAGACATTGAAATATCAGATTTACGAGGAACAGAAGGTTGGCACAGTAATCGCCCGTTTGAGAGACGATGTGGCTGATGTTGTGGCAAAACTTCCAAGCTCAGTGTCGCTCCGCTTTAGAGCAATGCAAAGAGGGAGCTCGTCCTTCCTCGCGTTGCGCGAGCAGGACGGCGAAATCAGCATCAGGACCAGAATTGACCGTGAGAAACTCTGCGAAAAGAATCTGAACTGTTCCATTCAATTTGATGTGCTGACACTCCCCACTGAGCACCTGCAGCTATTTCACGTCGAGGTGGAGGTGTTAGACATCAACGACAACGCACCCCAGTTTGCCCGTGCCGTCATCCCCATTGAGATCTCCGAGAGCGCGGCCGTGGGAGCGCGCATTCCCCTGGACAGTGCCACGGACCCCGACGTCGGAGAGAACTCACTCTACACATATGCCTTAGAGCCCAACAACTTCTTCAAGATTGACATCCAGTCCAGGACTGACGGTGCCAAATACGCAGAGCTTGTGGTGCTCAGGGAGCTGGACCGAGAGATGCGCTCCGGTTATGAACTTCAGTACACGGCCTCTGATAGGGGCGTTCCCCCGAGAACTGGTTCAACCCTACTCAAAATCAATGTTGCTGATTCAAATGACAACAGCCCAGTTTTTGACAAGTCGTCATATGTCATAAACCTCCCAGAAAACTCACCTGTTGGCACTATGCTAATGGACTTAAACGCCACTGACGCGGACGACGGGACAAATGCCAAAATAGTCTACTCGTTCAGCAGTCACGTGTCGCCCAAAATAATGGAGACGTTCAAAATTAACCCCGACAGCGGTCACCTGACTCTCATCAGGCGTGTGGACTATGAGACTGTAAACTCTTATGATATTGATGTTCAAGCGCAAGACATGGGTCCAAACTCCATGCCAGCTCACTGCAAGATCCTGGTGAAAGTGGTGGACGTGAACGACAACAAACCAGACATAAGCATCAACCTCATGTCCTCACAGGGGAATGGAGATGCAGCTTATATATCTGAGGCTTCTCCTTTGGACACGTTTGTAGCTTTGGTGAGGGTGGAGGACTTGGACTCTGCGCTGAATGGAGAAGTAGAGTGTAAACTTCACGGCCAAGGATACTTCAAACTGCAGAAGACGTACGAGAACAACTACATGATTTTGACTAATGTGTCTTTAGACCGAGAGAAGAGGTCAGAGTTCAGTCTGACAGTGGTGGCAGAGGATAAGGGGACCCCAAGCCTCTCAACTGTCAAACATTTCACCGTGCATGTGACTGATGAGAACGACAACCCGCCACGTTTTGAAAAGGGTCGATATGAGATTTTTAAATCAGAAAACAATGCGCCAGGAGCATATCTGACTTCCATCTTAGCCACTGATCCTGATCTTGACGCCAATGGACAGGTGAGCTACTCTGTACTGGAGAACTCTGTTCATGGGAGCTCCATCTCAACCTATGTAACCATTGACCCCTCTAATGGCGCCATCTATGCCCTGAGAACATTTGATCGCGAGGATGTGAGTCGTATCTCCTTTGTTGTTCAAGCTAAAGATGCAGGAAAACCACCACTTCTAAGCAATGCCACAGTCGTGTTGAATATTCTGGATGAGAACGACAATCCTCCCGTAATTGTAGTCCCCCAGCTGTGGAACTTCACCGCTGACGTTCCTGCATCCAAGTTCACAGAGGCTGGACATTTGGTAACCATGGTCAGGGCAACTGACCGCGACACGGGGGTCAACGCTGAGCTCATTTGCTCTCTCGTCAGCGGCAATGAAGAGGGCTTCTTCCTTATTGATCCCAGAACGTGTGAGATACATGCCAATGCAAGCTTGGAGAACTTTCCCCACGAGCATGCCGAGCTGACAGTCGTGGTACGCGATCAGGGCAGGGAGAGCCTCAGTGCTAAGGCAGTGCTTAAGCTTACCCTTTATGAGAACTTAGAGAACCATGTCCAGTTAAGGGATCAGGGAGAGTCTACTCTTGATTCATCCCTGATAATCATCATCACTTTGGTGGCTATCTGCGCCTTGCTCCTGGTCATCATGGTGGTGTTTGCTGCTCACTGTAGCCGGGAGAAGAAAGACACAAGAAACTCTTACAACTGCCGGGTGACCGAACTGACCCATTCGCACCACCCCAAGAAACCCTCCCGTCAAATCCACAAAGGTGATATCACCCTGGTTCCCACAGTGAATGGTACACTGCCTATCAGAGCGCACCACAGATCACCTTCGTCCACACCCCCCATGGACCGGGCTCAGATTGGGAGCAGGCAGAATCACCACAGCCACCAGTCTCTAAACAGCCTAGTGACCATCTCATCCAATCACATTCCAGAGAGCTTCGCACTGGAACTGGCACACGCAACTCCCCCAGTGGAGGTGAGCACACAAACGCACACACGCACACACGAAAGAAAATCATTTAAAAAAAAATTAAATGTGTTCCCTGAGCCCCTTTCCAAATTCTCTCTCTCACTCTGTCTCTCTCTCTCTCTCTCTCTCTCTCTCTCTCTCTCTCTTTCTCTCTCTCTCTGACAAACACACACACACACACACACACACACACACACACACACACACACAAGCCTTTTCATCTTCACACAGCTGTCTCAGTTCAAACAAATTAACTCATCTCGTTATGTGACAGTGACTTAATCAACACTGCCCTGTAGTTCAGACGGACTCTCATTAAAACTGTCGATGATTATAGATGTGTCTTTGTCTTTACCTTGTTTACACCCTGTCGTCATTACTTCCATCATAACCATTACTCATCCCTCAGTCATACGTCTCCATAGTCATCTAGAATTCTCCCCATTTTTGGTTTTAACATCATCCATTTTGTCTCATCCATTTTTAGCAGCCTCTCCATCATCCATTTTGTGTTTACTCATCCATTATTTTGTCTTCTGTGTTGTCTGTTTTTTTTTCTCCTTCCTTAATTTCCCATCTGTTATTCATCCCCCCTTTTCTGTTTTTTTTTTCCTTTTTGTTTTGTTCTTTTGTTTGTTTTGTTATTTTTGGATGTAGCAAGTCTCACAGCTTCTGTCCATGCTCCATCAGGGCCAGTACCAGCCCAGACCCAGTTTCCGTGGCAACAAATACTCCCGCAGCTACAGGTAATTTACCCCTATCCCTCAGTTTTCCCTCCCAAACCTGCCCTAAAAAAAATATTACCCTTTGTTTATTTCTCAAGTCCCTCAATGTTCATTGTGTATTACATGTGACAACAACCTGTTGTGAACTGTTTTCTGTCAGTTTGGTTGGTTGTTTGAAGATCATGGTTTGATGGCGTTTCAATGTTTTTTTTTTATTCATTTTCAAGTTTTCTATCATACCAAGTCATTCAGTTCAGAAGTATACAGATCATTTGTCTAAATGTCACAACAATCTTGTTGGTACTTCTCAAAAAAAAAAAAAAAAAATGAAATTGTAAAGTGTACATCCATCATTACTCTCATCATGATATATGATCTTATGATTTTACAGATTACAGATTTATTGATGCCCCTACATGTAGTGGCTGTTGTGATAGATTTATTGACTGTAGTGATGAATAAGGGGTGAGATTTGAAGGATTCATGAGGCAGCTTTAAGTTGTATAAACACATCATTTCCACACTTGAATTTGCAGTGCCCTTTGATGCAGAAACAATATCTCTGACCGATTGATTAGCATGAGTTTGTAATGTTTTTTTAACCTTTCGCTTAGGTATGCATTACAAGACATGGACAAGTTCAGCCTGAAGGACAGTGGCCGTGGGGACAGCGAGGCGGGGGACAGTGACTGTGATATGGGGCGGGAATCCCCCGTGGACAGACTGCTGCTGGGGGAGGGCTTTTCTGATCTGATACAACTTGAAATGCATCATCGACTCCACCCAGGTAAGCTCGCAGTGACGTCGCCTGCCCATTCTCTGCCCTCAGTTTTTTTTTCTTTCCAGCAAAAAAATTGACCGGATTTTAAACGTTTTTTACGCATTTATCAGCAAAATTGGCTCATCTTAGTTTAGACCCTCACAATCAATCATCACATCAGCTAAATGTTCCTCCCTTCTGCTTGATCAAATCTTGGATAGTCCTCAAGTCATATGTTGTTCATGGTTTGTGTCTGGGTTTGAAGAAAAAAACCCCCAACTCAGACTCTGAGGCTACCCACAAGTGAATTAGCAGTGATTTGACCTGGCCTAACCCTGCTCTCTAATGTATCTCCTGTCTGACAAATCCAGCACCATGGACAGTACCACACCATGGACCATTATTTATCTGTACACCTGCCTATACAGCCATTCCATTTACCCTGTTGCCAACATAATCACTATTATACTCAGCTCCATTCTTCCTCACAGCCCTCATTTCCACGCTCATTATCACACTGAGAGAGGTTACAGTGTGTCTGGCTGTTTGTGTTACTGCGTGTGGCTATATGTGCGTGTGTGTGTGTGTGGTTATGGGTGTGTGTGTGTGTGTGTGTGTTATCTGCCCCTAAGTTAGAGTCGTGTCTGTAAAACCCTCCCTGGAGCGGAGATGAGTCGCCTGTCACTCATCGGTATGCGTCTCAGTGTGCTGTATTTTCCCCTTTTTCTTTTTCTTTTCTCTCCCCCCCCCCCCCCCCACTTGGTGAGTGACAGTGGTGCACTTTCATGTCTGAACTGAGGAGAATTCATAGTAATTGCTTTTAGAATGATGTTATTCTCTCTCTCTGTCTCCCTCTCTAACTCACTCGTGCATATACTCTGTCCCTCTCTCACTCCTTCCTTCATGCCTAAAAGCTCCTCAGCATCTCTTTTCTTTCTTTCTCTGTACCTGTTCATGTATTCTCTATCTTTATTGAGATGGACTAAGGGAGGGGTAGTGTTGGACATGGGCAGCCTTTCTGTGTTGCCTTTTCTTCTCCCTTTGAGATAGACTTGGAGGTGTTGCAAACCTGCTTCCCTCCCCTTCCCTTCCTGTATCTTTTATGCTAATATGAACAGGGGAGAGAGGAAGGAGATAATGGGCCAAGGGGGAGGATTATCCCTGTTTCTCTTCAATAGATTTAATTTGTTTAGATTTTTCTATTTAGATGGGCAAATTTGGCTATTCATGCTGGATACGATGGAACAAGGAAATCCTTGCCTCAGCTCTGTATTCGAGAGATGTGGACATGCTTGGCACAGCAGCCAATTATTACATCAACAACTATCTGTCATGCTATTTGGGTGGCAACTTACAGTTATTAGTTCATTATCTAGTTCCTATGGCTCTTTTCGTACTGTGTGTTACCTGGATATGAATGCCGTTAGCTGTAAATGTCACCAATCTGGTCTTCCGTGCAGGAATAGGAAGAGATTGGGAGAGTAAACAAATCATGTCCCAGCTGGGCTGTAATTTTGATATTAATGAAAGACTAAAGCACTACCATACTGAATATTTAATATGGTTTGTACATGGAGTGTTCATGTGCTGACTAAATAAGAGTGGTTTGTCACCGACTCCAGGATTCATTCCAAGCTTAACACATAGGTTATGGCTTTTATTATACGAGTATATTTGTTTTGGTTTTTTTGCACCCCAGCAAAACAGATTATCATCACACATAACTTGTCTAAAGAGTTTTGAAAGTCCCAGGTTTTGGTTTTGCAGGGAGTCTCTATTTGTGTTATTCTGTTTTATGTTAAGTTTATATTGAAACAACTTTCCTGCAGCTTAACTGGCGATTGACTTTATCTAAAATCTCCTTTATCTCCTTTATTCTGTTTTAGCAATGAGACTGTGCACGGATGAATGCCGCATCCTGGGACACTCTGACCAGTGCTGGATGCCCCCCCTCTCATCACCGGCTTTTTCCTCCGACTATCGCAACAACATGTACATCCCCGGGGAGGAGTCCTCTCAGCAGCCCCCGGTGACAGACGATGACCAGTCCTCTGTGGACTCGGAGCGTCGTAAGAGTTTCTCCACTTTTGGCAAAGAGCCTGGCGAAGAGGCGGGGGTCGGCGGAGTTGTTGCAGGAGGAGGAAGTGATGCTTGTGCATCTGGAGGAGGGGCTGGCTCCCTCCTCACAGAGATGAACTCTGTATTCCAGCGCCTCCTCCCACCTAATGTAGACTCATACACAGAATGCACTGAAACAAGCCCACCTTCATCCTCATCAACCACTGAGAGAGGAAGCACGCGTAATGGAAACATTGCTGGTAACCATAGTAACAATGCGGTTCCTCAGGACAACCGGAGAGGGTTGCTGCCAGGTGGGAAAGGTTCTGCTTACCCACCAGGAGTTGCCGCATGGGCAGCCAATACCCACTATTTAAATCCTGGAAATGGATCTGTGGCAGCCAATCACGTTTCCTCATCTTCTTCATCCACCTCCAGTTCCACCTCCACCAATGTACAGCCACCACACCTCAAATGGCTGCCAGCCATGGAGGAAATCCCAGAGAATTTTGAGGAAGATGACTTTGATGGGGTCTTCCATCAGGGTCACCAGAGTGCCAAGCGCAGCGAGAGCCGCCAGGAGGCCAACATGGATGCTAGCGAGCTGGTTCATGAGATCAACAAACTGCTGCAGGACGTCAGACAGAATTAGAGATAAAACGAGAGAAGGCAAAGCATGCTTCCACATTTCACATCATCCTGGCAACTGCTTGTTCTTTGTGCCAACATATATAAACTTTATTAAGACTGTTTCTTGTTCACTGTAATGCTTGTCTTGTATATTTTACCAAATAACCTCTTTCTCTGCTCAGTGCTGAGAGACTCAGAGAAGGTAATATCATGCACTGAAGTTGTGATTGAGGTGACTTAAAGGCATCAAAGCGAGCGCTCGAAGAACAGATTGCTCAGTTGTTATTACATTTTTCTGTGAAATTCATCTGAGAGATTTCAAAAGGAAATTCTCCAACAGAAACTGTACTCCTTTCTTCATTGTAATGTTTACAGCGGCGTGAACAGACTCCACGGGGAGAAACCAACAGTTGTGTGATCTGATTTCTGCTATTACAGTGTACAATATGTACAGTGTCTGTGGAAAAAGGCAAACTCACTTGAATATTGTGCTCTGTTTCATGTTTTGTTAAAATGGAATGTAACTGTACAATTTGACCTTTGTATTTTAAAAATACACTCTTTTTTACTTCTATATATTTATATGTGTCCATGTATGTTTGTACAGAAAAATAAAGAAAATGTCTATTTTTTATATTTGTCACTGCATGTCTTAATATTACTTAACGTGTCTTTTTTTCCCCTCTGCTCTGTTTATTTTATAAAATAATTGTATTTAATTTTGTTATTGGAATTATGTGCATATCAAAAAAGTCACATTCCTATGCGGTTTCAAGTTGGAAGTTCGTTTTGTATGGTGACAGTGTGACCATTGGATGAAAAATAAAGTTGGAGGGATTCATAGAAAATGTTCTGTCTGAAAAAGTTTCACTGATGTTTGACAATTCTTCTTTGTATTGCATGGATTCCTGTATTCATTTGCCCCCTGTCTTTAAGCACCCCCTAATGTCCAGTATCAGAACTGCAACCTACTTGGTATGCACAGCTATAATCTGCTACATGATTTCAGACAACTTCCTCTACCCTACCCTCCTGTCTCAAACTCATTATTTCACAATTTACATGAATGACTCACATGCACATTAACATGCTAATAAATACACCATAAGCTATGAATTTATTCCTAAATTATCTCTTTAGATGAAATTATAATTAAGCTATAATAATCATAATAATATAACTACTTTTCATAGTGGGAACACTTTCTCTCATTGTTTCATGTTCATGAAAGCTTCACACTCATATACTTAACAAATGAACAACAACTGAAAATAGCTTCAAATAATGAAAAAATAAATGCATGCAACTGTACACTGCGCCATATGAACCCCTAATATAATTACCATTAAATAGAGGGTAGGCCCTTCCCCTTTCCCTGCTATAATGGCAGCGATCATGAGTGTTTCACAGGATGATACTCTCATCGGCAAGAACACAAAAAAAAAAGTATGCCTGCCCACACCCAGTCAAGAAAGAAACCGAAGATTGTTAAGTGTTAAAGAGGGAACATTCAACAACTAAGGCTAAATGAAGCAATTAACCTCATGAGACAGCCTTAACAAGGTAAAGGTTAGAATTAGCATACACATACTCACAAGTACTTATCACACACAAACACTCACACAATCACACACTTTTATAAACACACATCAGAGCCTGCAGGAGAGTGGCTTTTTTCATGTGCACATGAAGTCCCACACAAAAACACACTCTTACACGCACAAGCAAACACCTGATAATGAGCTCATTTGTCTTCATCATTAAAGAGGCCATGCCTCAATAAATAGCAAGGATTAGCTGTGTATGAGTGAGGGAAACTATAAAAGCATGCTAGCCGCGAAATCAGCTCAGACTTTTATGAACCAGACATGAGAAAATGAACAATCTACAATATTTAAATCAAAATGCAGGCTTGTACCGCTTGAATTAAATACTTTGCCATTTGGGTACAACGCTTGAAGCTTAAAATTAAAAGGGATTATTCAGTATTTCTAAAGTGAGATCGTATAAAGTACAGAAAGAATAACAATGAAAAACAAAGAAAACTATGAATGACAATGAACATGTACACCATGTCTAAAAAATGTCAGTGCTTGATTTTCAGTGAGTAACTTTGTTTTTGTACTTCAGTGGATCTAATACTTGTTCTTCCACCTAGCACCTATAGGGTGCCAATTAATTGTGAATTTTGATATCAGTGAAGCCGTGTTTGGGAACAAATTAAGCAACCCGTGTTTAAAACGAATTATCTGGCTGACACATCACAGTAATGGTTGTAATTGTATATCCAAGCTTATTTTTCCTCTTTTAATAATTAAACACATTGTGCAGACCATAGGTCATATCATTAAAGAATTAAATAATCGTGAGCTAAAAATTTTGAAGACATATCCCCATTCATCAGTTGGGGTTTCCCAATGCAATATATGAAAATGAAAGATGGTGCACAAGAGACTGGCGTTCAGTATGGCAGGGATCCTTGGCTTGTAATTGATGCCGACTGCAGTCATGTGTGAGCTGCGGGTGTTTTTATTGACTTGTCAAAGGCTTTTGATACGGTTTATCATGGTCCTCTTACTAAGACTGTCTAGAATATTGTCTATGACTCCACTGATTGTAAATGGTTTCAGAAATACCTTTCTGACAGATGTCAGACAGTGTGGAAATTCTTGAAAAATTAGATTACAGTTCCTACCATTAACGAAATGTGTTTCACAGGGGGCAGTTCAGGGCCCTAGTGTCTTTACAATTAAGGGCCCTAGTACACTAAAGCATTTTCAGTTTCAGAGGGCTTCTTCGTGGTACGTTTTGTTGTTAGATTACAAATGTTAACCTTGATTCCCTCTGTAATGACTGGTTTGTTTTACTGTGTGTGCTTTATATTGGAATTAATAATATTTTAAACACGAAAACAGTGCAAAAGGATTGTTGTCCTAGTTGTTTGTTATTGTTATTGACAAAGCTGATATAAGTATTTCCCTTCTTGATTATGATTGGTCGATAAAGGAGAGGCGACATTGATGTGTCACAGTTCCAAAAATTCTGTTGTTTCATCTGAGAGCGCTGTGAGCCAACAGCTTGTATCAATAACATAGCCTTCCATACTGCAAAACTGTCTGTGATATGCATCTGAACGCAGAGGGCACTATTATTTATCTGACTCTATTGCAGCTGTTAAGAAATGATAACTTTCTTTCAATATCCTTCAGAATGCACTTAACAGCCTTTAACGTGTATAATTAATAGCAGCCAAACAAAAGAAATGCCTTTTTTACTGCGCCAGAGATGTTGCTTTTGACAGCCTACTCATATCCACACTTGGCTTGGTGAAACATTTCCAAACAAATATTGTATTGACAGCCTCATCAGCTTTGTTAGAAAAACTGTTTCTTCTCCAGACACTGATCTAACTTCCCTATTAACTGTAGTTAATGTTAAGTGTTTTTGATGCAGTATCTCTATCAGTTCTAGATTATGGTGATGTAATCTACAGACATGCTCCTACTTCCCCCCTCAAATCTGTGAGTGAGTCTCAGTTTATTACTTTGTTCTTAGATCTATATCCAGAGATCCCTATAAAACTCCTCATTGAAATATATATAACAAAGTTGGTTGGTCTCCACTTGCACATAGGTGTAATAAAAATCCATTGATTTTATAGATAAATACCGTATTGGCTCTACTCCAGTTTTTTTAACATCTATTTTGAACTGGTCCACTGGACCCACAACAGTTCACTCTGTCTCATGCTTCAAGTCCTGCTGGTTCGTCCTGCTTTTACCTTTTTTTTGCTTCAAACACGAGAAATCTTTAAAAAAAAACCTCTTAAGATTAAAAAAATAATAATTCACCTTGGACAGATTGAGTCATCTTTTTATAATTTTGCTTGGTTTAAAAGTTTTAATTATTGTTGTGATTTTTTATATCTATCACTATAGTAAATGAGGGAAACCTTAATTATTGTCATGGCTTAAAAAAGGTTGATAATGATGCTGATGATGTCTATTGATTCAGAAAGGTTCTGATTTGCAGTCCCTGGTCCTACTTGTATCTCTTCAGGTTTGTCGGCATGGGGGTCAAAGTTTATGTACTTGCAACAGCAGGTATCCTGTAAAAAAGTTTCTTCTGTGTAAACTCCAGTCCATATCCTTTTGTTTCCACAGTAAACATCTTGTCATTGTTGCTGTAAGAAATTACTATTTTTTGAGTTTGTATGTGTTGTCTCTCTGACGCCATCGGATCTGATAAGTGCACTGCAGGAGGAAGAACAAGTATTTGACATGCCGAAGTAGTGCCCAAACAAAGTGGCTTGCTAAAGGTAAAATTGAGCGCTTAAAGAATTCTATATAAACCTTACACTTAGGTTGTCATTGATTCTGGGCAATTTTTTCATTAAAAAATTGCTAATTATTGTATGGTATGGTGAATGGACTTTAGCTTGTAATGTGCGTTTCTTGCCCTCTGACTACTCAATGCAATTTTACACCTCAGGTCACACTGACTTATCAAACCCAGTCACTAACTAATGGCAGAACATGCTATTTAAAGTGGTCATCAATATTAACTAATCCCATTCACACAGTGCATACGGAGCAGAGGGAGCAATTTGGGGTTAGACGTCTTACCCAAAGACACATCGGGTATGTGGCTGCAGAACTTTGGGATTGAAGCCCCAACCTTCTAGTTGAGAGACATCTGATTCCATCAAGAGTCACAGTCAGTATAGCCAAGCTTTCATGCCAGCACTCCAGCTGGTTTCTCCAATAAGGAGGCTGAGCTGAACGTCATCTACTGTTTACAAGTGCCTCATATAACCCCACTTAGAAAATACCAAACTTTCCCTGAAACATGATAACACTTTCTCTTCTAAAGCAACATATTAGCTGTAGCTTTAGCTTAGCAATAAGGCTGAACACAGTTCCAATGTAACAATCTGCACACCAAAACCTCTCAAACTCACAAATAAACTCATTTTGAATGTCAGTCAAGCTGTTTTCCCATGTGTGCAGTTTTTATGCTTTACTAAGCTAGCAGGCTGCTAGCTGTACTTTAGATTAAGATGCAAGAGTGATATCACCCGTGTCCTATACAAATCTAGAGCACCAAGCAAAAGCACTATGTTTTCCAAGATGCCAACAAACTTATCAAAGCTTGCAGCAATTTGTTCCTTGGTAATAAGACAAGTGAAAAAAAAAAAAAAATCCAAAAGCATCAAAAGTGTGCGTCATTTCCAATGTAGATTGGCAATAGATGATAAATGATCTTTAAGAAACAAGAGATTTCTTTGACATAGGGGTAATGGTGTGTGTAATAGAAAGAAACACATCGGGTGAGATATCCGGCAGTGCCCATTTATTACAACTCAGATAATTAATTTTGCACACAGGCAGCAGTGACACTGATATGATGTTGAAATATGAACTCCAGCTTCTTATTGTCTTAACAAATCCACCTTTCATTTATTTGTCTGTCTGTCTCACTTGCCTTTGACTCATGATCATTTTCAAACCTGCATATAGCCTCATCTCTATACCTCCATATTTTGCACTCTCTCATCTTCTTTCCATTTGTGGCTGTCCATCTGTCTGTTTTGAGACACATTAGCACACACACGCACGCACGCACGCACGCACGCACACATGCACGCACACATGCACGCACATGCAGACCAGCATTGAAATCCCAGCAGCATTCTCGGCTCATATCACAGCCGAGTCCCCCATAGACTTTAGAAACTGTAAAGCATTTGTCTATTTCATCTCATCTCAGCTCATCTTTTCACTGACAGATTTCTCCCTAATCACTTTCCTAATCATTGACTTATGAGCACAACTGCGACAAAAGTTTAAGCTATTATAACCCGATTGTTTGTGTTAGCTCGTGTAAGACGAGGCCTGGAAATTTATTTGCTTACAGAATAAATAAATAGATGATTGTTATTATTTCAGGAAATTAGGAAGGTGAGGCATGTGTTATGCTGGGTTATTGGGTCTTCTGAAATTACCACTGTTTTCATTTAGTCAGGCAGACCACAGTGACCCTCAGTGCACACATGCTGCTCCAGTGTCAGGGAAACAGGATATTGGCAAGACTGTAATATATGAAAGAGTCAGGTGTTGTTTATACCACAAGTCACAGTGATAAAATTGCTTTGAAAGAATGCTTTAAAGTCCTTTGTCTCTTTAGATACTTTTTCAGAATTCCTTTTTTTAAATGCCTAAGAGACTGATCTTCGGGCCAGAAAATGTACCTTAACTTTTTAGCATGGAATTAAAAAGGGCAAAAACAAACAAAAGTCTTATTCTATTTTAATAATTCAGGCATCTTATAAATTCTCAGGCCTCGTCCACACGTAGGTGTTTACAAAAGCAAACAAAAACAACATATAATCCTGTCCACACGCTCAGTTCTAAAACATCTTAGTCCACATGAAAATGCTAAAAACTCTTTTTGATGTCATGAAGTTATCAAGTTAACAACAATGTCCTTGGCATGCAAAAACTGCCTGGGCCTTTGAATCGGTGGGGCGGCAGTGTAGCTCAGCCCATAGGGACTTGAGGGAGGGTTGCCGGTTCAAGTCCCAATGTGGACCGAAATATGGAAGTTCACCTCTCAAGCCCTTGATCAAGGTATCGAACCCCCAGGGCGTTCCTCCTGTAGGCTGCCTCCGCACTGTGACATCTCTCCAATAAAGCATGTCCACAGGTCATGTATGTGCATGTGACTCGGGCCTGTGTGTGAGAAGCATGTCTCCAAAATAACCAAGTGTAAACAACTGAATTTCCCCCTCCGAGATAAATAAAGCATAAAAAGAATTAATTAAAATCCTTCCACATGATATGTTTGACAGCCTTCTCCACATGACAATATATTAATATTTAGAAAAACTTCAAAACATTATTGAGTGTAAACATTTCAAAATCAGTTACATTGTATGTGTAAAAACTGTTCAGAAAAGTTTAATTTTATTTGTCATCCCAAAATGACTGACATAGGCATACATTTTGCACAGCAGTCATTCTGACTTCTCACAACAGGAAACCCAGAGGTGTCAACTACATACACTCTAACAATGGCTATTCCACAGCAATGCAATACAACAATATTAACCACACCTGTGTTTGAAAAGTCAAAAATGTCTTTTTTTGAATAATGCACTCAACTTTACATAACATGTATGAAAGCATTCTTCTAATTTTTCAGAGATGAATGTCGTGAAAATAAATGCACCATATGTCCTTGTGCTTATTTAAAGAGTTGACATGTGTATAATATACTTAAAGATAATTGCATATACACATGTTATAATTGAAATTAGAAGTGCTGCATGTTGCAAAGCATTAGAAAACATTTGTCCAGCAGATGGCACTGTGGGACCTGTCTTCCAACAAAAGGGGGAGATTATTTCACAATAACACTCAGACCTCAAGATACTTTCACAACATCTTGGTCTGCTGAGGAGCTGTGAAGACAGAGCAACATTGCTAATGTGGATTCATTTTGTTAGTCTAATTGTATCTTGGTTTATGCATCTGCAGCTTTTAGTCCCCAGCTGATTTTATGCAGACTGAAATCATGAGATGTGCTCTTTCCTTTTTTTTATTAGAGAGAGAGAGTGTGAGAGAGAGAGAGAGAGAGAGACAGAGAGAGAGAGAGAGAGAGAGAGAGAAAGAGAAAGAGAAAGACGGAGAGAAAGAGAGAGAGACGGACAGAGCAGTTGCACTCATCATTGTCTGAGGATATGGGTGTAGGAGTGCCTGTTTATGTGCATGTGTGAAGCTTGTGGTAGTGCTAGTTTGGGTCTTTGCATGTGTGTGTGTGTGTGTGTGTGTGTGTGTGTGTGTGTGTGTGTGTGTGTGTGTGTGTGTGTGAGAGAGTTTATTGTTTGGTGTGTTTTCTGTACACTCACCCTCTAATAGATATCCCCATTTGGCTTGCCATTTTGAATTGGAGAGAGGCCAGTAGTAGACCGCTCTTCTTCAGAATCCCTCTCTTGCTCTCACTCCTCTCTCACTTCTCTCTTACCCCATCTCTCTCTCACCCCTCTCTCTTTGGACAATTGGATTAGTGCAGGCGGATAGAAACTAAAGACAGAATCTATCTGCTGCAGCCAGTAGCTTGGCCTTATGCCACATCATATATACACATGCCCATGCACATAAATGCCACATGTTAAAACACACACAAGGCCACTGCTGTGTTTCAACCTCGAGGCCAAGCTAGCTAGTTTAATATCCAGATGGTTTAATTAAGTATGCTTTATAGACAGCCAATCTGTGTGTGTGTGTGTGTGTGTGTGTGTGTGTGTGTGTGCACTGTAGGTGCATTTGTCTCTTGGAATTAAAAGGAGGCTGTTTTGTTGTGGGTTTCATCTTTATGTGTGCATGAATGTAAATTATGCAGAAGAATAAATGTAGTACAAGATCCTAATGATGAGGTTAAGGATGGAATTCCGATACAGATTCAGACTGTTTCTATTTATTAAACTGAGGGGATGATTAAAAGAGGAACAGAGGACTCGGAAAAACCAAAGGTTTATTTGCTCTTCGTTGACTCTGCACCCTGAAAGGTGTTACTGAGGTTTACTGCCCATGTTTTAGGACAACTAAGTATTTGAAATGCAATGAGGAGAAAAGCAAAGGGAGCCAGAAATCAATCAAATAAAAGGAGATCTGGTTTGTGAGAATCACAAATCAAGTGTGGCTGTTTTCTTTAGAACCAGGTCGAGAACACAGCTGGAGATTTTCCTTTTCAGATGCTTTCTCTCTCACTGTAAATACAGCATAGGTGCCGGTGATGGTGCTCGCTAGATGGTGCCTGGGAAGACTGTGCACGACTACGACCACTTATCTGTATTGATGAGATGACAGTTATTTTGTTGACTCGAAAACAACATGTCGTGAAATGCATTTGCAATGTCAGTGAGAGACTGAAAAGCAATTTACAGGCGGACAGAGTAAAACGATATAGAAGATATAAATATAGCAGCTGGACTCGACAACATCAATATCATAAGCAGACCAACTTGCACGCTGTAAATTTCCCTGACAATGGCCTGCTCCATTCAACTACCAGCTAACTTGAGCATACATTTGACTTTATTCTACGTGGTCGGCAAGAGGAAGTCTTTCTCGGGTCTTGTATATAGGATTCAGATGTCAGAGTTCCCACAAGCCGCATCTCTACGTACTGTTTGGACAAATTAAGGACGAGAGCACATATGGAAAATTGGCATAAGAATAAAAGGATCGAAGACATGTTTGCACTTCTGATATTTGAGCATTGTGAAGCCAAGAGAGCAAAAAGCTGCTCCCCTCACAATGAAAGAGCTGATAGGCCAGCAGAGCACAGTGATGTCAGAATGGTGGATCATGTTGTGATTCTTGCAGTCTAGTAAACCAAATCTTGACAGCTTTAATAAAATATTGAGCAGGCTAGAATGAAGGTGTTTGCTTTAATTCAATAAATTGCCACTTTTGGTTCCAACATAGTATTTCACCAATGACAAAAATGCCTCATTTGTGAGTTGAAAGTTGTACCTGACTCAGTAGTTGCTTCTTTATGGTCAAGGTTTTTGATTCTCAGCTCCACATTCCAAATTGTCCTTGGGCACTGTGGATACTGAACCCTGAAATGCTCCTGCTGCTACACCAGTGGCATATGAATGTGAGCAAATGGAGCACTTATGGGCAATTCAGCACTTTATGTATCTTTTGGTGTGTGAAAGTTATAACAATCAGCTTAAATTTTTTTAAGCAAAAGTTCTAATATCTAATTTATATTTACCGCAATTAATGATTAGGGATTTGGTAACGGTTAGCTGTCAATGATTCAAAAAGGGGGGGAAATTAATTAAAGGGGTGCTTTATCGCCAAATCAACCACATTAAACTGTCATTGAAAATAAATAAATTGTCCAGCTTTAATGTCAAAAATGCCAACCCAGGAAATGCTCCATCAATCCATATTGTTTCCAGGGAAACAACTCAAAAACTCATCAAAGTGAATCCCCACAAACATAAACATGACAAGCAATGCATTGCAAAAAAAAATATCTGCAAAAAAGTGAGGAAAAAGTATCGACTGGAAAGGCACTCACCGGTTCTGCATCATAGATCCTCTGCATACTTTGAAAATGCCTAATTGTCCTCTGTGTTTACGGTCCTCCAAAACACATGGATGTTGGTCATGTGGAGGAGGAAACACGGCATAAAAAAGAATAGCTCCTCGATTCTCCTTCAGAAACCTTTTTAGCCGATGTCCCCCTGGCCTCTTTTCCAGTCCAACCAAAAAAAAATCCTCCACAAACATTTCCCCATTTCACTTTGTTCTCTCCAGGCCACGGCCCCTAAACACCTGTGTCTACCTGACTGAGCAGGTCACATGACCAGGATGAATTAAAAAAAAAAAAAAAGAGTAAATAAAAAATGATCACAGGATAACACATAATATTTTACAGAGACATTACAAAGGGATTTATACTCCCTAACAATTGTGGCCATGTCACAAAGTAATTACTGAACGTGGCATGTAATGTAAAAGCGCTTTGAGTAATCAGAAGTCTGGAAAAGGTCCATTCAAGTCCCATTACAATTTACATCACCATGTAAATACATACAAATATGCTCAAATAAGAAAAAAACAAAGAAAACACAAGGTGAACATACATGTTGTTTTCTGAAGTATAAACCATCATGTGTTGCATCATTTCTCTGTTATGTTCCTTACATTTTACAAAGACATTTCAGGAGTCCAACTGATGAAATATTCAAAACTGAACTGTTATAAGAGAAGCCAAAAAATAAAGCTCTAGATGGAAGAGAGAAAAAGACAATGCTTGCTGAGAGTGGGATACAGACAGAGAGAAAGGTAGTGCAACTGCAGTGTTATTTCCCTGATGACCTGTCTCCCCCCATGTGACCTACTTCCACTATGGGTTGCGTCAGATCCTATCCACTCAGTAATTCATCTCCCTTTTGGTGTATGTGGGTGTCTGAGAGTGTGTGATTGTGTGTGTCTGTGTGTGTGTGTGTGTGTGTGTGTGTGTGTTAATGTGTGTGAAGGCAAGAGGTAGCATGCATCTGTGCTCATGCCTTATGTTTTAAAATTATTCCTCAACCTTTGTAGCAGAATGGCGAGCCAGTGTGTGTGTGTGTGTATGTGTGTGTGTGTGTGTGTGTGTGTGTGTGTGTGTGTAATGCAATGTCTTTGTGAGTATTTGTACATTCAGAGGAGTAAAGTGATACCAGAGGCCATTTATCCAGAGATCACAGCAACTGTGGGTCTGCTTGTACCGCCTCATACTTAACAAGAAATCCACCCTGCATGTGTGTGTGCATGTGTGTGTGTGTGTGTGTGTGTGTGTGTGTGTGTTTGTGTGCAGGGTTGTGTGGGGGTGTGTGTGTTCCCAACAGCAAAGAATCAAACAACCTCTCTACAATGCTACTGTCTTCTCTTGATGAGGATCCTCCGCGTACTTCAACAGCTCAAGCATGGTGTCATGTTTTCCACAAAGAAACAAATAAAGATAATGCGGACATGTTTGGAGTCGCACAGAGACAGCCTGTCTGTGTTGTTTTTGCTTTAGTTACATCACATGTCAGACATGATATCTCATGATGGTTGTATTGCTAAAACCAGTAAACCAGTGTAATTTCCTTTTTCAGACATGAATAGTGAGACTGAAATAAAAATCCTAATACACAACATTTTACACAAGTTTTAAGTATCAGAACAGAGCTAGAACGGTATATGAAGATTGAAGGGTGTTACTGAGAGCTACTAAAAAAAACAAGTTCAAATATATAATTCTTTCGATATAGACCACTCTTGTAAGTTAGTTTTGCCTTTGGCACACAAGTCTTGATAGTAAACTATACATTGCAGTATTGCTTTTGAAATTTGCAGCCTGTATGATTTTCCTCCTCATCAAACATAGAAACTCGTTAATAGCCAGATGCTTCCAGATCAGCACCATATGTATCCGGTTTTTTGGATGTTTTTCTTTTTGCTTCAAGGCAGGGTAAGTCATTTTCTCCACACATACTTTTTTAAGATTTTCGTTCATAATGTCTTTATGTTCTGACAGTAATTACTAATTAATGTGCCCTGAAAAAGAATTGGAAAAATGGAAAAATCTGTCATCTCTAGCACTTGTAAACACAAAAAAACTTCGACCAATGTCTACATTCGGTAGACGTTTTATAAACCAATTAATCCTCTCTATCCTATGCATGCACGAGCCCACACTCAAAGCATGAGCTGAGGGGCGCTTCCGGACCAATGGCGCTAGTGCATGAAAGAAATAGGCGTGGCTTTTGAGGGAGCACAGAGAGGAGGGGGGGTGTGAATACAGAGTGCAGAATAGGATGCGACTTTCAAATTCATGATAGTTTTTTTTTCGAAAATCACCTACCCTTAAGTTCATTACATTCAGGTGATTTTGTTTAAAAGACTGTGGATGTGTCAGACCTTAACAGGAGTCTGTTTGTTGTTGTGCTTGTTTTTGGTTTTTTTATGTGTTTCTATTGTTGAGTTTTTTTTAAAGGCCCATAATTGAAAAAATAGCTTAGGCTATTAGTGTGTCTTGTTTGGCAACAGTTTACTTGCTACATACTTGTATCTATACAAATAAGCATGAAATAGGTGTAGCAGAACACTGCAAGACTCTTGTGTAACACATTTTTAAATGAGCTCGAACAACTTCTGAATGAGTATATCTAATTTCTTTTGTATGACAAATAAATGAAGTTAGCTTAGCACTGAAGTAAGTTGGTGCTGCTGATGAAAAACGTACACGGGAGCGATGCCCAGAAGGACATATTTGAAAGAATTGCCAATATCCAGTACTAATTTTTTGACAAAGTGGGAGTGTGAGCATAATTGGCATATCAACCAGAGCAATGTCTAACTATTTTAGCACAGACACAAGGATGTTAACCATCCCTTAAAGGGAGACTGCAGGCTAGCTTTGTTAGCAATGCAAACGTTAGCAGTACGCTCATCTAGTGTATTTTACATTGTTCGTTGAATTTAACCCACAATGCACTGCATTTTGGCTCACTTCACTTTTTTGGTCAAGAATGAGTTCTCACCTAACCGAACTGTGGTGCACTTGGAAGTGAACTGAAACCCATGTTTTCAAGTGGACAAGAGTTTGGTTCTTTGCTCTGCACAAGAGTTATTGCCTTGAGAAAAAAAAAAAAAAGGATGCCATTAGCAATATTGTACAGCCTTGGTTATGTCAATGCTGCAAAATTTCTACAACAGTCAAATGCTCCTCAGTCTCCGAGGCTGCTGGTTGGTACACAGATAACTGATTTGTTTATATTCCCGAACAATCAACAACTTCCCTTTGTGATAGTATGAAGGTTTACAACTTTAAGAGTTACAGTTAATGTAGCATAATTGCAGTGTAAGTAAATGTTTTCAGAGATTTCTAATTAAATTCCATTAACACAATTAAACTTAACATTAAACAGCATGTATTACTTTGACATTATGATATTGAAATATACACCAAGAAGCTTTTGAAGACAGGAAATGTTTATTGGAAATGTCATACATTCTCAATTTATCACCTAATATTTCATGTAAAGGTTACCGCTCCAGTGGGAGCAGCGCAAGAGTGAGGCTGACGACTTACTCTCAGCCAGCCTGGAAAAAAAGATGGTCTCCATCTCTCTTTTACCATCTCCTTTTCCTCTTCTTTTTTTTTTGTCAGCTCCCTGCTGTCAGAGATCTTTCTTAAAAGTATATGTCAGAAATGGAGGGAGAAGATGAAGAGGTGGTAATGGTGGCAGGTGTTATGTTTGAAGATGTGTGTGTGTCTGTGAGTGAGTGTGCCTGTGTGCCTATATGAATGTGTGTGTGCGTGTGTGTGTGTGTGCGTGCGCGCGCGCGTGTCTGTCTGTGAGGTACAGGTGCTCTTGAAGTGTCAGAGAAAACGGCAGGCTCAATCTGGGGTTGGCTGATTGGCCAATTAGGGACTGTTTCCATGTGACACCCAGCAGTCAATTTACTCTGCCTTTTTCACTGTCTGTCCCTCTCTCTCTTCACCCTCATGCTTAAGTGGCTCCGTCTTTACTGCTATCCTATCTGTCTCTTCCAGTATCTCTTCCCCTATTTTCTTCCAACCATTCAATTTGTTCTCTCTTTCTCACTTACCTACTGTACTTTGGTATGTGCTGCTTGAATGTCGGACTTTTCCAGTTTTAAATTACAATAATGTACTACTTCTTTTTTGATAAATGTTAATCATGTTGTGTTTAAATATGGATCTTTTCACGAGCTCTACAAAATATTTTTATATTTTACAAGTTTTAGGTTGTAGGATTGCAAAAAAATGTGTGCCTCTATATGTCAACATTAAAGCACATAATAACTATAAGACAATATTTACACTAAGATATGTAAATTAAGTAAAAACAGACTAGACCAATGATATATTTTTTATTTCCAACAGTAATGAAAGCCGGAGAAATGTGTGACTTAATAGTTGTAACAGGAATTTGTTGTGGTGGTGGAACAATAGCATGTGAAGCAAACTATAAACATCAAATTACAAATAATATCACTTAAAGAATAATGATCTCATTAATAAAATACATTTTTGTCATTGGACAATAAGGAAGACACTGGCTGCAGATTAAGCTACAAAATCATTACATGTCAGGTCTCTTATTATTAGCTGATTGCTTTTACTGATTAATTAATATCTGAATCAGTTAGCACACTTTAAAGTGCAAGTGCTACTTTAAAAATTACATTATTATTTAACACAATTTAAATATATGACATTGATCATCTGGCACACCGTTAATGTGGCTTTATGTGTACGATGTTATTCCTTTTTAAGGATTTACAACACATATTCATTTTGTTTAATTACATTCATGTGCCACATTGTTTACGTTCTAAATGTGATTCTATTCAACATTCAAGGATACAAATGTGATAAATATGATAAATGCATTTGGTCCAAAGAATCCAATTCTGAGTGAGGGATGAGGATAGACAGACAGAGAGAGGTAGAGGACGGACAGAGATAGGGGCAGGGTATGTTTGGCTCATTTCAGCCGCTGCCTCTCAAAGGTCCTGATCTTTAAGTCAGTTCAACTATTTACAAGGAAGGTGAAGCAATTCCATCTATTTCAAGGTGTGTGCAGGAAACTGTCTGAGAGATTAAAACATAGAGAAGGGATTATAGTATCAGTCTTAACATCCACCAGCCATCTGGTTATTTGCCGTTGAAACATTACACTTGTGCAATGTGAAAATGTTTCTTTTCAATTTGATGTATTTGACTTTTTTTCAAAGTAAAATACATAATGAGCGTTTGTCTCTCATTAAAAACTTAAAAAAAAAAAAAAGCATACATAATGAAAATAAAAATAGAACAATTCTCCATTTTCTTAGGGGAAAAAAAAATCACCCATGCTCTTTATTGAGATGTCTAGCAGAATATTATGGTGATTAAATGGAAAAGTCATACATTCATACAAAACAAATATTAAAAAAGATTATTGATGTTGCTGCTCTACTTCTTTCATTAATCTCTTGCAGTCTAACCATGCATACAAACTCATTTTTAAAGGCTTCTCTTTGGTCTCACCATTGCCCACAAATGCCAAAAAAATGTTTTATTCTTGTTTCATTGTTGCACAAAAGTCTAAGGAGCATGTCACTCCTTACTTTGGGAGTTTAAATCTTGCTCGCTATCTGAGCCATATGTCTCATTTGATATCACACAGCTGTGAAAAAAATAAATATAAAATGAAAGAAAACATTTTCCGGTGGTTTAGAGGCAATCTTGCCGCCAACTCATTCTGCATCCTCATATCTAACTAAACATATTGTTGGTGGGACCTCTTAGACTCGGCTTTGTTGGCATTTTGGCGGACTGCCACTTGTGCGCTGCAAACCATTTTGTTTTCCAGCATCTCCATTTTTGACCATCTGTGTTGGTAGCCTCGCTTTCTGATGCTCGGACAAGTTGAGTTGCCAAGGGCTCATCTGCACACTGAACAGAGAGGGGGAGCAGTGATGTGTTTGCTCTGTCAGCAATCCAGAATTTTGCTCGTACGCACACACAAACACTTGCACGCATATGCAAACACAGCAGCGTTCACATACATGGGACTCAAGTTTCCCAGACATGAAAAGAGACAAGGTTATTAGACATGCATAGACTTGTGTAGCCTATGCATACTTGCTAAAAGTACACACACACACACACACACACACACATGCACCACAGAGCGCAGATACACATATGTCTGTGTCTTTGTTGCCACTCCAGTTCTTGTCTTCTCCTCTGTGCCCCTTGTAGAGAGCTTTGATATTGTTTCCAAGCCTGGTTTCCTCTGACCTGCTTTGATGCTGCTTTTTAGTTGTCTTGTCATCTTTTCTCCTCTCTCTCTCTCTCTCTCTCTCTCTCTCTCTCTCTCTCTCTCTCTCTCTCTCTCTCTCTCTCTCTCTCTCTCTCTCTCTCTCTCTCTCTCTCTCTCTCTATCTCTCTCTCTTTCTCTCTCTCTCTCTCTCTAATACTGAACAGGAGAACTGGGAGCTACTCACCACTCAGCCTTCTTAATCTATTTCTTCCTCTCTTGACATCTTCATTTCATCCTCCTGTCTATATACATCTTCTTCCAACGTACCTCCTGTCTGTTCTCCTGCATATTTTCTCTTATAAGTCATTTTATTAATGCCTATTTGCTTATATTTTGGTCCACCAAGTAACCTTGCTCATCTTTTATGTCTCATTGCTGACTGTTGATGTGCTTTTAAAGGGGCATATGGAATAAACAGCCTGAAGGCATGTGCATCTTTGCTCCTTCCTTTTTATTATATATCAAATATCAATATTTGTATCATTTAATATATGTTATGTGTGATGACTGAAGATCTGTAATGTTCATGGACGTGTTTTTTTTTATTTATTTACTGCTTTTCTTGCTGTTAAGTGTTCTTTGTCTCCCTGCCCATTGAGAACAGAAGCAAATTAGCTATTAGCTAACTCTGGTGCAAAAGCATTCAAAAGGGCAGCTGTGGCTCAGTTAGTAGAGTCAAGAAGGCAGAGGGCTTCAATCCCCAGCACCTGCAGCAACATGTCCAACATTTCCCTGGACATGACACTTAACCCTGAATTTCTCCCGCTGCTGTGTATTAATGCATATGAATGGGATTAGTTCCTTCTGATGGTCACTTTACATAGAAACCTGCCATCAGTGTGGGAGTTGGTTGGTGTGACGTGCGGCCTTTGAGTTGTCAGAAGACAAGAAAAGAGCTCAGGTCCATTTACCATTTAAATTCATAACATTGGCAGACGCTTCTGTGTTTAGCTGGCTCTCTATCAGTTTTGAAACCATTCTGCCTTCTTACCTCTTTCCATTTTTTTTGGTACGGTCTGGTACTGGAGCTGATTACAAAATTTCCAAGGCTTTTTAGGTAGTTTGCTTGGCTGCAACACCGATTAGTTTGCTTTTTGCCTGTTTGGGGGTGCCTTATCAACCGCCTATACCTTCTCTGGTCAAAACAAAACTCAAAAGGATGACGTATAGTGGCTTCTACATTATTGTCAGAGAGACCAGCACTGCCACATGGCATGTTTCCTTGAAATGTAATGATAAGGTAACCTTTTTATTTAAAGTAGTAGATATTGTACACATTGTCCCTTTAATTGTGCACCTTCCCCTTTATAAATAAACACACAAAAAAAGATACAAATAAGATGTATTGTCATAGTTTGGATGTTTTAACAGCACGATTTTGGAATATGTACAATTGCGTTTTTGTTATTCACATAAAAAAAAAGAAAATTAAGAGTGACAAACATGAAAGTCAAATAAACTCTTTGTGAGTAATGAAACTAGGGGAAATAGCATTAGCCTTGGACTTTTTCAGTTTCAGATCAATACACTATTGGTGCAGAAATTAGAAAGCCACCTTAATGGTGTGAAGTAAAATAAACTATAGTGCCCTTGTTCTTCGTTATTAATGAACAATGTAAAGAAATGGCTCATTTAAATCTTCTTAATAGCTTTTGGACAGCAGTAGACGTCTACAGTAATTGTTCACAACATTTGCTGTGTGGCTTCTGACTCCTTAAAATTAGTGCATATCCGTTAATTGCGCTCTTCTTTCCTGCTGATCACAATAATATGAGGGGGTTAAAATCCTCCAGGCTGGAAGCCTCTGAGGAATAAGCAGAAGTAAGCTTAAGTTAAACAGGCAATACCTTTCATAAATGGAATTAATCAGTGTGTGTTTGGTCTTTTAATGTGATTTCCTAATAATGAGGGAAAAAACAAGCCCGCAGTCCTTTGATGTACTTTACTTGATATAAGCCTTTCTCTCTCACACACAAAGCAGTTTCTGTCATTTCCTCCTGCCATCTAAATGCCATGCTGTTTAAATAACCTTTTAAAAACACAATCTACTGAATATGTCAATTATGAACAGAGTTATCACTCAGTATCAGGCACTCATTTACCTTACAAACCAATTTGGATGTTTGGCATTTATCAGACGCCTCCTTCATAATAAATTACAACAAAGTGCGGAGGAGAAAGATCAAAGCAGCTAACCTGATAATAAATATCAAAGAGTGATGCTGACCCAGTAACCTCCTGCTGAGGTCTTCTACCCAAACAAATGTTGCTGACCGCGCTTCACGCTGATATACAGACTGCAGTTTAGAATTACAGACAAGGTGGAATAATCTATTGCGGTCGTGTACAGATATTCTATATGCCAGATCAAAGCAGGATTCTGATGCTGTCTTCATGAATCCCTCATGACATATCCCTTTCTCTTTTGTCTTCGAGTCTTAAATAACATATCAATCTGTATCTCTGAGGAGCCACAGTGTCAGGTTTTAGATGACAATGTCAAAGTTGAAAGGGAAAAAATTAAAGATTGAAAAAGTGAATGAGAGGAGAGAGGAGAGGAAGTATGCAATGTTAGTGAAGGGGAAAAAAACAGATTAATAATACATTCCCCCCCCTCCATTAAAAAAGACGTCACACACAGGCACACAGTTGTGTTTATATTCCTTCATATTTGTCTGTTTTTCACTTTATGTCCGTGGTGTCCTTGAGCATGTTTGTGTCCATTATGTGCATGCTTGCACTCACCGGTTCGTCAGACATAGATCATTTGGGTTCAGTCTTTCCCCATTACCCCACAGAGTGACGAGCTGTGAAAGCAAGCCACAAAGACAGAGGTCACAATGTAATTCAGCAAGATTATTACGCTGGTCACTGGATAATTACATTATTATACGAGAGCAGACAGGTAATGCAGCCAGAATGACTGGGCAGCACTTTTATTAGGGAAGTGGGTGTGGTGGTGGGTGGGGGGTAACAGGGTGAGGTGCAGGGTGGTGGGGTGTCTTTGAAAATTTCTGTAATTTCATCTAATAGCGTCTGCTTGTTAGGAAATTACACTGCTACTTAGCTGTGGTTATGGACTGCAGGAGATAGAAGCTTTTGTAAAAATCAATGGCTTTTTTTTTTTTTTGCTTTTGCACTGGGCTTTCATCATAAGTAATTTTGTCTTTTTGCAACAGTGTGCCAACAACTTATCTTTGTGGATATTTTGCTTAATTATTCAGATGTGGCCATTATGCAAGTGTTGATCCTTACGCCAACTCTTTCTGTAGCTCCACCACTATGAGGAATTGTGTTGTTGCACGACGGACGCACACACAGTAGTTTTTCTCTTAGTCACACATCCTCTATTTGGACTGAAGCTAGTTAGTCCTGAAATGATTTGTTCTGGAAGGATGCACATCCTTAGACTTAGTGTGTCACAGGTTTACTGTGACACACTAAGTCCCCCCCCCCCACACACACACACACACACACACTACAAGGTGCTTTCTGAGATAATAACTGAGCAGGGGTCTTGGCCCTCTTTATGAAAAGAATCTGCCCGCAGGATTGGATGTGTCTCCTCCAATCAGACGGCAGCTTTCTGACAATGATTACAAGAGCCACAGTCGTCTTAATTGTGGCCTCGAGCTCCTGCATTCTTAATGACTTTTGTATGTAGCAATAACTGTGTGTGTACATTAGTGTATGGGTTTATCATGGAAATGTATTTCGCACAATGAGCAAACAATGCATACAAATGACTGATGTACTGTAAGGAACTGTGGCGTTTGGTGTGTGTGTGCTTCAGATTACCGGTTTCTCTGTCCTTTGTGTTTATTCAAGTGCGTGTTTTGTATTCAGGCCTCCTCTGCATAATCATTGTTTCGGTGCATTTGTTTATGTTTAGTGTCAACAATGTGGGAATTCGGCATAGTTGGATGGAACAACTATTAACTCAAGTACGAGACAATGCTTTAATTTAGATGTAATTAACACGGGTTCTTTTTCCCATGTTTTTATTCTTTTCTCTCTTTTTTTAGCTCTTTTACAGTTTAACGTGCAAGGGTTGTCCTTTTTGGCTCTGTGTTATTTACAGATACTAACCATGCAAATAAAGATTGCTGATTAAGAGTTTCACTGAACTAAAAGATTACTTTCACACTTTTGGTTTCTTTTCTCTTCATGCATTTCAAGGATATTTCCTTCTCTGTTTGAGATGGCAAAATAAAAAATAATAAAAAAGATTCCCAGCCAAAATGGAGTGACATCTCATCGCTGTGCGGACAATTAGGAAGCCAGTATCTCCCAGCATTTAGCTGCTAGCTTACCTCGTCAGCTTGCAGTTTGGGGTTATGAGAGGTTGTATAATGTTTATGTTTATCAGATTTCTTTCTTTCTGTGTATGTGAAAACATCTGCTTCCTTTTTCCAGAATGGTTGCAGGAGTGTATGCATGTCCGAAAGAGTACAAGAGAGTAGCTTTTTAACCCTTAAAGGGTATTAATTCTTCACTTCCGTCTATGGCAATTGTTAGTTTTCAGTTTTTGACTCAGATTGCCAAAGCTCAACTGTAACTGATTGCCCATAAGGGCCCAAAAAGAGACAATCTGGTGGAGACATTATAAGTTGGATGGGCGCTTTGTAAAATGAGGCTGTATCACAACACAATATGCAACCTTTCCCTGCATCCAGAAGACAAAGAAAAATTCCAATTTTAATTCGTCACATAATTAACAAAGTACCACAGTTTATCAATTTAACACTGTGTCTACTCATAATGCATGTAGAGAATTATTATCATGATATGAAAAACATGGGTTTCTCTCTCTCTGTATATCACTTCATGGTGTTGTAGAGATGTTTTGGCTCTTTTCCTGTTGCCAGTGAAAAAGAAAAACCATCATATATTCTCTGTTTCTTCCAAAGGACTCTCCAGCAGGTAGCTTGCTGTGGGCATGAACCCATGTCATTTCTCTTAGCCATCACATGGTTAATAGCTTCGGACCTCTATCCATGCATCCATCAATTTTTCAACTCTAACTGGGTAAGGGTTGTGCTGGGAAAAGAAAAGGCAAAACAAGTCAAATGTTATTTTTTCCAGAGATCACACAGATCACTTTCAGGCCAAATAAGGGATGCAGCCCTTTCCATATTCCTCGGGTCATTCCTCGGGTGTCTTTCCAGTCAACTTAACCTGCTTGTTTTTCTGTCCGTAGGGGGAGCTTGGCAGGACCACTTGCTCCACTCAGTGCCAAGGTGAAGCTAAACTTACTGGTCCTCTTGGATTTCTGAGTGTCTCCCCCTCTTACGGAGATTGTGCCAACAGCCTGCAGAGAAGTGTCACTGTGACAGTGTGAATCCTTGTTTTTATTCTTTCAGTCAGGGTGGCTGAAGTTTGACAAGGAGACCCAAAACTAAGTGGAAATACATTGATAGCTCTGCCCCTGGAGCAGCTCCATATTTATCAGCACAAGCTGGTGTATGGCTGACTTACTGCAGGTTTTGCACCTGACCAGCAGGTGATCTTAAGATCCCTTCTACACTCATGTCACTCTTATCAATAAGCTGTTCATTCCCCACCTGGTTGGACAGGGTCCTGGGGGATAATCATTTTGTTTTGAAGGCTTCCTCCAAACAGGAGTCAGCAAAAAAATGGAATAAAGAACATAGACATTCAAAAGAAAGGAAACTTTTCCAAAGGTATCGACAAAAGTCATTTTCATCGATTAAAAGGGAGAAGCCTTGATGTATTTCTTCTTTTTTTTTCTAGCTGGAAAACCTGCATCCCCATAAAGCATCTCATATTTACACTGTATTACTCCAAGTAGAGTTCCTTTCTAAATGTTTAGAGTTTTTTAAACTATTGACATGATTTACGTCAAAGAAGCTGTTCATGGTTGCAGAGGCGTGCCCAGACTTTTTGGACTGGGGTGGCCAAACACAGGCGCTGACTTGTGCAGAGGTGGCCTGAAGTTTGTGTAAACACAGCTGAATGAAGAGCATTTATTTACCCCTTCTGTCTGGAATAATCACATTGACTTTTAAGTTATGCAGGATAATAGCAACGTAGACATCTTCATAAGCCTTGTTTCCTCCAAGCGGTCTGATTCATGTTGGGGTGCCAAGGGGACCGATCTGGCCCTAAAGGGTCCCCTTTAAAAAACGGTGTCCTGTTCTTCTTCTTCATTGAACTTTATTAATAGTAGGCTACACTGTGTTGGGCTGCTATGATTTCACACTCTTAAATAGCTGACACAGCTGTCACCATCTGGCCTACAGTCTGTTGATAAAATAATGGCACGTCTGTGGAAACGCAACCAAGAACAGTACCAAACTGAACCCAACTGGACTGAACCAAACCGAACTGATTGGGGGAAACAGAGCTTAAGATTGATTATCTCAGGACTCACAATTAAAATATTTTAAAAACTGAAAACAAATATCTGCACACGAATGCTATGTGCCGCCTGTTGCAAGACAGCCTAAATGGTGGATTTCAACATAAGTACCACCTCTGGTTAGACAACTAGCCAAACACAGTTCGGGATTCTTGGTTGGCACCTGGGGTGGCCAATAAGATTACAAAGGAGGACCATGCAACCCCTGGCCGCCACTCTAGGCATGCCCCTGCAAGGTTGTACATGTACATACAATAAAAAAATGTTCTGGACAGAGAAGGTCAGAAGAATCACAATTACAATCAGTTGCTATTGCCATTGCCAACAACGAGTGTTTGGTAACAAAAAACAAACAAAATAAAAAGGAAGTTACAGAACAAACCATTGTTCTATGATGTCTATAATTTCACTAAACTCTATAACATAATTTAACGATTGTTGATGAATTGATGGTGGAAAAATATAATAACAACAACAACAGGCACTATTTTAAATGCAAGACACATGTTTTTGTGTTCTTTCGGACCAAATGCGAATAGTTTAAATATTACAAGGACGATCAGATACGATAGTGTGGCAGGATTGCTCTCAAAACAAGGTTCTGGATGTAAGGTACTACTTGTATTAATAATGTTTAAGTTCTTGTATTTTTCATGACGAAGAAACCAGAGAGCAAGCTTGTAACCTCTGTTAGTCGTTTTGTGTTAAACAAAGTCTTTCATTGTTGTTGTTTTTATATGAATCATTTTGGGGGGAAAATGTGAGCTAACATTTTGGGAAACAAATTCATTTGGATTTAATTAGCTGTGCAAATAAGTTCTTGTTGAAGTTGTTTTACGATCAGAAAAAAACAGGATCTTTAAACATTGATTTGCACTCACTCCTCCTCGATGAAGGCTTACAAAAATAGTAAATAGTAAAAAAAAGAGAGAAAAGAAGGACAATCAGTCCCTACATTAAGAGATCACATCAGCATTCCCATTCAGGCAGAGCAGCTCGATCGGTTATATCCAGAACACCAAATGCTCTGTTCTGCAAAATCCATGTGATACTGAAGGAGGGAGTTTGCCTCAACATGCCATGCACACCCAGAGCTCTTTTTGGATAGATTACATCACCCTTTGATGCCTTTTTGCGAGCATAAAAAAAAAAAAAAAAAGGATTGCTGGGTTAAGGATGGCTCTAAATGGCTGCACTTTAAGAGCAGAGAGAGTGAGCAGGACACCAGGAAATACAGGCAGTAAGATGAGGCAGACATTTGCAAGTCTAATAGCATCTTGGCTGTAATGAATAGTCTTTCTGGTCATCCTGGGAGCTGGGAGGAAATAATAGCCTATAACAGATTACAAATAGGCAATGGACTGAAAGTAAGGTAGTCAGGTTGGTAAAGGGTGCCAATAATGAATACCAAATAGGACATGATCAATAAACAGCTGTGTTTTTTGTTACAATGGGACGTGGTGTGCTCTCTTGTGTGCGAGTCTGTGTCTGTCCTGCATGTGCTCTCGTTTACAGTTAAAGTGTATGTGAGTGGAAGTTTAAGCACAATGTATAGGTTGCTGCGTAATGACGACCACTGAAAGTCTTCTCTTCTTCAAATAATTCCATTTCTTATCATCCACCCCCCCCCCCCAAAAAAAAAGCATTACAAAGAGATCCACCACATTCATCACAGTGACAACTGCATTATAATTCAAACGTCACACAGAGAGTACGTTGTGTCTGTGCATGTGTGTCTGTCAGCCTCTGAGCAGCAGCATGTGTGTGTTCATGCTTTCCAATAGGTCAATACAAATCCCATTTGTATTTGATTATCTGAGAGTAATGCGTTGCATCCTTAATAAGTTGTTCCTTTTTCCACCAGGAGATGGCAGTCAAGCCTTTTCTCTCCAAGCCTGTGTACCTCTTCTTTCACTCAGGATTATGGCTTCCAAATAAAGACCTTTTTTATAGCAAAGCCACAGAAGCAGAAGGTGTACTAAATTTAAATCTTTATTTTTTTTTCTTCTCTTCTCTTTTGTCACATTCTTTTTCCCTCTTCACTTCTTCAATATATACATGGAGACTAAAACGTACATTTATTCTAACAGCTATTAGAGAAAGCCTTCAATCGTACAATAACCGTATGCGTTCTATCCATTAAATATACCAGGGTATATATCAGGGTGTATGGTAAGTTGAATACAATGTTGTAACTCTAATTGTTACAGGTGAGAGAAAACAAGGACTGCATGTGTCAATGCTCTCCCTTTTTATTGGAAAGTAGCAAGAAGAGAAGCCATTAGGGTTGTGAAAAATGTAATTCTGGGGGTAGACAAACAGCACGTGTTTAATACTGTCACTATAGCAACAGTTCCCAGTAGGGGAGAGCAATCATACACACACACACACACACACACACACACACACACCTACACACACACACACACACACACACACACACACACACACACACACACACACACACACACACACACACACTGAAAAACACTCCCACTCATTCACACAGAGAAACCCTCCTGGATCCACGTAGAATTCAGAAAGTGATCTTTTGGTACAAATGTGCAACTCCTGCAACATTCAAGTAATGTTGATGTTTGCCCTTGCATTTTGCCTTCAATGTGTGTGTGTGTGTGAGTTTGTGTGTGAGGGTATACAAATTGAAGAACAATATGTTACTATGTGGCAGGTTAGTTTCTGTGGCTTATTTATACTCACTTGATAGTGACTGATTAGCACTAAGCATGGATGCTAGCCATCGACCGACACTGAACACATTTAGATACTGATTTAGCTTTGAATGCATGTAAGGTAGAACTGCTGTCTACAAGCGTCTATCATCACTTCAGTATGAGGTGAAGGTGTCAGTCACTTGGCTATATGCTGAATGACCTAAATGATGTTAAAGAGTTGGTTGAACCCATACATCATCACTCATGTTAACTGTGTTGTCTCATGTTGTAATGTTTGCACAAGGAAATCAATTTGGTGAAACCCTTATAACCCTCTCATGTAACCCTCTTTTTTCAGCATAATCACTTGGATTTTGTCAATAATGCAATCGACTTTTTTACAGTTTTTGATAAACATGGCTCGTTGACTGTTATGAGTGACCCTTGAGAACCAGAATCCTCGCCACTTAAAGCGCTTTCCAGTCTTTTAAAATGATTAGAACGCCGATGTGAGCCATGATCACTTACGCCTTTCCTCTAAAGCTGATTTATAAATAGAACCTGTGTAAAGCTGTAAAAGCCAAAGAAGTGCTATTGAACAGTTAATCCCATAAAACCAACAGATTACTGAATATTCTTTGTCAGTCAAGGCAGGGGGCCATTAGCCTAAAGTGCCTTATAAGTCTCTACTTGTTCCTATAATACTTTCCCCTCTAATCCACTCTCACTTTTTCTCTGTTTGCCTCTTTGTTTTACTTATCATGAAATAAAACCTACATTTGTCCGGTGAACTTCCTGTCACCTTTATCAGTACACTAAAGATTGTCATTTTTACTTCCCTCCATTCAAATTTGAAGGTGTTCTCAGTCCGTAATCCTGCTCAACAAGTCACATCACAACCAATGTGCTTTGCTTTTCTCCCCTATCTCCCATAAACTGCATCCACCATTAAGCAGTACTTTGGAAAATAGTAAATTTCAGCCAGCGCTGTTGGAAGAAGCTGAGAGGAGAAACATAGCTCCCGGTCGACAACATCCTCATTAGCCGGAGAAGAGAAATGGATGATGGGGGAGAACTGGGGAGGGAGAAGGAGAAGCATCTTAAGGGGAGTTAACTACAGATGGACCAACTCTTTGTCACTGAGTTAAATGAGTCGTGGAAAGCAGAGAAAATGAGTATTTGTCACTTTGAGACTCACAGTGCCCCTAGTGCTTCAAAAGGCTTTATGTTAAGTCTTGTATTTGCGAGCACTTTTAAACCATGAGAGATACTGTGCACACAGATCCACAGCTCACACCAAATGATCTTGGAACAACATGTTTAAACACGTTTTAAGATGCACACATTTCAGTGGTTAAGTCTGTCAGCGATGCGGCGCTGCAGGTGTTAATAGCAGTCATGGTGTTGTCATAAGCAGTCTATGGGTAAGTGTGAATGCTCATCTGTGTGTGTTTGCTCGTGTGCTTGTGTGGAGCTGTATGACAGCCAGAGTCAAAGATAAACAGAGCACCGAGTATTTCATTATCACATTTCTCTTCTCAGTCTGCTTTGTTTATGCTAAAATCATCTCTTTATGAACTCTGCTTCTCCAATCTAGTTCTGATCCTTTTGCTTGCTGTTTTGCAAAGATTAGAGGAGGAATCTGGAGATGGCAAACAGAGAGGAAGAAGAGGAGAGAAGGGTGTGTGGATGAAGCGAGGGAGGCATATACCTGTATTAAATCCTGTCCTTCTCCTCTGATGGCGGAGGCTGATATATCTTTGGTTATCTGCCATTTCTGCCTCTAGGAAAAGTCCACATATTCAATGTAACACCCAGACACACATGCACATACACACGCATACACACAAACACTGGATGGGACATGGCAGTAGCAACTGGTGCCTGGCTGTATAGATTAAAGCAGTAACATGGTTATTTCTGCAGGTCTGTCTCCCAGCTGCCCTGTCCAATAGCGTCAAAAAAATAAAGGGTATGTGGGGGAAGGCAAAATATAGGAAAGAGACAAAAGGAGGAAAAACAGCAGAGGGACATTCCAGGAGAATGGATTGAAAATCGGAATGAGAGGGATAGGGAGTACAAACATACGGGGAGAGAAGGGAAGAGATGGGAGGCAAAGAGATGAAAGGCTGAGAGAATTTGAAAAGATGGATGATCGTGGCAAGCAGGAGGGATGGCTGAAGGTACAGTAAAGACAGGACTTGAGATGAGAGGCGGAAGCAGAGGAAAAAGGGGAAAGCTGAGGTGGTGGGAAGGAGTGTTGGGGGCAGATAAAAGAAAATGAGCCAACAAAGAGAAATACAGTGAAATAAAGATGCAAGAGGAAAGGCTAGATTGTGGGAGACAGTTGAAAAAAAAAAATACAGGCGAGGAAAAGGAAGGAAAGAAACGACCTATGAGGTTTTCTTTTTTCCGGAAGCACGTGTCTAAATATTTGGATTTGACATGACTTTGTATAAGACGCTTCTGATCAGTGCTGGTGAGGGGAATAACACTACTGTACCTCACCCTGTGTGTGTGTGTGTGTGTGTGTGTGTGTGTAGGTGTGTATGTGTGTGTGTGTGTGTGTGTGTGTGTGTGTTTGTGTGTCATGCAAGATGGGTGCCCCCTATCATTTGGGATGCTTGCACTCATTCTTTTATGTGCCATAGTGCATGTACTGTATGTGTGTGTAGGGTGGATAGCCCATCGTATTTTTTAGATTGTGTGTGTGTGTGTGTTTGAGTGTGTGTGCTCCAACATTTCCTGGGGTAATATTTAACTGCCAGTGTAGAGTGCCACTGACTGAAATACATTGATGTCAGACAAAAATTTACAACTGCCCTCCCACACCTCCTCCCCACTCACTCCCCTTTCCTCATTCCAGCCACCCTGATGGGCCAAGGTCAGCCAATTACCCTTCACTGACCAGCATGCACAAACACACACACACACACACACACACACACACACTCCCTCGCTAAGCGCGTGGCACGTCAGCGTGTGTGTCTGAGTATAGTGTATTGGACAGCGGCCTGGCATGCTAGATTCATGGGAAATATGTCAGCCATCATCCTGGGCATTTCAAACAATGCCTCACAATGTGCTTGACAGCCCTGAAAAACAGCCTGGTGCTTGGAAACTGCCAGCCCATCATCTCAACTCCCTCATCTGGGCTCTCTCTGGCTCGCCATCGCTCTCTCTCACTCTGTTTGTGGGCTCATCTCTCGGCATCCCTCTCTATATCTCATTTTCTCTTCTAATATGCCCTCCAAGCTCTCATTCTCTGTCACACTCACTCATCCTCAAATCCTTCCCCCATGTATATTCCTTTTACCCATTCCCTTTTCTCGGACACATCCCCAATGTTACAATTTGTCCTCCTTCTATACTAAAAACTTCTTTCCTTTTCAGATCACCCCAGCTCCTCCATCCTGTAAAACAGCACAAGATGCTCCTTATTAGGAGCTGAGCAGCAGGTCACCTGGTAGTTAAGTACATAACACACACTCACCCGTGCACTCACACATACACACATTCAGGGCAGTTATGTACATGATGGTATTATCCAGCAAGGCGGTGATATATCTTAGTGAGACACCAGCCCATAAAACTGCAGGGACATGCAGTCCCCTTTTCTCCTTTCTCCTCCTCGCTCCCCTCCAGTCACACGCAGTAACAGCCAGCTCTGATTCACAGCATTCAATTTACACCAGCTCGTAACAGGAGGTGATGGGCTCTCGAAGGTTGGAGGAGGGCTAACGCTAGGTATGGTTTGGTGTTGGGGGGGGGGAAAGAAAACGAGTGTGTGAGAAGAGAGAAAGTGAAAAAAAAGTACATTTTCACGTGAGAAAGGATTAGCAGTAAACCCGACACTGTAGACAGTTTGTGATTAGCAAGAGTGATGCCATCACAGATTAGCATGATGAAAAATGTAGACATGTTGCATTCGGATTTTACGGTGGTCTAAATAGGCAATTATGTAACTTTGTTGATGCCGAAATGCAACCTCTGTGTCCTCTCACTCCCATCCAACACACTGCAAAGGGTGTACGTGTGTGTGTGTGTGTGTGTGTGTGTGGGTTGGCTTGTGTGCTGCCTCTGTGTGTTTGGTGTGCAGGCATATTAAGAAGTCTACACACAAGTGTCAACACAGGCACCGAAAACAATCCAAAGAACAAGCCGACCCCAATCCCATCCCCCGTATGAATATGTATCCAGAAACCCTGATCCATATCTGCTTGCTGTTATTCTAAACTCTGCTTTCCAATCCCTTCCTTTTCCACTCCATGCTCTATGCTATGCATATATAAAGTTATAAATCTGTTATGGTTCAACTGCAAATCTACATCTGAGAATTCATTTGAAAAACACATTTTTGCACTTGCTTCTACCGAGGCTCTTTTCAGTTTCATGTGATGTTTTTTCTCTTTTGCCTGACAGAGAATAGTGCACACAAAGGAGCAACATGTAAGGTATCTACCCAATGAATTTTTCAGATAACCTTCATCAGACATTAAGGAAAATTCTGTGTCGAAATAATGGCTTCTCTCACAACAATGCAGCAACCCGTATGTCCTCATTCTTTAGCCTGTGTTTGTTTTGACCAGTGAAGGTAGGCGGTTTTAAGGAACCCCTCACACTGCATTTTTGGACGGACATTGGTTTGTTTGGCAAGCAAACTGGTTTCAATGTAACTGATTCTACCAAAGACCTAAAAAGCCTGGGCAATTTTTTTTAATAAGCTGAACAACCAGAAACATGATGAAATGGGTATAAATTATGGAGACACTCAGAGAGGTTAGAACACAGAGAGGTTTCAAATTGAATGCAGAGCTGGCTAAACACTGAAGCTTCCTTGTCCACAGCATGGCAACCTAAGTGCGAATTGAGTTTGGACAGGAGTGAGCGAGGGAAACAGCTCTCTCCAATGTATTGAATTTGCAATTTTAAACACTACATGTCAAGGTCTGTTCATAAATGCAATTATGACTGTATTGATTTGGCTTCATCAAGCATTTGCACAGCAAAGTGTTAACACTGGTAAAAGAAACCTTGTGCAGGCTTCTTACTGTGGTAGTCTTTGCTCGACTACAGTCTCTAGACATGTATTATGTGATATTGCTCCCCTGCTTATGGACATTACAGTGATATGCATGGTGGGAGGTAGTAAACAAATACTGTGGCATCTAAAACACAAGCCCACAGGAATGTCAAAGCTTGTGAGTGGATACCCACAGAACGATGAATTATGTTGGCTGTGTTTGTTTTTCAGAGTGCCCTGACATTAAAACGAAATTTATAGTCCCGAATGTATCCAATCAAACATAATATGAAAAGGTGATGAAATTATGTGGGCCCTTCCTGCATGATAGATAGGCATACAGTTCATACTGTCCAGAGAATATGCCAGTATCTGTGGGATTTTGCTGTGTCTACAGGTATTTAATATGTTTTATCTTATTTAGATAATTGATTGCGTGTGTAAATGGCAGGAGCTCATCACACATATCACTAATATGCACATGGCCCTGCAACGTGGCCTGATCTTTTGGCATATGCGGGTATGAAAATGATGGATACACATGTGAGCCTGATAGTTGACATTCATGCTCAGCTGATAATTCATGAGCTTCATTGTGCATGGATCTCCCTATTCTACCCAAGACTGACAGGAGAGTGGAGCACCGGGCTGCGGCGAGGAGATATTTAGCATTCACACTTCTAACGTGTGTGTGTTTCAGATGGTCAGTGACACTCAACGGTGAGTGATTCATATTCACAGTGTACATTTGTGCTATGCAGGTAATGGTTTCTGATACATGCTGGATCATTGAGATTCACTGTGTGCGTGGTGCTGTAGCCGCAGACCTGTCAATAGACGGACGGGGGAGGGAGTGAGGGACGCAGGACGGAGAGAGGGAGAGACAGAGCAGAGATTTGCCTGTCGTCTCTGTCATTTCTTACTTGGAGAGGCAGACCCTTGGGACCCCCCTTCACTATCAAATGGACAGAACACACACACACATACACACACGCACACCCACACAGAATAGTTGGGACAGTGTGACAATGTTCGTATCAATGATCCGTGCCCATCAGGAGCCGATCCCTTCTGACATTTTGGCTGGTCTGCAATCAAGCTGAAAATTGTTTATGACAAAAATTTGGGAGTCACCTCACAAAGTCTGCCTCTTCACCATGCACAGTCACATAAGCAGCAAGGAAGTCGGAAAGAATGACATCTTAAGGAAGATTGTGACAATAAACACATTAGGGACCTATACAAGGAAGGGAGGGTGTGTAATTGATAGCGTTTAGAATGTAAAAAGACAGGAAGCATTTGGCTGTCTGTTGAAACACAACAATGACGACTCCCTCTCTTAAACACACACACACACACACACACACGCACATGGTGTTGTTCAGTGTCACTCTGTTTGTTTTTCTACCCCTATATCTGCAATCTCTGGTAATACGTGTGATGCCTCAGACGTTTGACACAGAGAGCGCTCTTAAACACACATTCACATACACAGGCGCGCACAGAAAAACACATAGACATACATGGCAGATATACAGAACATCAACTTTCTTATGAGGCTGTTGTTTCAGAGCCACTCATCCTAGAAAGCCATCCAGGCAGCGTCAATGTTTATGTTCTCTTAGACGGGATTTTACAGTGCATCATATTTCCAAACCTCTCAGTGGCCTCCTTATATTGGGGGCTGCCTCAGGTTTCAGATGAGTGAGCTCGAATAGAATAGAATTGAACAAGACAAGGTCAACAGGTGTAAATTCTGTGTGTTTTATAGCTGCACTTCTGCATAAACCAGCAGCACATTCTGTGAAATAATGCATATCAGAAGAGTTCTGCTCAGAGTAGAACATGTTGATATTTTTGATTCATCACAATATCAGGTTCGCATAACTCACATGACTCTTACAGTTAAGCGTTGTTCAGCTCATTGTTTTGATTTCACAGAGTCGGACACCTTGTCCTTACAGCACGCTAGCATTAGATATCGCTCACACCATGCATGAATGCACACTTCTAATTATAATTATAATTGATATAAAAAATGAACACGACTCTGCCCGATGCAGCAGCGTTTAGCTTTTTTTAAAATTGCTCATTATATCTAATGCCGCTCTGTGATGTTTGGATGTACTTATTGTAATTTGAATTAGTGATTTTGATCTTAGTTTATGAATCCGTTGAGAATTTATTTTCGTTTTCTTTTTTGAATTTCCCCTTGCAAACAGTAGGCATCTAACGTTTTAAAGGTCTCATGGTCTGCTTTTTCTGGTTCTACATGTTATTTTATGTGTTTTCCAGGTGTCTTCTGGCCCCATCTATATGAACAAATTCAAAGTCCACGGAAATGCGTCTTCTCCTACGTCCCCACTTAGCTGTCGCAGTAGCTGCATTTAATGCTCGGTCCCTAGCCCTAACCCAAAAAGGGCATAATATGGGACATTTAAAGGTGTACAAACGGATGTGTGGTGCTTCGTATTGACAAGGTATTGTCAATACGAAGTTGTAATGCATGACAAATACTCAGAGGCAATAAATGGCTGAAAGTGAGCTGAAAAAACTTTTTCTTCGGTCTACATTTCAATCACGGATGTGCTATTATTAATGCACCACTATCTCCACTTTGAAAAACAAGCGAAGTATCCCTGTTGAGTGCCAGATTTTTGTCGAGCCCCCTCCGTCCTTGTTTCCTTTGTGCGTCTACCCAAGTGACAGAGAAGAAAATAGAAACGGTGTTAAAAAATGGCACCCCCTTTAAGATGGCTCGCTCATGGGCAGAAAGGACACTCTGATAGAAAACAATAGAATAAGGCTGATTGTGTCGCTCGTGTTGCATCAGTGTGGTGTTTGAAGCTTGCAGAGTTACCAACAAGTTTCTACAACTATGTTAGGGTGGCAGCACAAGTATTTTCTAATTTCGCTGCACATTTCAAGTGTTCAACAAAAGTACTTAAAAAAATATTGTAAAAAAATAATATTTTTTTTGTTTCTCTCTTTTTTTCCTTTCTTTTTTAACTAAATAAATCCTCTCTTAAAACCTTGAAGCACTTAACAGACCTTGTCACTTTTTTTTTTTACAGCCAATTCCTTTTAAA
Organism: Symphodus melops; assembly: GCF_947650265.1. Lineage (NCBI taxonomy): Eukaryota > Metazoa > Chordata > Actinopteri > Labriformes > Labridae > Symphodus > Symphodus melops. The sequence continues at coordinate 19,221,539 of NC_136692.1, read as the reverse complement.
ATAAAAGGTAGCCTTAAACTCATTGCTGAAAGGTGACATATTGTGAAAAATCCACTTTTACAGAGTTTTTGGAACATATACTGAGTGTCTATTGACCCACAACATTTGAAATAAACACAGGGTGAAAAAGGGTGTCATGTGTCCTCTTTAATAACATTCAGTTGTGTACTTTATCTCTATCCCAGCAGCAGCTTTTGTCAATCTTTCCCTTTATTTAAGTGAAATGAAACACTTCAAACTTTGCAACATTTACGGATAGAGCGCTGCAGTGCGTTGATGGAGCTCATGAACTCCTTTATTGTTGTGGTTACATCCTGTGTCGATGCAAATCCATTGTTATAAAGTGGCCCTCCTCTTGGCCAATGTTAATGGTAGTAGTGGGTCAAGCATACTTTGCTGTACTTAAATCTGAGAGATGCAGACATGGCAGGTGAATCACTGTTCTCCAAGCCAGGAGAGGAAAGAGATTTTACTATACTTAGACCTCCCTCTTTTTCATGTTTCACAGTGTGATTGAAGTTTAAAATGCATATTTTACAGACAATGGAAATAAGTGGGCACATGATTATCTGAATATAGTGATTTTGTTGAAGGAGATTAAAAGCATTTTTTTTTTATACAGGTTGGTCTCAGAAAGTCTCTCATTCATTCACTTTTTGGCCATCAAATCGCTTTATTAAAAGGCATGCCAGGGTCTGTTGTTCCCCTCCTCTCTGCTGTATTGCCAAGCTGTGACACTGTTTGCTTGTATTAGGCTGCTAGTTGACTTGTCTTCAAACATAACAGTGACTGTGTTGGTCATCCAAAACTGTGGTGTTGCCAAGACAATGGGCTGTAGACAAAGGAAAAATCTTCAACTACTTAAATGCTTCAGAGCTTTGAATTAAAGACCTTCATGCTAGCAGGATTAACCAGTGGATTATTTTATTATTGAAATGCTTACTCCTTGTGTCCTCCTCCCAGACAAGTAATTGAAATACTTCATTACCTTGAATGGACGATATGTGGTACCACTGATCTCAAGAGCACCAGCATCATTAAAAAAAAACAATCCAAAAAATAAATACAGAAAAGAAGACCAAAGCTGTCCATTGATTATTCGTTAAATTGAGTGTTAATAAAAGCTTAGTTTAATGTATCACATGGCTTTTTCTGCTAGTAGGAGCTGGTGGAGTAAAGAGACAGAGCAGCTGCCCTTGGACAGCCGCTGAGCATCGGGAAGCTCTTGAAGAGATGGGCAGGAGCAAAGTTTGACCATCTGGAGGAGTAAACTTTTGATAGTCAGCTGTGATATGGAGCATTTTACTGGCAACATGATACCTCAAATTTCACTCTCTTAAATTTTGTTGGATAAAACAGTATCCTGGAGGTGGAGTATTACTCAAATGTCAGTTGAGCTTTAATTAGTCTGTTTTTCTTTGGACTTATAAAATAATTGGACTTGTTGAATGCAGGAAGGAAAAGGGAAAAATCTGAGACTCATTTTTTGAAGACTTTTGTCAGGATCAAAATCCCAGTCAGAGGCTGAACTGGGCACAAATATGTAAGACATACATATGATCGCTTAAAATATATAATTTTTTTTATCTTCAGACAGACCTAAATAAATATAACAATAATTAGCATACAAGCTGCCCTGCTAATGCTAGCAACAAAACTAGGAAAATATTGAAATAGTAAAAAAAAGTGCAAAATTTAGTTTAACTGCTACAACCAAATGTTAATGTTATGAGTGCATTGATACACTCTTAATATTGAGTTAAGGACATTACACAGCTTTTCTGTTCAAAAACCACAAACAAAAAAACAGCACACTAGACACTCTGAATTTCACTTCATTCTCATTTTTATCTGAAGACCCCGCCTGTCATTACTTATTTAAGCATAGAAAATGTTCTTTTCAAATATATTAAGGTTTGGAAAATGTCACAACCTCGAAGCTGAAGAAAGGTTAGGTTCTTCTTTCTGAGCAAACAATGAACCTCCATCCGTTCTTATGAACATAGTGGAATTTAAACGATTAAAACAATATGGCTGGTGTGTCACAATTTTTTGTTTTGCCACAAGGAAATACCACAACTACAACTGGCCTACTTTTACAAATGTACCATAGAGGAATTTAATAGTCTCAACTTCCACTTTTCTCTTACATCCAGAATCAAAGCAAGACATTCTTTTTACTAAAACTTATCTTTTAGATCAAGCCATCTGTTTTTTTCTGAAACTTAAAAAAGCCACACTAGAGTTACACAGTTTTTGTTCATGAGGGCCACAAAGCTAGCTTTAGTCGGATACATTAGACCATATTACTTATAAAATATGTGGCTTTCCTGTTTTTTATTACATTATTAATGTTGCATTTATGGCACCTTCCCTCTTCCGAGCTATCTGAGATGATAATTTGCATCCTGAAAGTGCAGATTATATAAATCGATGAGCTGCATTTTTGAATGTGGGTGATGCTGCCGTTTCTCAGTTGGTCCAAGTGTCCTTGGGCAGGACACTGAGGCCCAAATTGCCCTTGCTGCAGAGCCAGTGGCATGGAAATATGTGAGAATGGGATAGTACTGATGGGTAGTTTGGCACTTTGTGTAGCAGCCTCTGCCATCAGCATGGGAATGTGGTGTGAATGAGCAAATTTGCCATCTCGTGTAAAAGTGTTTTAAGAAGACAGGAGTAAAATAGTTGTGTTCAGCAAAGAGGCTAAATATCTATATTTTTTAAAGAATAAGCCAATAAAAGAGACAAGAAAGAAAAAATGAGGTCTCACTTTGGGGGTTTCTGTGAGACTGAAGCTTTTATTTATACCTGCCAGCCAGCAGGTGAGAACTTCATCTAAGGAACTTCCTCATAATCACATCTAGCCAGCAGCTAGCTCTTACCGCACTGGAGAGTAAATGTTTCCAGGCTGGGACCAACGAAAAGAGAAAAAGAAAGCTTAAAAAGAGTTTCGACAGCTTACTGTTCTTGTATGTTGTATTGTTTATGTGTGGTTTGATTGCACTGAAACAGTTTATCATGATGAGGATGGCTTTACTAATTAGCTCCAGACTGCCGCTGGTGGTGTGCAGAGTGCAAGTGTGTGACTGGCAGATGCCTGTTATTCAGAGGTGCCAGAGTGCAAACTGACTGATTATGATCGGAAATATTGAGAAAATAGGAGAGAAGGCCACTGACAGATGTTTGTTAATGAGTCCTTGGTGTTTGTAGAATACGTTTCTGTGTCCTTGGATGCAGATGATTTAAGTCTGTTGATTAAAATCCTCTTTAAAGACTGACAGTTTGACTGAAATGTTGTCTGTTATTCTTGAACAGAGACATGTGCATTGTTCTGTTTAGATGTTGATTCATTGCAAGGTTTGTTGAACACAGACCTTTTCCATTTTTCAATTCAAGACTGAACGATTCCCTCAATAGCTCCCTATTTTAGTACAGCTTGGACTAGATATTTAAAGTATGTGAGAACTTTTTTGGATGAGATTTAAATTGAGAAATGAAAACGTGTTAGTGTTGTTAATTAAAAGTGGCTCATTTGATTGACTGACAAGTTTAATATTGGAGCTAGAGTACAGTATGTCTTCTCTGGAAGCATTTTGACGGATCATATCTCATCTTTTATGAGATAAAGTTCACTTTTTGAGGTCTATTTAAGATGTTGCCCTCTTAATAACTCTGTTGTCTGAATTTGATGTACATGCTCCAGCTGAGTATGAAGCAGTCTGGTATCTGGGCTTCAGTGCTACATATCCAAGCCTCCCCACAGTGCAGTGCAGCCTCCTGTGAATAGAGATAAGTAAAGACATTGCCATAGATGTTCACTTGAAGAGACAGATATCAGTAATTCAGGTGTAGAGGGAGTGTGTGATCTCTGGCTGAAGGTCGCCTGTCTGTCATCACTCTAAGCACCAATGGGCCTCTCATTTGCCCCACAGCTGCCACATATATTCATTGTTGGCCATCTCCTCCTCGTCTGCTGTCTTTCCAAATTCAAAGCGTCGATCCCTTTTTCATTCCTTTTTGGTCACCTTTATGGTCTTATGTTAATAAGGCCGAGCTGTGCTCTGTCTATCAGTTAATCTCTCCCTCACTCTTACACACCATGACTATTTCACCTGATCCCATAAGCACTGTTTCCTCTTGATCTTTCCCCTCCGGCTACACATTACTGATCATCCTCATTGTGCCCTCCTTTCTCTGTCCTCTTCTCATGCTCTGTTCAGTCACCTAGTTTTCTTCTTTTTTTTTTTTTTTTTTTTACCTGAAAGAAATACTGTTCCATTTTCTTACAAACCAGTCCAGGCTATACAGACTCCAATTCTCGTCCCTTGTCCGCCTCTCTGTCTCGCTATGTGCTTGTGGCCCCTGCGGTGACATAATTTAATATTTGTGGTGTCGTGGTAAAGAGAGAGGAGGCTGGGTTGTCAGCATGGCGCTAGGGCCCGCATTGATTTAGCGCTTGCATCACAGAGGGAGCATCTCTCTTCATTTTATTAGTAGGCTACGGTCAATCTGATGAAGTGACAGGGAGGTGGGACGGTATAGCTCACATAAACAGCCTAAAGGCAGAAGTAGGTGTGCAATGGCTGCATTTGAAGAGTGTAATTTACAACACAACCTCGCAGGCAGCATTTCACCAGAATTTCTTTTCGGGAATAAAAGAGACTTTGAAGCTGATGTCTCAATATAAGCTTTTTCCCCCCTTATCTGAAATACCTCAATGTTCTGTCAATGCACTAACTAATGAAGTAAGCTTGATGTCTGCTAAGCACTGTGTGATGCATGTGTTTGACAACAGTCAGTGTTCCAATCATTCATTAGAGTTGGTTTATTTTAGCAGTACGGATGGGTACTAACTTAGAGTGTTGAATTGTTTCCTTTTCTTGATGATGAGCACTGAAGTATCAGAACAAATAGTTTGATTATGTGAATGTAAATTCTCTTTATTCAGATGACACTTCATGTCGATGGCACTTTCCTATTTCCCATCCAGATGTTTTCTCAATCTCCCAAAATGGCGGTTTGTTGTTGTATCACTGCTATTCACCACCTAAACTATAAGGCTGGTGGGATAAAATGTTCTTCAGTTTGTAATCATTTTACCAGTTTTAATAAAAAAAATTCAGCTAAATACAATGTAAGAAAGTCGTTTAGGCGCAAAGGGGATATTTCCAGGAACTTTATCTAAAACTAAGAACTATCATTTTCTCAAAATTCACAGCAGTACAAGGTGATTTAAGTGCCTGCAGCAGCAATGTCTTCAGTGCGATCTTTTCTTCTTCTTTTTTTTTTTTTTTTTTTTTTTTTTTTTACTGCCACACTCAATGTCTCCATCCATCTATGAAAATATAAGATTTCCACACAGGCAGAGAGAAATGTGTAAATGTGTGCGCTTGTGTGTGTCAGCTGAAGGACTTTTAAAAAAAACAAAAAACTAAATTACCGTAAATTCCGGACTATAAGCCGCTACTTTTTTCTCACACTTCGAGCACTGCGGCTTCTACTCCGGTGCGGCTAATGCATGGATTTTTTATGGGGGACAATGAGCTTCTGCCGCAAAAACATTTGACTTCGTCACGTCGGATCTTAATATCAGTCATTTTGCGCTTCATGCACGCACCCTCATGATGGAAAACACACGGAGAAATACATATGATGCAGCTTTCAAGTTAAAGGCGATCGACCTGGCTGTCAAAGAAGCTAACAGAGCTGCTGCACGTTAAGATGACACTGACAGCGACAACAGAGACTGAGGAAGTGAGTAATGAAGTCATTCTGAGGCAGTGAATGGATGGACTTTTTCTTGTGAAATATATTACGGTCATCTTTTTCATCAGCCGTGTTACAGACACCGTCGGCTAGGCTTCGTATTGTAACGGTTCATGTTTAAAGTCAGTAGTTGATAATGTGTTCATAATTCCGATTATGTGGAGAGTCAGTGAATGCAACAGCGAGAACGTGTTGAGTGGCTGTATGAGAGAACGCTGGGGGAGAGAGTTGGATTGTTACGGCAAGTTATGTGTTGCTCTCTGCTGTAAACGGCGTGGTCACGGCCGACAGTGATCGGGTGAAATAGCTCTTGTTATAGCGTGGACACCTGCGGCTTATAATCAAGTGCGGCTTATATATGTACAAATACATTTATTTACTTATTTTTAGCCGGTGCGGCTTATATCCAGGTGCGCTCAATAGTACGGAATTTACGGTACATGAATTTGTATGAGGTGCGTTATCTGAGAAACTACAGGATTTGAAATGCTGCTTTCAGGCTGCTTCAACCCCTTACCACGCTTTCTTTGCACCTTACACGTATTGTGTGATTTACAAGATGCATTCTGAATTGAGCCCTGTTACCAACTCCTTTGAAATCACCATCATACTTTAGCCGAAAGCTGTTTGTCAGAATTGTCGAACGTGTTGCAGGTTTATGTGCTATATGACGGTAGAGCTGGGCGACGTAAAAATAAAAACCCAGATTATTCACACAACACCCGATTTACATTTTTAATCGATTTATCTCAAACAATCTCTAAAACATAGAACAGAAAATGTATCACATAAGATTAGTTTAAATTTCAACAGTACTTTTTCAAAGCTTTTTGTGTTTAAGAAAATGTGCCTACACATACACATCTCTTCACAAGGTTTCTGTCACAACCTCAGGTCAAGTGTTTTTGTTTATTTCTGTCTTGTGTTTGTGTTTTACTTTGTTACTTACCCTGTGTCTCGTTTCAGGTCTGTTGGCTGCATGGCCTTCCCTCAGTGTTTCCCGGTCTGCTGATTACCTGATGTGTCTCACCTGTGTCTTGTTAACTCCACCCCCTGTTCAGTATTTAATGTCTGCCATCCCTTCGCTCGGTGCCAGTTCGTCTTGTTCCTTGTGTCAGCGTTCCAGCATTATTTTCTGTCTTGACTCTTGATCTGAACCTGTTAGTTTTTTGACCACATTTTTTGCCTGTCAATTTTGTACCTTTGCCTGGATTTTTGGATTTTGTGTATCGACCATTGGACTGAATAAACGGATTGAAACTGCCTGCGGATTTGAGTTGTTGCTATTGGGTTTTCTGTGTTCAGCCGTGACAGTTTCTGTATAAACTGATGTTTAAAATTAAATTGCCTCCTATTCATCTTCCAGACCGAAAAGAATCTTCAGTCTTTTGGAAACCTTCTGGTAATACTTCAGTCTTTGCTCTGACCATAACTACCAGTGTCTACAACTCGTCTAAATCGTTCAATTCCAATGAAACCGAGCAAAAAAAAAAAGTCTGTTTGTGTCCTCTCTGTATTGGACTTTTTGAATGATTTTTAACACTCTTTTCTGTAAAATAAATAATGGATTAATGTTTCTTACATAAGTGTTATCCCCCACTTCAACACATTTACTAAACTAGAGACAGATATGTGAACAATACAATTCTCAGTGCCTTAAAATCCAAAAGAAACTTTTCTTTGTTGTAAGCAAAGATTTTTGGACACTTTTTAAAAAATATATTTTTAAAGAGCTACATGTGATTAGCAAAATGTTTTTATCCTTTTTTTTAAATTTGTTATCATGAAATTAGTTTAAAAAAAAGTATCATCTGCAAATAAAAACCTACACTTTGAAACTTCACATATTGTTAATATACAAATTAAAGACTTATATTAAAACCAAGCCTTGTGGGACTCCACAAACCACATACTTCTCCTTAACACAAAATTTAATATTTTACCTTCTCCATTCCTGCCATCTACAATTTGTACTTGTGTGTCAATCTGTTACGGTCAGCTCAGGGCCAACAGCAGGGATGTTGTAGGATTCAAATAAAGGATGTTAATTAATAAAGGATTTTTTATACGTGTGTGTGTGTGTGTACTGTAGATAGTCCGCTGCATACGTGGGTAGTGTGTATTGGCTGGCATCTAAGGATCTTTAGCACTTAACAGCAGTTTTAGACCATGACCGAACTTTACACGATGCCTCTTTGCTGTGGGAAATGAAGCTCGTGTGGCTGCAAATGCACTACTTGATCAATAAAAAGGTGAACTTCTGAAAAGCTTTTTAATTCAGAAATTTGACCATCAAGCTTGTGTGAAAATGTAGTTAAACTAAATATGCCTCTATTTTTAGGGCCCTTACTGCCCAACACCGTAAAAGACCCTAAAGCCACTTTTCCCTGAGTGTAAGATATATGCAGCTCTGTGAAACAAATGTCTTTTCCACATTTGCATAAAGGAAGACATTAAACAAGGATGTGATTCTTCCTGATTCATTTTACGACATAAAAATATTACCCAGGGGACTTTAATTATCCATGAAAGTGTTTCCCATACATAGATCATAAATGGGCTGTCCACCCCAATATATTTACTAATTAAGATCACCTTCTCATTTTTTATGACCGTTTTTGCATTTTTCCTTTTTTTTAAAAAATTCATTTATGGTCACCATCGATGATGGTCTAGTGTCATTCAGTCGTCATTATTTTTCTGCATCAATCACAAGCCTCCCCACATGAGGCTCGCCTGCTGTGGCTATATATATATATATATATATTTTTTTTTTAAATGGGCTATGGGTTATTTGGGAATTTTATAACTGAACTGATGAAGTAAACTATCAAAGGCTTAAAACATAGACAGATTTGAAATACCCTAAAAGAAAACAAGGAGATTTCAGTAAAACTAAAATAAGGTCATGTCTTCCCTACATGGCCATGCATGACCAAAGAAACCCCTTTCTCAATAATATTTACAATTTGCTACATGCTATTCTGCAGGCTCAAAGTGCAGAAAGACAAGGAGACTTAAGGCCCTGACACACCAAAGAGATCTTCGGCCATCGGACATCGAGTTTTTGCGGTGTCCGGCTCTGTTGCTACCCGTTGCCCTGTTGGCCCCCGTCAGCCTTTTTTCGCTGATTCGACATGTTGAATAGGCGTTGGTTTGTGGGAGGAACCACTCTGAATGACTATTTGGAGGTTTCATTCAACTCCAGCTCTCGACACAGCTTTGTAAAGCCCCTCATCTGTCGCCTCCACCTCTTTTCTTTTTCCACTAAAAGACTGAACGGCTGTGCCATTTTCAACTTTGAAATCGACTTTATTCTCGATTTAGAAGTACCTATATTTTGAGTGTTTTTTGTAAATACACGAAAAGGACACGTGACCATTACCTAACTGTAAAGCTCAAACATGCAACAATGTGTGCAAAAAAAAAAAAAAAGACATTGAATTGACAAACAAATGTTGAAAACAAACGTGTTGGTGCTGAAGAAAAAGAAATAGCACTTGTGCATTTTAAAATGTTCCATGACTTTTTGTACTTTTTTTGTGATTTCCATATTTGCTGAAACTTTATTGATCCCCCAATGGGGGAAAGGTAATAAAAAGTCCACATGGACTGACACTACAGCCCTGTAAACTGTATTTCTAATAATGACTTATCACTCAATTAGTCAAGGTGCGGATATTTGCTTGTACTCACTGTATAATGCAGCCTTCAGCACCTTGATGACAAATGATATTTCCCACTGTAATGAACAAACCACACTGCTCTTCAGACACATCCATTCTGGGACTCAGTAATTTGTTGTTTTAAATTACAAAAGTCATTGAAATCTCAGTGTGTTTTTGTGCATGACTTTGGCAATAATAATAGTGTTTAAGAGGTTAAAGTTTTTGTCAACAACCATCTAATTGTATGGTTAGATTAAAATTACAAATGATAGACTGTTGCTAATTAGCATTTGTTTGTACTCAAGCGTTAACAAAAATTCATTAATGATAGGTGTATGGTAGTGCCTGTGTTCGAGCATTTTGATGTTTTGTAACTGTTGCATGATGCTTCACACTCTAATTATCCTGCAGGTCAGTTCAAGGTCCATCTCACACATGAAGTAGTAAGAACCAAAGATGTACAGTTTGTATATGACCAAATCAGGGCATTGTATCATTGTGAAACAGAGCATTTTCATTACACCACAAAACAGGCAAAATATTGTTTCATGTGATATTGAGGGGGAAATGTACACACAAGAAATATTAATCCTATTATTGAACTACAGAGCTGGTTAGTATGATTCTACTAATCCATTATTTATAAGCTCTTCTACTTTTACATTTTTAGATGTGCATTTAAAAAATAGAAATACAGTTATTAAGAGTCAAGAGGATTGTGCATGTTTGTGTCTTGTGAAATGAAAACCGACAAATACATAGATGTGTTTAAGTGTTGGGAGTCAAACTATGAAACAGCCTTTGTGCTGGGTTGAAATTGTTGAGCTCTCTGTGGAGTTTCATAAAAACCAATGCAAATTATATAATGATAACAACATAAATGAATTAAGACACAGTTTAGAGTTCATCTGCATTGTATTTTTATGTTCTGGGTTATTCTAAGGATTGTATTGGATAGGCTGAAATAAGTCTAGTCTCTGTTGCCTTTGGTCATTGATTGTTTAAATCTCATTGTGTGACATGTTTTTTTTCGTATCTCTTCGTGGACTATTCACACCAATATTTTTAACTCTTTTCTTTTTTCAATGAAAGGCCAAAAAATATCAAACTGATCCATATATCTTGTTTATGTAATCATTTATAGTTAACATTTACATTCATTGTGGTTTACAGTGTTATTACCCGTTCTTTAACCTTTCCATTAGTGGTATAGCCCACCTTTGCTAGTTGTCTAATTACTACTAAAGAGAACTCCCTAAAAGCCTTCAGAAGACAAAGCAGGGCTCATGGTTTGCTTAGACTGCGTCAATATATTGATGCTCATTGTGTGAATGATTCTCTGGAGGATGTTGGTAGGGATTCAAGGGTGCAGTGGGTGATGGAATATGTCAGGTAGCGCTCGATTCTGCGTGTATTCGTGTCAAATGGCTGTAGAGGGATCGATCTCTGCCGCAGAAAATGATGTATGCGTGTATCATGTGATAAGGTACTAGGCCAAGGTTTTAGGTTGAGAGCTCCATAATCCATTTCAACTATGTGAGCGCTCCTGTGTGTGTGTGTGTAAGACTGTTTGTGTGATTCATAAGATGGAACCTGTGCTGCTATGAGGGAACTCATTAGACTCCTGTCGTCTCGCCTCCCGGTAGGAAAAATACCTGGCATCTGGGAGTTTATATTCCCTCTTCTTTACAACTCTCTCTCTCTCTCCCTCTCTTGCCTTTTATTGCTTCCACACTCTGTGCCACAAAATCCAAGAGCAATCACCAATCAATCTTGTACACTCACCTAGCCGTCTGTCTGCCGCTAACCACCACCTGCCTTCTCCTGTTTTGCTTCATCGCACACTCAGCCTCCTCTTCAGTCACATTGAAACACACCCTTCTCTCCCTGCTATTGTATTATATCCCATTATGGCTCATCAAGCCCATGGACTCATCCTTCTGTAATCATGTCATCCATGCATCCTTCCCATCCTCCTTACTTCAGCCAAATCATCTATCACTCTTCTGCTTCGTCGCTTCCACAATAAGGGTCTACTTTTATAAAACTCTTGAGTGATTGCTTGTCACCTTTTCCCCGTGCTCTCCACTGATATACTGTACCTGTAATTTCAATTTGTTGCCATGGAGAGCATGTCTTCCTGTACAAGTCATGTCAAATGTATAGTGCAGGTGAAAGGGGTCTAAAATGAAAGGAATTGTTATGATAATTTGCGAGTTTGAGTATGAATAAAGCACAATGGAGGACAAACCGGAAGGCACTGCATACAGCTGCAGTCTTTTGTTGCACTTAAAATCAGTCATATATTACCTTCTTGAGTTCCACCCGAGAGAGGACTTATCTTGGGAATGAGATTCTTGATGCTTCAATTCTTTATAAGATCTCAATTTAGGATGTGTTCATTGTATATAAGAAACAGAGCAAAAAACGTATTTGAGGGAGAACAGAGCTGGATTCTCGCTTCAGGAATTGTGCTTTTACGACTAATAATAGCATGCCCAGAGGCTATATATATATACATTCAAGAGGCGTCGCCCCCAGCTGTCGAAATCAGGACTCTCATTTTGACTCTCACATACAGTATCGCTTTGTTTTGGTTCACAGAGACAGGAAGTATGGGTCAACTGGGGTCCAACAAAACTTTTTCCTTTCATACCAACGCTTCAGTTGTTTTCTTTTAAGCATGTTGAAGATCCCTTTTCCCTTTACCTGGTAAAGTTTTGCAGATTGAGGATGTAGTTGTAGTGTTGTGTTCCTAAAGTCCGTCTCCTCACAATGAGTGTGAGTTTGGTCATTTCTAAGTGTAAGTTTCAAATGCTTCAGCCAGAGTTATCTGGCTAATCTCCCCACACGCGGGTCCGGGATCGGAACATTTTAGAACGACAGTTCTGTTGTCTTGCACGGAGCCACCAGAGACAACCGATGTGTTTAGTGTGGTTGTCCAGACCGTTGGCAGTTATTTCCGTGCAGCTTACTGTATCAGTGCTCAGTGCACGTGCAGGCAAATGTGGGTAGTATGTCTGTCCGAAAAATGATCTTTGATTTTGTGTTGAATATGCTTCTGATGTGAATGTTTAAGTGGCTTGGCTCCGACCTAACCCTGTTGAATTGTGTTATTTTGTCTTTTGCCCTTTTTTTCCCCCCATCACCTGGTGTTCATACTGTCGGAGCACATTGGCTTGATTGTTCTTGTAATGACATACATGGCTGTATGCTATGCCTGTTTGTGATGCAGCATCCTAGGTCTTTACATCCTTGATGATATAAATGTATTCGTGGATCTGTAGGAAATGTATTTATAGCCTTTGCTGGTGTTAACACGTATGCTTCATCAAGCTATTTAACTTGTCATGGTTACAAAGCCATAATGAACATGACATTAATCACAGTATGATGATTTGGGGGTCCTATATAACATTTACAACAGCATCTCAGATTATGGAAACTGCATGAGCAATAAAGTGGTGATCGCATGTCTTTTATATATAAACTATCAGTTCCAATTAACTGCAGCCAAGATTCACAAACATGTGGAATCTTGTGTAGTTCATGAGTTACTGAGTTGAGTGATTGTCTCATTGGCTGAAATGCTGTCAAACAACTATTTCCTGAAGTAATTGTGCAAATTGGACCGATCCTCTAGAGGTTACACTGAACATAAACCCTCTTGGCCCCTCCCCTCTCTGTAAGGGTTCATTTTAGCACTTTTTCTCTCCCCAGTTTCTAACCCTCCTCTAACCCCTCATCTCCCCTGTGCTCCTCTGTGCCCTCTCTTAAGCTTCTCAAGTCCACTGGGTAATGGTTTGTGATCTGGAGTATGTACTTTCAACGTATGCCCCCGGCCCCCACCTGGTCCGGTCTGGACCAGGTGGGTCAACCTTGGTTTATTCTTCCTGCTTGTCCATCCATTTAATCTCACTCTCCTTCATTTTTCAGAATTTGTCACTCAGTCATCAATCAATCATTACCGCACCGTCAATATCGCACATTCATGACATGTTATCAAGAAATGATGACGCAATGGTTGTAGGGACAACACAGTCCAATGGTGGCTTGGCATCTGGGGGTGATTGAGACGATACCGTCCGATGGTGAAAGATGGGCTTCGGATGGTCTGGCTGGGCAACAGGGGCGTCAAGTGGTAGTAGTGTCAGGTCATCTTGCTGAAGGTTGGGGGGGCTCTGTCGACTGAAGGGCCTGGCCCCCTGGGGGGGATGGGGGTCGTGGGTTCATAGCAGCAGGCCGTCCTCACCAACAATTCTGAGGAACCTATGGTTTATAGTTAACAACATACAGTAATATAATGTGAATGCACAAAGAAAGTCAGCCAGCCAGATCTTCATTCTTAAAGGCTGAATGCGTCACGTTCGGTGGTGAAAAAACAGGGAGGAGGACTCAAGTGCAGGAAACAACAAAGGTTCATTAAACAAAAGGCAAAAACCAAAACGTACTTAAATAACAAAATCCAAACATCCAAAAACCACGAGGCGAAACACAGGGAGCAGGGAGATGAAACGACAGGCTCAGAACACACAACCACACTAACGGGCGACAAAAGACAAAAGACAATGATCCGACAAGAGGGTAAGAACACACACAGACTATAGAGACAGGGCAATCAGACACAGGTGAGACTAATCAGACAGGTGAGGACAATCAGAGTAATCAAGACAGGAGGGAAACACAGAGGCAGGAAACCAGACAACACTGAAAACTACTAGGTAAAACGTGGAACACAAGGAACTAAAGGATGTAAGAAAACACAGAAGCACGGGGAGAAGACACTACAAAATAAAACTGGAAACACTAAAGACTAAACAAGTAAACACCAGAGGCCTAAACTACAAAGCAGGATTTGAGCTTAGTGAGGTAACTTCAGGGTTAACCCTGTTATACCTGGGTATATCACCACGGTAACTTATGCTGAACACCTAACACCTAACCTCCGGAGCAGGTTATGTTGGAGATAAGAAATCAAACTTTGAAAATCTCCGCCCACTGACCAATCAGATCTTTTGATCGTGGAGCTCCCGGAGCTGATCGAGAGGGTCGACTCGAGAGGGATTTTACATTAGACTATAGTCTAGTTAATGATTATGTTTCACTGATATCCTTCAACAGAAACTGAAAAAAGCGCCGTAACATTTTAGTTAAAGATGTACAATATTATATTTATACGAATACGAAATACGAATATTTTCTTGCGGCTTTGAATTGTATTTTCATTAAAGTTATTAATAAATATATATATATATATATATATATACATACATACATATACATATAACTTCTAAAACCTACTCTCTGCTTTAAAGAGTCAGAGCAACACATTCAGTTGAGAGAAGAAACGGTTTCAGTTCTAAGGTGAACTAACCATGGGACAGATAAGCTGCAGTTTTTACTCGCAGATTTTCCTTTTCCTGCATTTGTTACTGCAGCTGTGTCTCTTGGGGGCCTGTTTGTCTTAACTTATTTATGTTGTTAATATAGTTTGTAGTTTGTCTAAATATAATGTTTGTAGATATGACGATCCGCTCTTGCCAACCCTGGGTTGACGGATCAGGTTGATAACCGGCATCGTAGGACTAATAATCACGATCTTGTATGTCAGAGTTTGTTAAGCCAGATAACCCAAAGAGACCCTGGATATGTTGAACTTGCTTCATAGTATAAGCCTCAGGAATCATTCACACAAGTAAAACAGGAAACAATATTACAGACAACAGAGAAGGACACCAAGGATACAGAGAAACAATCACAGGAAACAAAACAGAACACTACGGAAAGAAAACTACAACAAGACGAAACACAGAACCAAACCAAACCATGACAGAATGTGCAACATTTTACGCATAAAAATCGCAGGAATCTAGTATATCCTCTGAAAATAACTCTCTGAGTCATGACTGTCATGACAATGAGTGTGACTCATGTCGGATTTTCCCCTTGTATATTTGAATGTCACATAATTGTTTTAGATCATTGTCATTTCGTGAAGCTACAAGCAAACTAAAGGGCACTACCATAGGCTGCTGGCACAACGATTCAGCTCGAGTTGTTTTAGCTTCCTTCTGGTGCTCAAGGGCGATATCTACTGGACTAAAACGTCTCATATTCTTCATTTAAGACTTTTGTTGGTGTCCACCACCTTCCAAAATGTGTTATTGTTGTGTTTATTTAATGTGTATGTTCCAATATACTCCCCATCCGAAAATACAGTAAAGTCAGACAATCACGATGAGGCAAAACACACATTTTTTAAATAATCGTACCAACACACATCTGAGCTGAGAACATGATGACAAGATGTCAATATGATTTGCCTTTTTATATCTTGTGTTCGGCCTTTAAAAGAGCTTTTGAATTGGAATGAATTTGATCGAAAGAATCCTGCCCCTGAAACAACAATATGCAAACAATGTTCCCTTGAAGTTGCTTTGGTTTTAGCTCAAAAATAAAAACCCTTACTGACACGGGGCTTGCCTGACATCATTTTGCCTCTTAAAAATCTCTCCACAGGCCAAACTCAAGCTCACTTCTGTCACTAAACAAGAGACAGTGGGAGAGAGTAAGAGAAAGCAGGTGTTAAAGCTGTTATTTCTGAAAATAGCCTGGATGTTTAAATGTTGTTTTGATGTGTGACTCTCCAGTGCTGTTCAATCTATTCGGTGGTAAATTGATGTGTTGTGCTCCAGCATCCAGCAAAAAGATAAGTTTTGCTTATCTGCTGCAGAGGGCTCTGGACTAACAGAGCTGGGACGGAGCTGAGACGCAGCACAACAGAGCCAGAGAAAGCACACACATAATAATATTAACAAAAAACGTATTAGCTCCACTGCTGTAATCGAGTAGAGACTCATCTGGTGGTACTCCAAAGCTATGGAAGTTTACCTTTCCTGAGCAGAAGTAGGATCCTCTCTTCCTGGGGGCGGTAGTAGGGACTCGAACCGCCAACCCAAGTCCATAGGGTTGGCGGTTCGAGTCCCGGTGTGGAACTTAAATCTGTAAAGTTGCTGGACACTGCTGAGGTGCCCTTAAGTAAGGCACCGAGTTCTGCCTCACCCATCTCAGGAGCGCCCCCCGGGGGCCACTTCCTCACTTTGATAAAAGTAAAATAAAGTCAATCTTTTTTCCTCCTGAGCTCCCAAATTCCTGATCAGGAAACTTGCATGTTGCTGAGCTGCAGAGGTTGACAATACTGAACCGTAACAGTGAACCATTCCAATGCTTCAGCAGTAGACTGTCTGTCGTGTCATATTTCTAAGTTTCAGCTGTCTTCGGTCCTGAACTACAGCAACTACTATAGTGCAGCAATCATTCATCCTTGTTGTTGAGCTTGGTCTCTGTTGCTGAGCATCAGCATTCTCTATAGTTGAGCTGCATCATTGTCCCGTTCCTGAGCTATTTTGTTCTCCCCTACATGGTTTCCCAAAGGGCTGTGTCCTCTCACCTGTTCTGTACATCCGGTATACAGGCGACTGCAGAAGTTCCGATCCAGGAAAACACTTTCTGAAGTTTGCAGGTGACACAGTCATTAGGAGTAATACAAGGGGAGGCCACAGCACCTGGGTGATTTTAACCGATTTGAATGAATGATTCAATGATTCAAATTAATGATTATTTTCAGTGGTGTGATGAGTCCTTTTTTAAGTTTAATCATTGTTATAACCAAGGATGTGCATTGCATTTTAGAAAGAAGTGAAATCCATCAATCCAAACGGAAATCAAGGAACAGACTGTAAAACATTAGAGTTATAAATACCTGGGTGTTGTTATGGACAACAAGCTAACATTCAGTGAGAGCACAGTTTCCAGTAAGCTTACTGGGGGTGAAATTAATTGTCTCTCACCTTTCAAAAAGAGAGCTAAGGCTCCAAACATCTTACAGTGTCTCTCTGTTTGGTTACTTTGAGTTTCTGCCTTCAGGCAGGAGATACAGATTGCCAAAAGCCAAATCCATCAATCTTCTGAACTCCAGTGATGACCCTGATGACTGCTAGATGTTGATTTACTATTGCAGAGATTATTTCTATTATTTACTGTATGTAACAGAATTGTGACCAAGGGATCCAAAAGCAACTATTGAATGAGACTCAACTTGCCTCTATTTGATATAAGACAGGCCAGTAGGGAGGTTGCCTTCCCGAGTCACATGGCCAGAACAAAAAAGGTAAACATCTGCACACTTCTGGATAATACTCTACACAAAGCATTTACAAATGTTTGCAACAGCAAAAACTGGTGATACATGTAGAGCACAAACCTGTTTTGAGCTCTGTTCTCTATAATTGAAATACCCCAAAATCCCCCAAGTTCTCATCAAACAAAGAATGAAGTTGTAGCCTACCCCCCACGAAACCTTTACTGCCTTGAAGTAATCACCTGCAAGCCACACAGGGAGAGGAGTAAAGCATGTCTGGCACAAAAGGAGAACTCATAACCATTAAAGTCAGTACAGTAATTGAATGAAAGGTGGGATGCTGTTTTAGTGGCTTGCAGGGCAGGTATGTGTCCTAAAAGATAGCAGGATGCAGGGCTTTTTTTGGTTGTAACAGTTGGTGTTGCATCATTAGATTTTAAGAGCTGATTCAGTGTTTGGATTGGGCTTAGTCAGATGTGAAATGGCAAAAGAGGGAATGCTGTTGTCACAATGGGTAATTTCACACAGTGATGGATTGACAGTTTATGTTCCTCGTCACATCTTTTTCGACGTTGTGTGGGTAACCTTTCTGTTTGTGTTTCCTGTGTTTGACTTTGGGTATGTGTGCACTGAAGTGGCTCAGTGTGTAGGTGAGACACTCCGTCAGGTATTTCTATCAGCTGGTAAATTCGTATCTTCACAGCCCACATAAACACATGTCACATCAGTATGCAAGGAAGGGTCTTTGCAGTGGGAAAGTGGAACAGTTATAAAATAGAAAGTGTGTGTGCACAGGCATATGTGTTTGTGTGCATTTCTCAGCATGGGCCTAGAGAACAGGTTGTTAGCCACAGCGGCATATGGTGTGCACGCAGGTGATGAGCCAGTCTCAAGTACAGGTCTTCTTTGTGTGCATATGTGAGAGTGCATGGGTATAGGTGTGTGTAACTCTCTTTCACTCTGATGACCATCTGTGCCCCACTCTTCAAAGTGGACCTTCCTACCCAGCCCCCGAGACAAATGAATTATTAAACTGCTTTCGCAGGTGACACCCTAACCATTTGTTACCTCCTCTCTGGAGGGGCAGACACCGACTTGAGGAAGCAATCACTCATAGTTTACACCCGCACCCTCCCACCTGATCCGCTATCATTCGTGTTTCTTTTCTGTCCATTTTCCACTTCCCAAATACTCGTCTTCAACACCCTCTTTTAGTTATAGCACTTCCTCACCATCTTTGTCCGCTTGTTTGATGTCTCTTTGTACTCATTACCCCATTACTTTGCCTCTTAAATTAGTCCATGCCTAATTTGGTCTCTCCTTTTCTCTTTTCCTCTCTCAATCCTTCCGTTTCTCACTCTCCCTCTCTTTCTCTTGCTGTCCAAAAAAAGTCAATCTTTCTCCGAGCTCCAGCCTCAGGGACTACGACCGCTTGAGAAATCCAATATGGTTGATTAAGTGATGACAGTATAATTACAGCGATGGCACAAGCACAATCAATCTCTTGTTTCCTGAATAGGATAAATGAGCCGACCCGGGTCATCAGCGAATGGAAGATAAGTTCACTCTGCACCTAGTCAGATTGAGGCTGGCAGGCTAAGTGAGGGAATTATGTATAAAGAAATACTCAAGGTCCATTTTGAAATGTATTTAAACTTTATAGGGCAATCATTAAAATACTTTGAAATTCAAAAGTTCAACCTCAGATTGCTATTGTGGGACATAACAGAACTTTATTTCTGTTAAAATATGTATATATTTCATTTCGAAAAATAAACCATATTTGGTTGACATGCCACAATAGCAAGATCAGTGACAAAGGGTGATCTCTTCTGATTGGCTGAGTGAAGATCACATGATTCTCGACCTCACTGAGGTGCAGAAGGGTGGCCATATGTAATGTCTACAGAAAAGACCAATAATAGTGCAATACGAATTGCCCAATAAAAGGTTACGTGCAAAGCAGAATTGTCAACAGTGGGAACATGAGAGTACGTCCACTAATCATGGTAGCCAATGAAAAAATAATAAAGAGTTTATGAATCATCAGTGCTACTTGAGAAATGTTCAGTTGTATCTAAATATCCACTGTGTATGTCAGTGGATATTTAGTATACATATCCTCTGGTTCACAGAAACCACAACAATTATGCTCCTTCTGAATCTCCTGTGAAGTGACAGTACAGACTTGTTAACTACACTTAACTGTCCACTTAGCTTTTTATTTACACTTCAGACACTCTGTGAACGCTCGAGCAAGGTGGCAGAACTCAAGTTAGAAAATGTACACCTGAACACTTATGCTTAGGTAATGAACTTTATTGCGTTCCAGAAAACATTACATATGACATGTGGAAGTGGAAAGTGTCATTGGCATCCTTATTGCAAATATAAAAGCTCCAGCTGTGTGAGGGACACGAGGCTGCTGCCTTCTTGTTACAGTGTTTCAGTGACTGATACAATGTAAGATTGAAATACTTAAATAAACCTTGACATACGCGTGTTGGAATATTTTACTCATATTGCTTAAATTCACCTTTTATGTTATTGACAAAGTTTACCTGTAAAATAAATAGCACTACCTGTGGGTATAGTTTGACTACATTTATGTGTAAGCTAAAGGCACTGCCTACCCTTCTACAGTAAAAGTAGTAGACACTTTTATCCGAAACGACATACACCAGAGAGTAAGAACTGCAGGGCACACTCCCTAGCATCTCACTGAGGCTGGCGATTAAATCACCTCATTGATCACAGGAAACTTAACGTAAATATCAGGAGATATCTAAAATAAAATAAATACTCCACCAAACGTGATTAACAAAACCACTGCTGCCAAGCAACTGACTCAAAACTAAATTGTCCAGGAGGCTTTAACGCTCACACAACCACACTATGGACCCACATTCACAGAAAGTTCATTGTTTGTGTTTATGAGCACACAGACATTGCAGGGAGAAGTTCTCACTTCCTGTCAAGGTGAGATAATGAGTCAGCACAGTCAGTATATATAAACTCCCCACACCTGGTTTTAATCAAGGCCAATCAGCCACAAACACACCTGACTCTGCACTGAGGTCATTCAATCAACAGCTTCAGTGAGAAGCTAGTGAGTTTGCGCTCACGAAGAAGAACACAAGCAAGTATCTAGAGGAGAGGAAACAACATCAGTAAGTGTGAACGAACAGCTTTAGGTCGGACACGTGATGGCAGTGCACAGAGACAAAGCCCAACATTGACTTGACTTGATTGTTCTAACCAGCATCAAAACCACCCTTAATATCGTCTTCATTTTTATCAAACACAACCATTGACATCCTCATCATCAACATCATCAATATGATTAGGTTTCAAGGTGTCTAGCTTTTTGTTAAAGGTTCAAAAGGACTCTGTGGATTGAATGGAGTTTGGAAGTTTGTTGACGGAAGAGAAGAGTCTAGTTTGTGACTTAGAGCCCTGTTGTGAAGGTTGTAATAGCAGTAATAGCAGGCTAATAAATGGGATCTTATTACCATGTACACGAATGGAAGCTACAGGTCAAATGAACAGGGTTTAGGGTTGTCAAAAGAAAGAGCAGTGAAAGCTGAGTGACCATATGAGAGCGAAAGAGACAGTTGTTGAGAATAAATAAATGAATGAACATAAAACTTTGTTGCTTGTTTTTTTCAAATAAGGAAATTAACATAACCTGAGAATATATGTGCTATACATGTGCTCTACAAACATCTGCAACTCACACACTGTGAAGACAAAGCAGACAGTTCTCGTACACAGGTTAAGTAAAAAGTGATGTTTTTGTATAACCAGTTGGTGTGTGAAACTGACTTACGAGGTACACTCTAGCATCTGTTGCAGAGGAATCAGAGACAAGAAAAGAAAAGGGAAGTCACTTCATCACCATGATTTGAAAGAGCCCTGCGCTGGACAGCATCGAAAGATCGGGTTGGATCAGTTAGTTACAAATTCTATTCATAATCTAGCTAGCAAATTAGAAAAAAAAAAAAAATGCCATCCTTTACAGAAACCAAACCAACTTCCCAATGCTGAGCAGATATCTGATCATTAAGGTCATCTTTTTTATCTGGCCTAGATTATGGTGATGTTGTCTATAGGAACGCCCCTGCCCCCAGATTCCATTTATAACTCTGCCCTCAGATTTATTACAGGTAACAGTGACTCCACTCAGCTTTGCAATTAATATGAAAAATGTGTCTGGACTTCATTTAACAGTGAGGTGGGATAGGCAATGTTTTTTTTTATTTATTCATAAAGCTTTCATTGGCAAAATGCCACCATACATCACCTCCTTATTAAAGCGGTCTCATAATCACTACTCCACACGTTCTAGCTGATGCTCAAAGTCCCACAGGCAAACACTCCATTTGGAAAACCTGCTTTTAACTTCCCTGCTGCGTTCACATAAAACACTTTGCAACAAGCATTAAAAACTTCACCCATGAGTATCTGTGGGTCGATTTCAAAACGACTGGCTACAAATGCCTTTGCATGTTAATGTTTTTAATTGTGTTGTTTACATTTTTGTATTTTTTCCGTTTGTGCATTATTCTGTTTTTTTTTGTAAATGGTAAATGGACCTGAGCTTATAGAGCACTTTTCTAGTCTTCAGACTGCTCGAAGCTCTTTTGCTCCACATATCACACCTATCCACTCACACCCGTTCACACACCGCTGGCAGAACTTGTTATCTAAAGCGACCATAAGAGACATGTTGCTGCATCACTAGGAATCGAACCCTCAAGCTTCCGGGTGAGAGACAACCCTTGTCTTTGTGACATTGAAAATGAGAGCATGTGTCATGGTTTGGTTTCGTTTAGGTTGAGTTATGAGTTCGGTTTGATTTATTCCCTCGTGTTTTTCCGTGTTACTGTGTTTCCCTGCCTCTCTGGTTTCCCTCCTGTGTTGATTGTTTCATAGTCTTGTGTTTATTTTAGTCTTGTTTCCCTGTGTCCTCCTATGTTACCTGTAAGTTTATTTCCTGTGTTGTGTTTAAAGTCTAGTCTTTAGTGTTTCTTGTTTTATTTTCTATATCTGGTTTTAGGTGGTGTCAGTGTTTTACTTTGTACTTGTCCTCAGTTGTTCTGGTCTTGTGTTCTTTGTTCCTTGTGTTTCCCGCCTTTGTGATTACCCTGATGTTCCTCACCTGTCTCGTTAGTCTCACCTGCGTCTGATTACTGATAGAATATTAGGCCTTTTTCTGCTTATAATCAAAGTGTTTACTGCAATAATGTATTGTTGAATAAAGGATTGATCACCAAATACAAAGGAATGATTAGATATCCATTGTATGAATGATTGTTGCTCACATTTATATTATATCAGTTATTATATGTGTTTTAATCTAATTGTTTGAGATTTTAGTTCAGAGGTTAAAGGCATTCTGTGAAGAGGGCTAGCAGAAGTGAGTGCACATTCCAACATGTGTTTTGATGTGGCCCTTTAAACTGAATCACTCACCAACTCAAACATAGGTTTAGTTTAAGGCCCTGAACAGTTAATCACTCACCCACTTTTATATAGGTTGAGTGAGCCTTGATTCTTAATTACCTAAATTGTCTTCTCCTTAAAAATAATTAGTTACTAGACTATATGTCAGGTTGTGATAAGAAACAGGTAGGAAGTGTCTTCCCCTACAGATTGGACAAAGGATTCGGGAGTTTGATGCACCAATGAGAGAAGCGGAACCAAACATCAGGAGGCGCATCATTTGGAAAGCTGCCCAAACGGAGGAAGGAAACCGCAAATTCTCGAATGCATAATTTGGTTAGATATTCTCTGTCTAATGTATAAAAGGGTTCAGGGAAAGATAGTCGGGGCTCAGACTTCATGAACTGATCCAGCATCTGTCTGTTGTCAGGGACGCGTAGTGTTGAACCCAGAGACTCTGTAACTTGTATTCTTGATTCATCAGGTTAATAAACTCTGTTAACCTGAAAGAGACGTCTTCAGTCATTCCTCTCATCCCATCAAAAGAATGCGCAGAGAGATTCAAGGTAATTATTTAGAGGAGTCAGATTTCTATTAACAACATAGGAAAAGTTTTAAATAGCAACTTTTATCCTTCATTACCCCATGTCTATTTAGTCTCTGTGCTTTTCCTCAGTCCTCTGTCGGTTCATTGTCTTATGTCGGTTGTCGTGGCCTGTTGTTTCTTCTCCCTGCTCCCTGTGTTTCTCCTCATGGATTTTTGGATTTTCTTTGTTTTTGCTCGAGTTGCTTTTCTGAACGTTTTGGATTTATTAATTCAGTAAGTTTTTGTTTTGTATTTTGTTTAATACATTTTTATTCCGCACTTGGGTCCTCCTCCCTGTTTCCTACCCGCAAACATGACAGCATGCCCTCAGTTATTCGAGGTAATTCAAATAAAAGTTGACTGAAAAGGGAATGGATGTTTTCTGTTAGTTCAAGGCTCCACAACATTTCCCGGTGAACGCTCCCCCTGCAAAGAAGAATCAGAATCGGCACAGTAAAATAAACCAGCAAACACATTTTGTCTTCCGTAACTACTCAGAATGTGGATGTGTAGAAAGTCTTCTGTCTTTTTCGGTGTGCAGGTTGATAATTTATTCAAGAATATTAAACCAGTTATGGTTGTGGATATTTTGCTGTGGCACTGAAGGTGGTCTCAAGTATATATTGTTTTTTTTTTTTACTTTTTTTTGTTTACCAAAAGGTCCAACTCGGGACAAGAGTTGAAAAGTAGCAATATACTCTTGATGCATCACATCAGTGTCATGTTCTTTGTGGAACCTATGCATTGTCCTTATTAAATAAATCCATTCAAAGCCATCACACTAAAGGTTTGGAGTTTTTTTTTTAACCCTACTGCAGTGCTTTTTTTAAATCTATTTAGATAGCAAAGCTTCAACTGCTGAAATGAAATGCAAACAGACAATTAGAATTTTCTATAATGGTTTGATTCTTGTTGAATCCAATGTGGTCTTTTGTTTTTCTTAACAAGACCAGCCAGGGGAAACTATATTTCCTCCTGTTTGCTGCCGATGCAGTGCGATCTGTGTTATTTCCTTTCTGAAGTCTTGTTAGCAGGTGGCTTGGCATCTGGTCAACATGCTCATAACCCCCAACAAAGCTCTTCTCATCACTTCATCTTTCCGGTCCTATGCTCATCATTAGGAAGTGATGGTGGATATGGTAATTTTGTGAGAATTTCAATGTAGGTCCATAATGAAATTTCCACAGATGGGAAACCAGGAGCTCTGAATTATGTAATTTATATCAGAGCTCCTGGTTAGCTTAATGTTGGCTGCATTATTTTACACACAATTCTTTAGAATTAATCAGCTTTTCTGCAATCATCAAAATGTAAATGGCCATACCGCTTTAAATCACTGTTATCTATGACACAAATTCTATCTAATATTAAAAACCCCTTTTTACAATTTTAAAGGGTCAGGTGTGCTGAGTGTTTGACATGGGAGCAGAGGTTACCTTTCATCTTAAAAGAGTAACGGAAAGAGCCATATTCATGCCCATAACTCAATGAGACACTCCCACTCCTTTGAAGGAAATTAGTCCTGAGTTAAAAGGCCTTTGTCAAGCCAGACAATCAAAGAATTAATGGCAGCGTGGTGAATATTTTAATATCTACAAAGAAGCTGAATCTGCCATCTGGTTCACTTTACAAGATAGTGAATAATTGCCATGGAAATCCATATTTCAACAACAGGATGATTAAGTTCAACGGGTTGAACGATCAGTTAATAATGCTGAGTGTTTCAAAAGATGTACAAAAGTTACTCTAGGAGAAAAATCAGACACATTTTGTGAAGTTGAGCTCATATCAAAGCAGCGACAGACATGAAACACTGTGTTGAACAATTAGCCCCTCATCCTGCCATCTTTCAACATGTGCACACACGCGCACAAGCCCACATGGACGCACTTAAATTTACACTACACACGCTCATCAGATTTCATGTTGCCTTCATTTCTGATTGACTTTTTCTTGCTATGGTTCCGTCTCTAACTGCTCCACCACGCCTTTGAAACTTCTGTCAATATTGACTATATTTATTTAATTGACATTGCTTGTGCTGACATCGGGACCTTGCATAAACAATGACGCAACGCTTCGGAAACTCCTCATGATGAGCCGAGAAGGGGAGGAGAATAAAAAAGGGGAGCACTCGTTCCTTGCTCCTACCCTCATCCCTTGTCAGTCCATTGGGAGGAGAAGCTTAAGTACTTTGGAGCTGGAGTGTCTGTCTTTCACACATCAAACGATTTGTTTTATCCGGTTCATATTCTCCCCTTCAGACCCTGCGCAGCCTGATAAGGCTTTGATGATGAAACGTGGAGGACATCCGTGCATTACATCTGAATTGGCATGCACAAAGGTGTGTGTGCGGGTGTGTGTGTGTGTGTGTGAGTGATTGTGTGTGTGTGTGTGTGTGTTTCTTTGAGCACGTGTGTCTTTGTTTGTTGCTCTATAACAATGTAATTTCAGATGAGCTTCTGCTCAGACGATGATGCACACAGCACACCTTGTTTTCACCACCTGTGCCGACCCAGGAATGATGACACACTCAACTTGTCCTGTCCGTGCTCTCTCTTGATTTCCCACACTCGGTCCGTCTTTGCCTTTTCACAGCATTGTTAGAAATAAACCCATTGAAATTAAAAAAGGTAATTAAGACCAGAAAGGATTTCCTAAACACCCATAACAAGCTGTCCCAGAGCACAAAGAATCAAAAGGAAGCCTTGACTGATGCGTTGTGAGAATAAGAGGTCTTTGTCTGTGAGGTTTGCTCATTTGAATGCCTACACTGCCCTAAATGTGGCGTACATGTTGCTGGGTATAAGACTTTTCAATTCATTACCTTCAAGGTACCACCATTTATAAAATACAAAGGAGCTTATCAGATTATCAGGGGACGATAGGGAAGAAGTGAGAACACTGTTTAATTATTGAATGGAGAACAGAGTACAGATTGGCACCATTTTACAGACAATAAGACTTTTCTTATTGCTTTGATTTTTTGTGCATCTGATGCAACTTTAGCCCATTGTTTGCTTGCCTTTGTTTGTGAATTTACTTATTTTCATAAAGATTAAATGAACACAATATGAAATTACAGATGTGCACATTGTTTTATATGTTCCAATTAGCCTGTTTGCAGACCTCATACAAGTTATGGTTATTGTCTGTCGTATTAGGTGAATTCATTTGCAGTAGATACTTGTGTTGTTTTAATAATTATAGCAGCGTGAGAATAAGGTTTTATTCTGCTGGATTCATATATTATTATATACCATTAGCATTTAAAACTGTTCTTGACCCTGACTCCCATGCTAATAAATCTGGCCCATCACATTTGGCAATTAGTCTTCAGTCTATAAAGCTGCTCCCTGCTGCTCAACTTTGACAGGTAACTGCTGTTGTCAGCTTAGACTGCAAGGCAAGTGACCTGCCTGACACAATGAGCTGCACCTTTTTAGCTATTTGGTATTTAAATATTAGTTAGCTCAGCCTGTTGTGCGTGTTTAGTGGATAAACAGCACCTAGGGAGAAAGAAAAAAAAACCCATCTGAGATGACTCATGCTAATGTCAAAACATAATGGCATGGCATAATTGGCATGTAAGTAAAGCATACTGCTTTCTGTCACGCAAGAGAAATCTGCTATAGTTGTATAATTCAACCAATATGAGTGACATGTTGTGCTTGATGGTCATGTAAATCTGTCAAATTATGGTTATAAAACAGCAAAAACACAACACAATAGCTGACTGGTATTAATGTTCCGTGGTTAATTTATGGAAAAGCTGTTCAGAGACTGCTTTAAATTTAAATGAATAAATACAAAAAAAAGAGGATTGGGATGATTCTTGACAAAGTAAAAAAGTGTACTTTATCCAATTGGAGAGAACTCTCATTTTCAACATCCCTGTCGAGAGAGGGATCTTTAGTAAACAGGAACAAGCAAGCAAGGATTGTTAAGATGGCAGAGAAGATAGTGGGCTGCCTTCAAAAAGCTATTAGATGACCTTTCACAACGAAGCTGAGCATAGGGAGCCCAGTCAATCACAAATGATAAACACATGGCCTCAGCCCTGAGTTTGAGCAACACCCCATAAAGAAATGTCATGTCAGACGGCACATAAAAAAGACAACCTTCACAATCACTATGATCACTTATGCTGAACACCCAACCTGTTCCAGAACAGCTTCTGTTCTGGATAACCCTGGAAGAACAAAAAAAACATTGCCTACTGATCAATCAGATTTATTTATCATGGGGTTGATGAGGGGATGACTGTTTAGTCTGCTGTGCAGCTAGGCTAAGAGCCTCCCCTAAAATAATCAGGAGACTGCTGCGGGCCTGGCATTGAGATTAGTCTTCCAAGCTCCCTGATCATTTAGGCAAAGCACATCACTTAAAGTCTGGTAAACTGAGGTTTGCTCAGGACTTGTACAGTATTGTGAGTTTCAGGTATCAATGCCTAATCAAGGGAGAAACAAGCTGGCTCAGCTCTGCTGGCATGCTGCGTCGGTCAAAACTGCCATTAGCAGAGTAGCGGGAATTTGGCTAAAATCTTTAGAGCTCCTCAATGTATAGTATGTATTATTGGGCAACACAGAATATCAGACTGCAGTGGGGCCAGTCTAAACAAATGTGCTATCTTGATCACCTTTGGTTGGCGTCTTACCCTGGTCCGAGCTGGCCACTGCTATACAAATCACTAGCTTAACGACTGTAGTGCTGAGTCATGTGGTTGGAAGCCTTTACCTCCGTGTTTTTTTTATCCGTCCAAACAAAAACAATCTATCTTCATTCACTACTCAACCTTCTTCCAAAGAAAACTTTTGAGATGATTAAAAGAGACCTTGTGATTATAAAGTGTACAACCTTCATCATCGCAGCTTATAGTATTTTGTTGATAGAGGATACTTTGTAAGCGCTCGAGATGGAACATATCCAATAAGAAACACTGCCTCGGCTGGTATGAATGAGGTAGAATAGATTCCACCTGCAATATAAAGACTTCAGAGATGTCGACGTAAATTACAATATTGACTTCTCACAAAAACATACTTAAAGTTGGACCAAGTTGTTTTTATTTACAGGCTTTTAAATTGGCCTCTTTCCCTGTTGAGACAAACTGTAGGTATGTTTGTGAACCTGGCAGTCCTCTGATGAAAAAAAAAAAAAAAAAGAGTTTCAACATCCACCCAAATAAATCCAATGAGAGCAAGTCATTCTTTAATCTTTGTCATGGAGCATGTTAGAACGGAGTGTGACAGTATTGGTTCAGACCAGCTTCTAGACCTAAAAACACAATCAATCCTGAGTTCTCCTTTGGGAATGGTTTTTAATCCAGCTAGGGGAAATGCAGCCTGTGTCTGGCACTGGAAATACCAGCTCATACGTCTCAAAGCTATCATGGTATTAGACACTACATCATGACCATGAGTCAGACTCTAACTAAACCTGCATGGCCTGAAGCAACTACATGTGTCACTGCAGCGGGCTGGAAATATCACAGCCCTCTACACTTGCCATCGCTGTACTTTGGCATGACAAAGTGGCAGTGGTCTGGACGTGCACAAAATCGCAAAACATCTGTAGCAAGTCGCATCATGGTATTGCACTTCCTCTCCTCTGCATCTCCTCCCTCTACCACATTCCTCCATCCCCGTTTCTGTCAAAAGGCTATGATCAAATGCACTCACTTAGATTTATATTGTTCCATTGTGCCGTGGCGACGTTTTCATTTCACCCCTCCTCCTCCCCCAACTCTCTTACTTCGCTCTCTATACCTTCCTCCATTTCTCTGTCACTATGCATCTCTTTCGTTCTAAGGGTCATCAGGTGAACATATGCATTTTCTCAGCAAGATGCAGCGATTTTCTCACTTCTTAGCCGGTTGAAATTTGGCAGGAAAGTAAATCCGTGCTGGATTCTCTCCCATTTGTTCTTGATTGATGTACCCTCTGTGTCAAAGATTACGTGATAGATGGTCAAGCTGAACAGCCCCAGCATCTCTCCTGTCACTTTAACCACATAAAAAACAATTTCATTTGTCAGGCTCAGCTTGGAAAAATTCTCTTTTTTCTCTTGCTTGCGTATGATCCAAATATTAAATATCTCTTTTAATTGAAACCAATAAATATGAAGGTTCATGTTTTATTTTTTTTATGAATGACAAAAAAAAACCTCTGAGCAATGAATTAAGGTTGTAATCCATGAAGGTTACTCTCGATTTGCACTCATGTCACTGTATAAGCCTGCTTTGAAAAACAGACTTACTCTGATCATTCATATTAATAGATATATATAGTCCCTTTTTAATTTGAAATGGTTTAGAGATGTATTCCTTTTTTTGCGTTTACTTTTGATTCATCTAATTTTCTCTGAATGTCACGAAAAAACAATCTGTGCTTCTCCAAATGTAACATTTACTTTCATGCTGTCTGCTTAACAACATAAACAAGTACAGTTTGTTAAAGTACAGTCGAGACAGCTGTATTTTTTGGACCTGTCGACCTTATCTGTTTCCAAAAATGTTTTAAGAGAACTTGTGTAGATTCACTAGGATGGACACATCTTCCTAAACACATCAGGATAAAGGAACTAAAAGTGATATCCAGTATGCTACAGGATCCAATATGAAATCATCATCATTTTATTTATTCAAATCCACAGAGAACACGTTGAGGGAGAACCCTTATTTGCAATGGTGCCGAGGTGCAAGATACAGATAAAACAGGAAACATAAATAAATAAAACAGGAAGTGCAGTCAGTTAAAAAAGTAAAGAAAAATACCATATACATGAAAAAAAATGTAAAAGTAATAAGTAACAAATTCAAATGTTAAAAGCGAAAACAGCTAAAATCAATCAAATCATAAATTAAAACTTTGAATTGTCTCAGTGTTATTAATGTCGATTTCAAAATATCTCTGAAACAAATTCCCGTGTGTGGTGCATATTAACTGAAAGCAGTCCATGGATTCTTGGAACCTGCAGAGTGAGCCATGATTTCATGAAATAATGTAGTAGCTAAAGTTAGAAGTAGTTTCACATTTCAAAGAGCTATAGACTTCTATGGCTGAGAAGAAGGAAACCCTACACTAAATGACCTCTGTTTAAAGCGCTATATCTATCTTATTCATTGTTGTCGTTGCTTTGTTTGTCTCTATCCTTCTTCCTGCATCTTCCCCTATCCCATTATCAAAGCCCAGCACCGTTTGGCAGAGGGCTGTTTATCAGGAGTCTCGTTTTGCTCGTAACAATGTTTAAGGTCTTTTACCTGCTCTTTTGTAAAGTGTCTTAAGATAACATTTGTTGTGAAATGGCTCTATACAAATAAAGATTGATTGACCTCTGCTGCTGATTCTAATGGACACAGATGCAAAGGTGTAGGATAAATTCATTCAGGCCTTGCCTTTTGCAGGAAGGTTCAGTATTTAAAAGGCTTGTGCCTAACATTGCTTGGGGTGAGATCTCATTGTGTATTCTATCACCTGCTCACGTGTGGTGACGTAGTTTTGAAAGTAACATCAGCAGACGGGTGACTTTGAAGTTTAAGGTTGGGACAACAAATATCGGCTTAAATTAAAGAAAACAGGATGCGTTGCATATCGCCAGTCAAACTACGTTTTCTAGGATCATTTAAATGATTCTATAACCTGAATCAAACTGTGATAAAGATGGTGCCCTCTTGCTAACAACACATTTTACAACACATAAAATTAACTATAATACATGGGCGTCCACAAAGAGTGCACGGATGGATCATGTTTTCTGTTATTAGTCATGATCTACTCCAAAAAAAAAAAAATGGACAAGCTGGGAAGCTTTAAATATGCATATGATGTGCCTGAAAGTCAAGTGAAATAAACTTGACATTATTAAGTAGGTCATCTCCAGAGTAGTGTTGCCTTTCTATTGATCTTGCGAAACTACAACAACACTTGGGGTCGCATAGTTGTGTGACAAGGAAATCTTGACCCACCAGCAATCAGTGAATCCTCATTCTTACAGCTCATATCAATTGATTTCGAAGTCATTTACCAAAAAGGATAGGGCCATTTTTGTAGTGCCCATGCCCAGGGCCTGTAACTCATGATTATTGTGAATAGAAGAAGTGCCTTAAAAAACTAGTTCAAGGACTTCGAATAACAAATATGTATGTCGGTTACACAAATCCCCAACAAATGCATTAAAGCAGTCTCTGAATGAGGCTCCACACTTTCAGTCACAGTTCAAATCTCTCTCACTCACGCACACATACACACACACACACGCATACTATCAAACACAACCTGAACAGCTGCTAATAAAATGTGGCTGTATGCATTAATCAACCTTTGATTCTCAGGGGCTTGCCACAGCAGCCTCAGTGAAAGCAGATGCAAATTGCCTCCATTATAAGAAGATGGCGAGAGCTAGCTTTGTGCTCCCTGACACAGATTTCAGCTCGGTAATTATCAGCGCAATTGTCACATGAACCATGGAGCAAAATAACAAATTGGACCCAAATCCTGAATAAAAGAACGTATCAGAAATGTGGAGAGGCTTTCGAAGTGTGAGCTGAATTTCCTTTTTTGTTTGCATGACAAGAAGGCCATCATCAAAGTAATGTTCTGATTGAAGCCAAAATTACAACACAATCTGTGACTTGAAGTGCGACAGCATTCAAGTGATTTTTACTTCAGCTGCAAGATCAAATGCTTCAGCTGATGCAATTTTTTACACTCACAGATTTTTTTTGTACAGGCTGCCCAGAAGCAACAAACTTCTGTCTCTGAGAAATTGAATTGAAATACCATTTAAGTATCTCCACGCCTGAATGAAAGATCTCAAAAGTTGGATGCATGGATTTTAAAGACTTGTGAGTTTTCTTCAATCTGCAGTTTTGAAAACGCTGTGTGACACCAATCAGTGATTCAAGCCTAATGTGCAAGGAAGGAAAAAGCTGTTTGAATGTTGATCAAACACAAGTGTACTGTGACTTTCAAGGCATAAAAAAGAAAAAAAGAAATATATTTCCAACAGCCTCAATCTTCGCCAAGAAAGGGGCTCCTCTCATTACTGCTCCCTGTGATGGCTGTGAGCTTCCCCTCCATGGCAGAGAGCTGCCATCTTAAGCTGTCATAGCCCAAAAGATATGGGACAAAACCATACCCTTTAATCAGGAACCATCACATTCCCTTTAATCAACTCAACTGTCCACACCATGTCACTCTTTCTTTGCTGTCTACAGCCCGTATCATGTACACATGAGGATTACCTCTTCTGCTGTAGCATGCGCTCCCTCGTTAAAAATAAAATCCTGAATTCTGAACAGTGTTCACCCTTTTAAAAAACAGAGACAATGAGGCTTTGAGGAGGTCTGGATTACGGACACCACACTATTGACCTTCTTTCCAGGGAAGTGTGGTTCAGTTTAAGAATGCATGTTTTGACAAGTGTCTTGAGACATTTATTATGAATTGGTGAAATA
The DNA here is from genome assembly GCF_947650265.1 of Symphodus melops. Taxonomy (NCBI): domain Eukaryota; kingdom Metazoa; phylum Chordata; class Actinopteri; order Labriformes; family Labridae; genus Symphodus; species Symphodus melops. The sequence goes on along the minus strand of NC_136692.1, from coordinate 19,188,477 downwards.
TATATATCCAGACATTGATTGGTTGACATTTTGCCATCATTTTCATTTTTAGAGGGACTCACAGAGGGATATTGTGTTCCTTTTGAAATGTCATAGAGAATCTTTTTCATCATAGTTTCACCCTGCAGCGTGTTTGCACGTGTGTTTTTGCATGGGTGTATTGCATTTGTTTAACTAAAGGATGTGAATTTATTATTCAAAGACCTTTGGATTAGAGAAAGGTTATTTTAATAAAGTGGATAAAACATTTTACCATGGCCTCATTGTGTCTTTCAAATTTAAAAAAAAAAAACCCAGAATATTTTCCCTGTGCCTCATTTTCTCTTATTTGGATGAGGGGAAGTATCTGAGTAACCGTTAATGTTTTTTTTACAACATGTTTACTTTCATCTCATAGTCTCCATGGCCATGTAGATAAAATGATAGGTAGGCACTCAGATATTTGTTGAGACCCTGCAGCTGCTGCAGATGATTACATCTCGCCAGTTGCTGACCTCTTACCAAAGATTGCGCTGAATCTCCATAACCACAGCAAGACCCAAATCTGCACTCCCACCTTCAGAAAAAGACCCTCTCCATTCCTACAAGCATTTAAATGATAATTAATACTTAAGCTGCCAATTGTAAGGCTAACCCACAAAGAAGAGAGCCTGCACTGTGCCTGACTGTTTCAATCCTTATACGAAATAACCGTCCACCCTAAGGCTGACAGACAGGCTACTTTCAGGCCCCATGAATAACAACTAGCCTTGGAAAACGCTGTGGCCCCACTCAAGTAGGTGTCAGGAAGTCAAGTGGGTTTTGTGTTATCTCTTCGTACTTTCAGCTGCCTATTAGCATAGCTATTCAGACGGCACGGCCCATGGACCACAATGGGAATAGAAAGGGGGAGCCAATCTCTCTCTCCCTCTCTTCCCTCTTTATGTCTTTCACTCTTGAGTCTTTCTCTCTCCTCACTCCCTCATTCCTGATTAATCCGCTAAGTCCCATGGGGGGTTAGAAGTCGTTGAGTTCTGAAGTGGCTTTTTGTCTTTTAGTTTTGTGTTGGGAAGTGGAAAGTCCACCTGCTCTGAGGAATTTCAAAAAGGTAGTGTGAGTGGACTTAGTGTGCGCGTGTGTATGTGTGTGTGAATGACTGTTTCAGCGGTTTGATGGGAAAATAAAGCAAATTATATATTCTGTAAAGTGGGCAGACTTATTTTCAAGGGTTACACGCCTTTTTTTTGTGGATAAAAATTAAGAAAAGTCCTGTTTGGTACCTTAAATTAAATACATCATGTTTATACTAGCCCGGAACTTATGTCATATCTTTTTTTTTTTAGACCCAAGAATCATATGGCATTTATCATGGCTCAGTGCAAGACAATATAATAATAGGCTTTACCCCAAGTCCAGCAATCTTTGAAGAAACACTTTGTGTTTAGCCTTTTTCAATTTTTACCTTTTTTTTCCTGTTCTTGTTAAAATTAAACCTCACGATGTCCTCCGATTGACATACACCTCCTGCCGTCTGGGCTAAAAAAAATGACTCTTTAGTTTTGGAATTTAGGGTCAATAAACCTTGTTTAGATGAAAGTATAGCCTGTTTCAGAGTGAAAAAAAAAACAAAACAATGAATTGTTTTGACTTCATATCATCGTGACTATTGGCGTTATCACAGAGTGGTTTACGTCTATGTGTAGGTATAAGTTTAGTGAGGATGCTGTTTTTGAATCATTTGTATTTTAAAGACAGCACATAATCACACTTGTCCTCTGGGGTCAAAATGAGGTCATTGACAAACACAATTTTACCAAATTCTGTTCCACCTTCAGTAAAGACCTTATTCAAACACATGAACCACCATTTCTTTATTCCATTTGAGATTTTAGGCCAGTATGAACTCATTTGCATACCTGCATGCGAGTCAGGTAGTAATGGCGTGATCTGTGCAAATGTATGCAATTGCATTTTTGGCACGTTCTCCATATTTTGAGATCACTCAGCCGAGGGCAGAATTTACGTCTCTTTTTTGGGTGATGGGCCAGGAGGGGCAGCATAACAGAAAATGTCAGCGTCAGGTTTGGATAAGAATGGATAACATGTTATATGAAAAAAGCTAAATCCTGAGAACGCTTCAAAACTGCAGGCCTCTACAAGTTTAAGAACCACATACATTTTAAATACTAGAATGGATTTAATGACGTAACACTATATGATCCTCCTTGTTTCTGGTTGATATAATTGTAATTTCCCACTGTACTAATGATAATTATTGTTTACTTCAATCATTGGCATGCCTATGAGAAGCGTGTATACTTGCACTTGTATGTCTAACCTTACAAGTGCATTACTATGCATGCAGGCAAGCAGTCAAAGTACACAAAGCATGCCATTTTATTTTTGGATGTATTGATTGAATCTGTTGCTACACTAAATGTCCATCTAATCATTGGCTGCACTTCTCTTCTTCTCCAGCTTGGGCCATTCACTGACCTATAGTCAGCAGCCTTCTGCCACCTTCCCCTACAATGTCCATTTCACTGTTGCTGTACTATATTGATCCTCTCCCTCACTTCCCTCTCTTCCTCTGATGGCTTCTCAATAAGTGCATAGATCTATGATTGATTTTACCATTGGATGTCTCCATACAGTCATTATGAGAGAATTTGCAGCAGCCATAATAGGATCTGATAGCTTTGAGTGTTCACAAATCACATTCTCATTGAACTGAATGCTGGATTAGGAAGACTTTGGATGAGATCTGTACCAGAGAGTATAGCTCTAAAAAACACACTGCTAGCTTTTGCAAAAGTACGAGCCAATGGCGGCTGGGGAAAATTATTTGAGGTGGGGCTGTTTGTGCCAGTATGTTTCCCTACCTATACCAATAAAAGAACTCAAACCAGTCAATACAAGTGTTCCAAACTTAAACAATATTAATTAAATTGCTGTGTAGAAATGAACAGGTAACAGGTAATGATAACAAATCAGTTTATTATGCTCTTTCTTCAGATATAAAAAGCAAATACATACATCAATTTTACGATGGAATACAACATTCCAGTTCTAGAGAAATACTGTTTGTACTGCTGGGGGATGAATGTAGTTAACTGCAGACAAATTGACAATTGGATGATGGTTAATAGTCTGTGTCAATACTAGAAAAAGAGAGAGAAGGCCCTCAAAGACAGGTTGGGACACTTTGAGTGGTCACAGTCCAAACAGTATGAGATGAAAGATGATGTTTACATTTTATCCAGTATTCAATAATCCCGCTGTGAACTTAGAAACAACAAAAACACCATACATGGTTTAAAACAGCAAGGCAAAACAAACAAAAAAAATACCTTACAGTCACGTTCCTATACTGTAATCACTATTTTAATGATTGACAGTAATGAGTAGAAAGAGGGACTAAGATGGTGTGTGCAACAGATTTGTGTGAGAGAGTGAATGAGCGGGGTATCATGTTTACTATAGAGGTAGATGGAGTGAATGTGTGATTGAATGCAGGGAAGAATGAGTGTGTGAAGGCGATGGCGAGTTCTTAATTGTAAAGGAACTGTGCTCTTTTATCTTTTTGAGTGGCAAATCTCTCAATGACCCAAGTGCTGAAATCTGGAATGTCCCCTGTGAGTTTTTTTTTTTTTTTTTTTTTTCTTCGGAGAGCATAGATGAATGCGTCTTGAAGGTTATTTTCCATTAAAGCCTGAAAGAGAGACAGTGCACTACTACAACCCTTGGACTCTTACTTTCCGTAGATCAGATGAGATGCTTGGTGAAAGAGAGCTCTGCTTGGTATGGCTCATAATGGTGTCACATCTACCTACAAAATGATTCATAATTGTAAGAAAACCAACAAAAAAGGTCAGTACACAGAAAACACTACGGAGGAAGGAATGGAGTCCCTGATCCAAAACAAAAGTTTCACATGTCTTTATTTCAACATGGTGACAAAATGACAGGAGTCGATGTTTCTCTTCTGCAGCTGGTGAAACAGCATATCTCCATGTGGCAGGATCTTGTGAAACAAAGCCAGCAAAAAAAACAGAAAACGTCACCTTCCAGCATTCTCACACAACCCACGGCTTCTCTCTTTGTTGAAGAATCAAAGTCACGTCTGCCCCGAATGGTTTCAAAACACTTTACCAGGTCATCCTTGTGCTGGTAAACTGTGTTAACAGCACGACTGTGGAAGTTCCATTGCGTTGTTTAAGCACCAGGAAGTCGGTGCGCCACCGCTTAATCGAGCACTGCGGTTCTTTTGAAAAACTTGGAGATGTTGCCTGCTGGGTGATGGAGTTTAACTGATGCACATATCAGTTTATGCTGCAATCCACCTGGAGCACCCTTAATCACAGAGGTGCCATCATAGGCCTGGGTAATACATTTTCTCTCCTTTTTACAGCCGTTCTGACAGGTGTTTTAGGTCCGTCACTCTTACAAAATACTGCATTTACATATCCACAACCTGCTTGCCACGGCTTTCAATCAAACAAACCTCTGGAGAAGCTCCGCTTTTTCCCGTACCTGTTGGGTTATGTTGGGTTCAGGCTTGTCTGGTCCGAGTCGTGTAATTAAAGGTTTTTCCGCCGATGTTCTTCTTTCACAAGGATAAATTAGGAGAGATTTCACAGAATTTAGAAGGGGTAGTGATAGTACGAATTTCTGTGAATACGTTCAGTTTGGTTGCATCTTGTACAGATGATTTTGCTGTTAGCAGACTACGATTTATTCTGAGAAGATATAACTATATTTGAAGAGAAACACGTTATATGAGGTATCACAAAAGTATAATGAATGGCCTCAGTTGACAGTACAATGATGAAGTGTTCCTCAAATAGAGGTTTGACATTTAAAGAGTAAAGGTGATGTGATTCTTCATACCATGTATAGAAATATCTAAAGTGGGAAGGAATTCATGACACCTGTTGTACTGTATATCATGGCTCCACACTGAACATTAAATTGCCTATCTTTCAGCCTGCACAGAGTCTCAGTGTTGTCTGTTAGATTAGAACCACAGCCGTGATATGCTGCGTTAATATTATCCAGTTTCAGCTTTAGGGACATTTATATCATTCAAACCAACAGGTAGTAGCTCAAGTCTCATGGCTACGGTAACCGATGTCGCCATCATTGCCGCTGCTTATCTCCAAACTGTATTTCTTGTGGTAACGTAATGTACACTGCTCTGATCTTGTTACTATAAGGGCAATTTTTTCAGAGTCTCCAAACCTTCAAATTTGATGACAGTGAATTGGCACAAAATATTTGGTTTGTTATGTTAGCAACGGTACAATTGGCTGAGTTGCCATACTTTTCGTGCTCAGTAAACTAGAGCTCCATGAAGGACACAATATGATAAACATTAAAAACCCTCATTTATCGTTATTATTTCCAAAATGAGAAAGATTTAATAAATAAATAAATAATAAATAATAATAATAATAATAATAATAAAAATAATAATAATAATAATAATAATAACAATAGTGTAGCTGCCTTGGGCAAGCACCCTAATAATAAAAAACAGCCAGGTTGGAAGGAGGTCAGTGTCCTCTATGGGTCTGCTGTGGATGGGCTATTTTTCTGTTAAAAGGCCAAGTATTTGTGTCTGCATGTGTTGCAAAAATACTTTTTAAATCCTATACAACAAAACTATATCCTCTCCTTTACCTTGTCTTTTCTTATGGCCTCTTATCCCTAATTCTAAATCCTCTATTCCACACCAGTCCTTAAACCTCCCTCTGTCCTTCTCTAGCCGTTGCCATGACCTTTTTTGCAGCTGCTTAAACAGATTAGCTGTTATTAGGAGCTGTGCACCGCTGATGACTCTTTCATGAGGTAGGTCCCTAGTCCCACAGGGGAAGAAGATTGGATGGAAAAAGTAGGGAGAGGCTGGATGCAGATATAAGTAAGGTGAATATGGGAGTATGGACAAACAAGTCATCATATATAGGTTAGGAGAGAGTGAGTTGATTATGAGAATGTGCAAGATAAATTGGCATTAAAAGGGCACTGGGTGAAGCATGTGATGGAGTTTGGTGGGAGAGCGATTCATGAACTGAACTCAAAAACAAAGAGAAGTGGAAGAATCTGTGAAAAAGAGAGATAGGTGGGTGAGAATATTCACATGTTTAACTGACAGTAACACTGTTCAGTGTCAGTAAAATGGAATGTGGGAAGAAACAACTGAGAGTACTGTACTGAGTGGACGTCAGACATATCTTAAAGAAGAAATGCTGTAGATTGGTACATCCAGAAATACAGTAAAAATAAACTTTCACTTCAAATAAACCTTTCACACATAATTATTTAATATGTACACGCACGTTTTAATTTCACATTATTACTTCTGAACTTGGTGGAGCTGAAAGATGTTGAAAATCTTAAATTGTATTAACAGAAAACACATTTCTGGTCACTTGCACTTATCCAAACTGAAGCAACTTTCATTAAACAATATGGGATTAACAAACAACTCAGAATTTTGTTTTGTGAAAAACTGTGTGCAAATAGTACACAGTTATATTCAAAGGACACAGTGAAGATATACATTTAAAATCTTGCTTTTTTAAATTTTTCTCTACAATAAGGAACTGCTTGCCATGCATAATTTAATACCAGGAACATCTTATTGCACATTATATAACAGTGATATATACTATAGTTCCCCACCATTGCGTGCACGTTCCTTTCTAGTGTCTAAAGCCAGATGTCAAATCACAGCTTAGTCCACAATTAATCACTTATGTTTAAATGAATCTATCTGTTGTTTGAAGTCAGACAGCTAATAGATTGGTACATTTAGACCCTCAATGCATTGACAATGTACATATTTGATCACTGGGGTTGAATTAGTTAGAGCAAACATACTGTTCATTATTGAAAAAAAGGTTCTGAAGTTAAAATTTCCCCAAGACAATCAGCATGTAATTAACTTCATTTTTTTCTCCTTTCTTCTCCCCATTACTCCTCTTTCACTCAGAGAAACTGCCAACGATAGGTCAATTGCAGAGTGAGTTGACCAAATTATCAAACACATTCTCATTTCTCAAGTTGAACCCCCCCCCCCCACACACACACACACACACACACACACACACATTTCTCCCTATAAATAGTGCTAAGAGAACAGTTCCATTCAATTTGCAGGTTTTATCGATCCTAAAAAAGTAATTAGTAAGAGTTATTATAAACAGAGAATGATCTGTGTTAGCAGTTAGATGATTCTTAGTGTTATCCAGCAACTCATGCATACAGTGTCACGTTTAAAACTCGTTTTTTATTCCCCTCTTCTGACAACTGATTCTAATAACCATAAAATTGTTTCATCGCGCCTTCTCTATTTGCTGTTTTTTCTTTTTTTCCCCTCTTTTTCTCCTGACCTAGCATTGTTCATTATTCCGATGCAACAAAAAAAGAAAGGAAAAAAAAAACACTTCAAGGTCACATTTCATCATTTGCTGTTGTGTGTGTGTGTGTGCCCAAGCATATTTCATTCTTAAAACACCTTGACATTTTGTTATTAAGCATTTTTCCTTCTACCTGGTGAAATATGCTATAGTCAGTCCTGTCAGTAGGTGCAACTGTGTGTGTGTGTGTGTGTGTGTGTGTGTGTGTGTGTAGGTGTGTGTGTGTGTGTGTGTGTGTGTGTGTGCGCCCGCGCCTTTTCACCTGATACCCTTTATGTGTGAGTGTGATGTACAATCCTGTAAATTGAAGCAGTGTGGGGATTGGGCTATCGATGGATCAATAAATTGATATACAGTGTTGGTTATAAACCCTGTCAAGAGGTGTATGTCATTGTTTTATGAACTGCATTTATAGTATTTTCATCTCCTTCCAATATATCTCCTCCCACTGGATGCAATTAACATTTACTGACATTCTAATGGACACATTTCTAAAGTCCTCGGTGATTTGGTAATCAGTGAGGCTTACAGCTAACAATAATACGATTTCCCAACTGTTACAGTCCCTAAACTTGCGTAAGCCCTGAGATATCAGGTGTTTGATTTGACAATTTAGCAGTAAACACTGTAATGACCTCTAACGATTTGAGCAAAACACTGTCACTTTTCCCTGCATTTTCTCCTGTCGCATGCATCACCATGTCACATCCCGAGATGGTAACATACTGTATGAAAGCTGTTACAGTATACCTGTCAACCAAATAAAATGATGGAGAAAAAAAACCAAAAAACCCTCTAATGCTTACATTTTTTTTGTGTGTTCTAGTTAGTAAAAGTGATGTTTTTAATTATCTCAGTGCAGAAGGGCTCTGGCACAGATTAGAATCAGTCTGTTACCATGGGCGACAGCAAATCAGAAAGAAACTCTGGTCATTGATGTGACAGGCCTCCTGCCAGAGGGGGCAGTGCGGCCAGATTTACCCCCTCACTGACAACTGTAAAAGGTATCACACATATTGTTATAATGAGGACCAGACTGGCAGTCCTCTGTGTCCTTCACTCTGTGCTGGGAGAGCAGACCGAATGTGCTTAAGGGGAGAGCAGCAAAATAGAAGGTAATGTTGGAAGTATAGAAGGGGGAAATAAAAAAGTAAGAGGGAAATATGAACTAAAGGAAGCAATAAATAGCTAAACTAAGTGTTTTCTAACTTCATCCTCTGGAAGATTGGACAAGCCTTGCACAAAGACGGAGCAAACAACCTGGCTTGTGGTTTTTTAAGTGTTGCATTAAAACACAAGTTAAGTGTGTCTAATTGTCATGGTTTGTGTTCTGTGTTTAGTCTTGCTTTAGTTTTCATTCTTTCCTTAGTGATCTGTTTGTTTCCAACTGTTGATTGTTGCCTCTTGTGTGTTTTAATGTTTCACAGTCTTGTGTTTACTTTAGTCTTTCGTGTTTCCCTGTGTCCTCCTATCTTGTCTGTAAGTTTATTTCCTGTGTTGTGTTTTCAGTCTAGTCTTTAGTGTTTCCTGTTTTATTTTGTAATATCTAGTTTAGATGGTGTGGTCAGTGTTGGGTTTTACTTTGTGCTTGTCCTTAAGTGTTCTGGTCTTGTGTTCTTTGTTTCTTGTGTTTCCCGCCTGTGTGATTGCCCTGATTGTCCTCACCTGTGTCGTTAGTCTCACCTGTGTCTAATTACCTCATGTCTATTTAGTCTCTGTCTTTGTTATCTTCTGTGTGAGTTCATTGTCTTTTGTAGTTGTGTGGTCTGAGACTTGGTCATTTCGTCTCCCTGCTTCTTTGGATTACCTTGTTTTTGCTCCGCTTGATTTTGGAAGTTTTTGGATTTATTATTTAAGTAAGTTTATGTTTTGCCTTTTGCTTAATAAAAATATTTGGGGGGTTTTTCTGCACATGGGTCCTCCTCCCTGTTTTTCTACCTCTGACCGTGACAATGTAAATATTCCCAAGAACAAAAAAACACATGTATTCATCATGCCAATGGTTTGTCGTTGGGTACAAAAACAAGGAGGCAAGTGTTTACAAGTTCTACTGTTATGTGCTTGTGTAAAACACAGTTTTGAATATCAATAAGCAGTTTAGTATGCATTTGTGTCTCCACAGCCTAAATTGGCACAAGAACAGAATCAGCAGGAACAAAAAAAAAAAAAAAAAAAAACATCAACAAATGAGTCCAACAGCTAAAACCCAGAACAACTAATGAATGCATCTGATAATGTATGTCCAGTGCAGGCTGCTTGGAGACAAGTCTTTGAAAATAGTTTTGTCAAGCTAGAATTCTCAAGTGAACAACAAACTGCCCAAAAAATATATAACAGGGTTTTTTGATATCATGAATGTCGATAGATGGCAACCTCAGCGGCATGATAATGAGCCATAATAAACCCAAGTCATTGAACTAATGTTGGAGGACAGCAACCCAGGCAACCCAACAATAATCAAAGAACACTGTCTTAAGAATATAAATATGCATACATATCATATTCCCTTGCTGATAGTCAGTTTGTCCAGGCAACTGTTGTTGAAAGATGTCGAGTTATTTCCTTTCTTCTCGTGTTTTTCTTTTTTCTTCTGCCAATGGTTTTCTTTTCTTTTTCTTGTCAGTCTCTGTTCAGATAATTCAGCAGCTTTCATATTTTCTGCTTGAATAAAAATGTGTCAGTGTCATAGTGCTCTGTAATGACTCCAACCCAATTTATTCTGAGAGGGTTCAAAGCACCCATGGTTTTGCCAGCAAGCACAAGGGGGGGAATGTGTGTATGTAGGTGAGGATTTATTTTGCATGTGCACGGGGGCTATGGTAATTATGATTCATTTTTATGCACAGTTTAGGTCTTCTCAAGGTGTTCTGTATGCTTTGGTGTGCTTCATAAGGCAGCATATAACAGGCAGTGTTTGCTGGTATCATCTGACACCAAATAACACCTCATTTCCTTTTTGTTTGTTTAACATCAAGTCATTCATTTCAACGCAGTCATTTGTAATTATTTATAAACAACAGGCTCATTCTAGTGTTGAGGTAGATCCAGTATTTAAAGTGGCGTGAACTTTTCTCTTTCCTTTTTTTTATTTATTTATTTATTTATTTTTTATAACCGCTTAAGTGACATTCGAAAGGAACATGTACATTTAGAGTGAATGGTTTGGACCCGTCACAAAGAGACGAGGAGACAAGAACCTTTTCCAACCTCATCCCTGACGTCAGTTGCACCCTAAGGTTACATTTTGAGCAGTGGTGAGGTGAGGCCTAAAAGAGTGGGTATCATTTTTGCTCAGTTCTTTTTTTTTTTTAAATATTTTTTTAAAGTCGCCCTTCTAGCTGAGTAAAAAATGGTCTCTGTTGTAAACTTTGACATGTAAGACTCAGTGCATGCTCGCTCGAAGGCTGGGTTATTCCTTCACCGTCCGAGGAACAAAAATGGCAGCATACTAAATATTGTCAATCAATACTGTCGATCAGAGGGTATTTAAGAGTGGGTATACTCAACAGAGACAGAAAATAAATGTACGTTTCTTTTTATAAAAGGAGAATGTGAGATAATAGGAACAGAAAAAAACAGGTCCTCAGCTGTGTATATCCTGCACCACTGATTTTGAGTCTCTTGCTGTAATCCCTGTACATGATTAAGTAGACACTTGCATGCCTTCATTGTGATGTTGGCTAAATTGTGAATTGTTATTCCTAGATACTCATTTCAGAGGCCGACCGTATTTGGAGAATATTTCAAGGCTCCCCTTTCCATTCCACTCTGCCACTTGAAACCCTACTCCACTACGATCGAGCAGAAATGTTCAGCACACCAGTGATCCGAAGACCATCGACGCTATAAAAGACTGTCTCCTGCAGCCTCGTGAACCTTCAACCCTGCAAAGACGCTGAATGAAGCAGGTATGATCCCTGTTTCTTTCTGTCTCGATCAGGGAGCTGCAAGCTGAGCTGCGGTTAACTTCACTTCAGTTTGTTAAAAAGATCAAATCCCTGCATCCAGCGCCTGAATCTTGAATATTATTACATGCGGTTTACATGATTCCTAACAGAGATACATATTTGTCATTCAAGTGAAAACCTTAAATGTATGTAGGCTGACCTGTGTTGTGTTGTACTGAACCTGTATGGATGTTGCCTTCATGGACAGATTATTGCACAGGCTGTCCACCAAGCAGAGTGGAAGAGATAGATGCATAAAAAGAAAAAACATTTGCAACACACATTCACTATGACCTCCTTATTCAATGACGAACAGAAAATGTAGTTTCAGACAGTGACATGGCCTTCATTTTCTATAGGGAATAATAATAATGAATAATCAAAGTGCACCCACTACAATAAGGACATCCCTGAGTGACCATGATTTGTGCAAAGGTGAAATACACAGCAATGTGTTCCGTAGTCTTCAATACAGAAAAACATAATGTTGGTGCTTTTCCTTTTCTTCTGGTTTCTGGTCTTCTGCTTCTTCTTCACAGTTCAATAGTGGAAGCCGACTATAGAAGCCATTTCAAATTCAGTTCTTCATCCGAGAAGTGCGCTTACAAACTCTCTGTCTCAAGGCAGATAATCAAACCACAAGGTCATCGAGCTGGTTTCATACTTGACACCATAAGTGTTTGTCAATGACCCTTCATTTGTACACAGAAGGAGACAGACATGAATTTGCGATTAATCGCTACTTTCCAGGTCACGCAGTTCACTGGATGGGTTAAGCTAACATTTCTTTCCCTCTTGCCTCATTATTGCCTCATCGTTCTTTACTATTCTGCTTCTGTTTTATGTTTAAAACATCAGTCTTTTCTTCGTCTGCTCATCTCGCTCTCATCTCTCCCTCGGTTTTCACAGAGGGCTCGTTTTCGCTCTCGCAGTATAGCTGCTAGACTTTGATGTGGGCTTACAATGTGACTTGTGCCTCTGCTTAATTTAATCATATTAGCTAGTTAACCATGCCACTGCTGTGTGACCCACTGACAAAACCAGCTCCGTCTGCTCTCCCTCTTGCTCACTCTCTCATTTTGTCTAATAATCTAGCCTTGGGACTGAGGGGGAGCAGCGAGCACAGCGCTGTTGGGAGAAGTAGTCCTGTATTTGTATGCGTCTAAGTGCAAGTCTTTTCAAGATGGACCAGAAAGGGAATCACTAAAAGAGATACTGCAATCCAGCTTTTTTTCATTACAGCATTTCTTGTGTAACTATTTTACAAGTAGTCACCTTAAATGCCTTCCTTCGAATCTAAACGTTCCCCGTTTCTTTTCATATTGTTTTCACTTCCCTTATTAAAAAGTCACTCAAATATCACCATTTTGGATCAGAAAGAAGTGCATTATGGAGGTGACTGTGGGTGGGCTCCAGGGCCATCGCTACAGATGTCAGTAAACATTCCTGCACAGCTCATCTCTGCCTTTAAAGTCCATAAGGTAGATAAAAAAGACCCGCATGACAAGTTGACACTGGTGTGTGCGTGTGTATATGTGAGCGTTTGCAAGCTTGTGTGTATATGTCAAAGTGAATGTAGGAGAAAGGATGAGATAGTTCTTGATTACAGCTGATAGGTTTATTTGAGGAAGGTCGCAAAGATTTGGGAGAAGAGTCAGACACCGGCAGCTGATGGGGGGGGGGGGTGTAGAGACATATCTACACACACACACACACACACACACACACACACACACACACACACACACATCAACGGCATACACAAAACACATAATATAAAGCACAAAGCGGATGGCGACAAACAAAAGAGAAGGGTGCAGCATTTCAACACCTTCACGTTTCCGTATTGACATTGTCCTTTCACAAATCTTCAAGACTGGACATGCCTACTAGTGCTGAGTTGTCAGAAAGAGTCTGTTTGAAAGGAGTGAATGCCCCCAACGGCTCACCACACGAGTCAATCTGGAGACGCTGCATGTCAGAGGGAGTAAATGATAGATTTGAAGGTCAAAAAATAGGCAAAAAAAAAAAAAAAAAAACGTTTGTTGAACGCCAACACAAGAAAACAAGATAAAATGGAGTGAAAATCTGGGTTTTGCCAGATGTCTAATTATTTTACTTTTTCTGTGTTTTTCAGCACGAGATCACACTGTCACTTTATTCCATTCCACAATCAGCAGGTAAACCAGGAGCAACCCTCAAGGCATGATTGACTTGTGTCCGCTCTGCTTTGCGAAAGCTCATGAATGAAGGGAAACGTTTTATCCTCATCATATTATCACCCGTTGTCCTGACAGTGAACAAGCCTGAATGATAGTCGGCATTTGATTATCGGCATTCTTCCCCCCAGGCACTGTGTGTTTGATTACTCCTGCTTTTGGGAGCTTGATCTTTGTCTGATTATTCTTGCTGTTTGTTTATTCATGTAATCACAGCTACACACAAAGTCCTGTTTTTTGTTTTTGGAAGAGTTTTTCATGGGGTCTTATCTATGTAGAAACATCTCTGTTTTTGAGCTTTTTTTTTTGCGTGGATGTGTGTATGTGATTATTGATAGCTCAAAGGCTTGTCTGGGTGAGATTTTCTTTTGCCTGGCAGGCTAGCGTTTAGAATAATTGGTGCCCTCAAGAACCGGTGTTTATTTTTGTCAACATTCCAATTACATCAGACCAATCAGTGTGGTCACAGCCCAGTCGTCTCATCAACACATATCAGCTGTGTCAACATCCGCTATCATCTCTGGCTGTCACACTGATTGTAACTCTATCACTCAATATTTTAATTACATTTTGGATCCTTCTCTGAGAAAAAAAAAGTAATAAGCCTAAGTCTTGTCCACACTTCTTTTTTTTCCATTAAAGTATCCTCACAGCGTATTGTGTAAATCCTTTAATCCATGTGACAAATTGAGGAGGAAGTCCATCATCCACATTATTCAAGTGAGCCTGTCATCACTGTTGCTGAATTGTTACATATTTAGAAGAGACTTTTCTTGACTTTACTTTTTTTTTCTGATTAGTTTTTATTATCAGTTGTTCTAGTGATTACCCGATTTTCTCTGATCATGTCTTCGGTGTGCAAAGTTGACCGCTAATCATTTTTGATTGGCTCAATTATTTCCAGTGTGTCTGGTCCATTCTGTTGATCATATTGCTTCTGTCTGGCAAAATACTTGACATTGTATTTCTTGTTGTCGTGAAACCAAATGATAAAGTAAAAGTGCTTTGGATTGAAAAAAATAAATGAATAAAAAATTGAGGAACCAAGTCAAAATGGGTCCTCTCTTTGAGGTTCATTGAGAGTTACAGGTCCTTTTCTTTTCCCAATTCTTCCTGGCCTCTTCTGACCCCTCCCTATCCCCTCAAGTGTAAAAAGTTGAAATAGGAGGAAAAGAAAGGATGGCAAAATGCTGATAATATAATGAATACAAACTAGACAATTCCTGCAGAAACTGTGAGGGTGGTTGCTGTCCTTGTTTTAAGGGGTAAAATTAAGAGTCAGTGGCTACATGATGATTTTGTCAGCAAGAGGTAAAGCAGTTGAATACACTGATCTGATTTTGTCGAGGATGCAATAAATGTGGGAATAATATCGATCTAAAAACATAGTGCAGAGAGGTTTGGTCAGGAAGGTTTGGGTGAAATGTAATGTTACTCCAGATGGAGACTTATTTGGACCACCTGCTGCTTTGAAGCTCACAGTGTGAAAAATGGTGATCTGTTTGTCCTGAAAAACACTGAGTAAGAGAGGACAAGTTTATGGGTAAATTCAGGTGAGTGGGGGGGACATTGGCTCACACTGCAGGATAATTTGGCCGATGTGAGGTCCCAATCCTCCTTCCCAACAACTGCAAAGTTGCTCCTGACTAAAGGGAGCTCAGAACCAATTATCCTGTAGTGTGAGTGGCACAAAGTTCCAATCTTAATGTCTCCGATCTGCTCACCAATCGTTAGGGATTCACGATTTTTAAAAAATATTTATTTTTAATTTTTGGCCTTTTAGAAAGCGATAGGGCACAGAGTTGGAAATCAGAGAGAGAGAGAAAGAGAGAGAGAGAGAGAGAGGAAAGAGGCCACAGGTTGGCCTCGAACCCAGGCCGCCCATGTTGAAGACGATAGCCTCCTTACATGGGGACGCACGCACGCATTAACCACTGCGCCAACAGCACCCCCTTACCAATTTATTTTAAAGATATTTAATGGATAGAATGTCAAATATTGACGCTTACGTCTGGCAGAAGTCGCTCATGACTACAGTATAATCAAAATATTATAGAACCTCTAATTTTCTCTGCAAAACGCAGAAACCCCCAGTCCTCGGTGGCTGTGGAGACAAGCCACCTGTGAGTCCACATCAAGAAATAGCTAGAACATTGAAAAAAATATATATAAATAGTGGAAACCTTTTGTGACTTAAGTCTCTCGGTGGAACTGAACTAAACCCGCCCACAATAACAAACCCTTTCCTATTGGGTCTGGGGCTTGTTAAAGATGGGAGAGAGGTATGCATTGTTCATCTGAGGAAATGATGATCGTATATATACCTCACTCTTACTTTTTTCATCTGAATGTGTTTCATCATAAATAAAGCACCAGTAAGAGACGCGGTATTAAGGTGGAATTTCCGGATAGACGAGGATTGAAATAATCCTACCAAAGAAAGAGAAAGACCAAAACACAGTTTAACCATTAGAAGTAGGAGTGGAATAAAGAGAGCAGAGAAAAGCTCCCAACAGAGGGGGAGCAAGGAAAAACATTATCTTTTAATATAACAGCTGAGGACAGGATCAAATGGGCTGGTGTAGAAGGACAGAGGAAACGCTAGGTATTGTTTTAATCCTTCAATGGGAACCTTCTAATCCCTTGTTGGAAACATCACAGAAACATGTTGGTGTTTTTTGTCTTTTGTTCCCGGGCTAATCCCCGGCTTTCAGGCCCTCAGGTCTGGGTTGCTATATTGATGACACTGTTATCCCGCCTATATATTACAGAGACCACAGGATAAACACAGACAGCTGATCTGATACGTTAAAGGGGCACTCACCCTAATAAAAATAATATCAAACTAAACGTTTTGTGGACAAAATGTACTTTTTTTTTTTTTTTTTATAAGGAAAAGGGTAGACACACTGGAGTTGGATATTCAGTGAAACTTTCCAGCTCAAAGCTGATTTGAGGTTTAAGATAAGAGGATAGAGGACATTATATTAATAGAACTTATCAGGGAAGGTAAAAAAAAAAAAAAAAAAGTGAATTTGCCATCTTAGTTCTTCAGTTCATTATAGATGTCTGATTTAATGGACATAGACCATGACCCAACTACTCATGTCGGATTGTCATGCAGGTGACGTATTTTATTGTTTCAAAAAAATGTGTAACACTTTACCATGGGTCTTCATGTAATAGCAGCCAGACATTTTTTCTGTCCCATGTCATAATGTAATTGCAATATCAAATATGTTATCAATAATATATGTAGAAAAAGTTATTTTGGCAGTGGACCCAAAAGGCATTTTTCTATTTTTGTCTCCTGAACAGTTACATCCCTCCCTGTTTTTGTCACAATGTTGTATGTCTACATGTTCCATTTAAGCCTCCTTTTTTCCACTACATTTAAATCTTTTGCATGAAGAAAAAAACCCCTCAACACTAGAAATGATACATGCTTGTTGAAATTACTTAAGTCATTTTATTTTTAAGTCATTCATTTTATTTTAAGACTTTCTGGGGGCTTTTTGTGCCCTTATTAGGGAGATGGAGTCAGAAATCAGGAAGATGGAGAGCAGCCAATTAAATGCAGGACAGAAGCCACAGGTCAGAACCTGGGCCGCTCACTTGAGGAACAATAGCCTTTGTACATGGAGTATCCAATAATCACAGCCCTACCTGCGCCCTACCCTTAAGTTATTTTAAGTTCTTATGTTATTGTAACAGTATTGTTTTCTCTTTCCCATTTACAATATAAAACAATATTAAAATACAGGAAACCAGCAGCAGCACAGGACTCAAAGCATCAGTGCTTAAAGTAGTAGTAAATATTTATTTCAGTCCATGACCACAAAGCATAAAACATACACGAACAATAATAATAAGTAAAGAAAATGTTAAAAAGGCCAAAAAGGTGTAGGATGAAGCCGAGGTATATTATGCCTACCTTTTAGACAGTTCATGTATACAGTATATCAAAACAAGAGTTGCTGCTCTTGCGTTGGTCCACAGTTAAAACAAATTATAATAATAACTTTATGGGACAATATGCAAATATCTTTTAGGCTTCCTGTCTAAGAAAATCAAGTAAAAATATTAAATTGATTGAGGATGCCTTTTCATAGGATACACGAACACACACACACACACACACACACACACACACACACACACACACACACACACACACACACACACACACACACACACACACACTTCAAGAGACCTGCATCTACTTTGCCTTCTCTGGAAAGTAGTCTGACATCTCTTTGAATGGCGGCTTAAAGTTATGATGTTAGTGGGTCACAGTGGTTTATGAGATTAGGCTGCTGGAGGAAGTCAGAGGCTCTTTAAAGCCAAGACAAAGTGGCCTCTAAATCTAATTGATGTTGAAAGTAGGCACAATAACAATGATTGTATTCATTGCAATGGGAAAGCAGGTATTGGGTGCTTTTTGTGTTGATTATAGTAGCAGTAACTTCCAGATATATTCCAGCATATCTAGTGACTTTTTCAGATTCAATAAGGAGAATAATAAAAGAGAATTATTTAATGGACTGGAGCTAATTTATGACAAATGGAAGAAAATTATTTGCAAAAGAACCGACAAAAAAAACACGAGTTGATTATAAAACAGTTTTCTGTTTTGAATTGTATAATCACAAAAGTGAATGAAATAATGAAATAAAACTTGTGTTTCTGAAATTTTGCAGAACTCTAAGTATCTCTAGTGTCTTAGGTGACATTTACATTAGATCAGCCCTCTGATGAACAACAACAAACATTGTACATACCAGTGGAGTACTTGGCTTTGTGACTTTCTAAGAAACTATTAATTGCATATACCCTTCCTTCTACAGAACATTGAGGTGTAAACATTCAAAAATGACTAACAGACAAAGGTTCATGTGGACAGACGATGAGGTGGGGTTGCTTCTCAAAGTGACCAAAGTCAGTTTCATCGAATGTCGATTAAGAGTCAAACTGAGAAATCTGCGATTGTTATCCAACTACTAACGCATGGCTATTGACTGGAACTGTAATGCACAATGTCAGTGAAGTCTCCTTTTTTAGAGAGAGAGTGTATTTGTGAAATGGTGCTGTTTTCAATCTGAAACCATTTTTAGAAAAGGTTTAGTTTTCAGTCTCCCCAAAGACTTGTTGTGCACATACAGCCCGAATGCAACAAAAGGTTACCATTTTCAGCTGATTTTTTTTTTAAACAAGAGGACAAGTAAACAGGGCCTTAAAAGAGAGTCTACATTGTGACCACCAAGTTTCTACAGTAGCCTGGAGCGGAAACATCAAAGACTGGCTGTCGAGCAGCCACTGCAGGGTCATTATCATACTTGTTTGCTATGTTAAAGCTGACACAGCTCCATTGAATCTCTTCATACGAGCAAAATCAATCAAGCTGGAAGAGGAAAGGTTCACTGAATGTTTCTGCTGTGACTAAAACACCTTCAAAGCCAAAGAGAACTTTGTGACTTTGCAGAATATTATCATATCTTTTAAATCCATAATCAGGAGGTGGTATCATCTACTGCTAAACCTTCAAGTTCATCCTTTTGTTTGAATGGGGCTTTTAAAATGCCATTATTTCAATTTCAGCAAAAACTCCGTCTGCATTTGAATCCGTCTCGTATTTCATCTCCTCTAAAAAAGAACTGAATAAATGCACTTTTTGGATCAAGCCCCTCTCCTGTCTCAGAGAGAGATTAGCATAATTTTACAGCAGGATTTCCACTGGCTAAGACTTCAAATCTTTCCTGAAATCCCAACTTAAGTAGAGCCGTTCTCTTCTTATCTGTTTGTTTTTCCATTGCTTTTTTTTTTTTTTAACAGAAAGGCAAAATGAAAGTAGTGAGATTGTGAGATCAGCAAACAAACGGGCTTATGTATGAGGGCTGTGCAGTGTGTGAGGGGTATCACGCTGATTTCTTTTGGAACTGAGTGTTTTTTGTTACCTATGGGTGTGCTGCCCATTAGCCCTGCTAAAGCAGATGTGTACTATGAGATTCCCGAGTGTTCCAAAGTGGTGACACATAAACCCAAGAGCCTGTAGTCTAGAGTCAAACATGTATCAAAACAGCACGAGCTGCACTGAAATCCACCTCGCAGGTACAGGCTGAAGTAGCAAAGAGGAGTACAAGAAAGTGCACTTGCTAAGTCAACACATGAATTAAATATTTTGAAAACCCACTTGGCTGACACTGCATTTTGTTGATAACAGGTATTTCTGGAGGTATTTCCCCCCATTTTTAGGGTATCACATTTTTTCTCGTCTCTGCACTCCCTTTTTTGTATAAAAAATTAAGTGCAAGATCTCTGAAGTGCAAGATTTGATGAAAAACTACAAGAACACGACAATGCAACTGTTTGAAAATGGTACTGATCAGCTTAATTTACAAACGTTTTTCAACTCTGAAATTCAAATAGTGGCTAAAGTTGTCTTTCTTCAAGTTCTTTTGGAGTACCTGGAGTTGCACATCAGATGGTTGCCTCCTAGTCTGTAAAACACTGATTCTTCACACCTCGCAGATTGTTTCTTGACTGTACCATGGTGCATTGCTACAGTGAACAGTGAACAGCACAAGTCTTCGCCACAACCATAGACTGTAAATACTAACAGACGAAGCCTATGTGATGTCACTGCAGGGGTCTTTGGGGTCCCATCGACAGCGATGACCAAGCTGGAAATGCTGTCTTACCCTAACTTCCAGACAACCTAATGACAAGCTGAGAGCAAGAGCTGTGGTGGGTTTAAAGCCACTTGAAATAACGTCACATCACACCCATCTGTCAATCATCATCTACACGCCTTGTTGTGGATAACGCTTATCCTACATAAAATAACAGAGTAGGTGCTGATCAGTACACAAGCTTATCAGAGCAATGTTATATTTTGAACTGGGCTGCAAACATGTTAATGTCTGCTGTACTTTTTTATAATATGGCACTTCTGCACCGGAGGAAATGTATGCCAGTTAAATACAAAGTCAGTGTTATTCAGGTTGATACATAGCCAGACTATTTCATATAGAACAGTTAAACTGACTTTTACTTTCCAGGCAGATATTTGATGTACAATCCATCCGGCACATTTTGAGTATTTTTTAAGCCATTACTATATCAATCAAACTGCTAAAACGCCTGACATCTCTTCTCACAAGTTATTAAAGATGATACACCTTTCCCAGCACGTTTTTAATATCACAGCAGTCTGTGTCTGTTTTCAATCAACAATCTACTGTGCAGCATCACTTCAGATCTCGATGTCACTTTTCAGCCAAAAAATGGATGATAAAGAAAGCAGTTTCATTTTCATAAGTAAGGCTTCTTCAAACAGGAGACATGATTGACAACTCCTGCCAATGGACTTGAGACATAAGGACATTGATAATGCACAGTGATTGTGAGCCAGTCACAACATCAAACAGGCCATCCTAAAATCCACTCAGTCTGTGATGTCCTTATCAACTCCTGCCAGAAATTTTCCCAACAGAATTATGCCTCAGTGCTCCACTGCTCGTTGACTTTAAGAAGGCTCATTTATGAAGAAGTGGCCTTTGTTTGCACACCCTGAAAATATTGTTTTTGAATACTACTCCACTTTCACTTTGGGGCTTTGGCTCACCCTCCTTATTGTTCATGATTTATTTTTCTATCTAATCTTACTCATTGTAACTACCTCATGGGGCAATGCTTCAGTGAACCCCTTCAAACTCGCCATCTGCCTCTGCAGCTGCAACAATACTGCATTCAATGCTGCTTGGGTGCCTACATTAACTAATAGTGAATTCTTTTTTTTTATTTACTGAACTGTGATTTGGTGCATCTAATGTAAAAACAGCACATTTAAAGACCTTGTCTGTCTGCTCGTTGGCACCATCTGTGAAGTTCAGGTATGCCTGATGATTTTTATAAGGTTTCACTCTGCTCTTTTTCAAGATTAAGATTAAGACACATCTCCAACTAACATTCTACAAACACGTAGGCCCTTAACACACACAGGTACTGAGAGGACATATACAGTGGACAGGCAACCTGCAATAACAGTGACAATGAGGTTCACAAATCACAAGTCCCTATACTGCTGCCCTGATGCATGGGAAGGGCCAATGATAATCAGTCTCTGCTGAAATGCTGCTATTTATACCAACCCTTCCTGTTTAAAGCCCCGTTTCTACTAAGTGGTCCTGTATGGATCAGTAAAGTTTGGTCCGGTTTGGTTCGGTCAAGCCTGATCCTGTTTGTGTGTGTCCAGAGCCGACCGTGCCATATTTGGTAGGTGGTGTGTAAGCCGGATGCTGATAGCAATTACGTAGTAGAGTCACATAATAGCAGCTAATTGCTAACAGCTAACCCACTAATACATTCAACAAAGAATAAAATGCGAAACAGTGAACAAAGCCAACGATGGAAGACATCCAGCAATTCATCTACTTTGTCATTGGCGTTTGTGTTTGCCGCTGTCACACGGGAACTGACGATTCTTTCGACCAATCAACGGACTGCAGTGTAGCTCCTCCTTTTAGAGTCGAAACGATATACAGAAGGGTACCAAAAAGTATGACGGTATGGGTCGGTAATTTGAGGATTTTTTCCAGCTTTAGTCTGTGGAAACCCCACAAAATGTGTGCCGTACCAAGACGAACCAAACTGAACCGTTTGGTGGAAACAGTGCTCAAGACAACAACACGTTTAAACCCCAAAGGCCAGTTTGTTTGACGAGTATGATTGCTCTGTTCTTTGCTCCAGCACAGTAGAGTTCCTAGGCTCAGCATGGTACAGTTGCTCAAGCATGAGCTTAAGCACGGGTACACAATGTAGAAAGTAAGTAGAATCGATCCCAGCCTCGATTGTGTTCTGGCTGTATCTGAGTTAAATGACTCAGAATAAGCCACAAAGTCAGTAAAGGTGTGGCCATGGTCTCTGTGTTGTTCTCAGGAACACATGGACTCCACTTTAAGACTTTCCTTTGTTTTGTTGTTTTTGGAGTCCGTTTGTCTTGAAAGCTATAAGCAAGCTACATGATCACGTAAAGCTATGCATGTGTTGTATTATGACGTTATGTACAAGAGGTAACCATGCTCAGACCTGATTAGTCCTGGAACTATGTCAGTGCACTTTTGGAGATGGGACAAGGGCAATCATGCTTCAGCATGGTGCAGAAGAACCAAGCCTATTTGTGAGTGCACTCTCGGGAAACATCAACTTGTGATTGAAGGCTTAAGTATATTTTTGTTTATGCTCGAAAATGTAAGTTTTAATTTAGTTGCAGCTGCTCAATATGCAGAGTGTGTTTTGTTTTGTATCTCCTAATGAAGGCTTGATGTTCTGCAGAATCATTTGCAGTGCTTTATAATTTGAACTCTGCCGGCAATTTCTTTAACCTCCCGTGAAAAGTGTTCAGCTATAATGTCTCCTCATTTAAGAACATATGCAGAACTGCTGTTTGTATCAGTGTCGAAGTATATGTCCTACCTGAAACATTTCTCTTTCCGCTCAAGATGTTAATATTTCTCATCTCATCAAAGCATATTTCCAAAGCATAAGACTCTGAATAAGTCTCAGCAATTGGCTTTTTCTCTGTGCTCAGGGCATCACTTTGTAGTTCCACACAGCGAGATATTTGTCTTCTTTATTGATGTCAAGACTAATTTGATTGTTTCAACATTTCCGTTCGTTTATGTTAATAATAGAACTTAAACAGGAAAACAGTTTGTTTGAAAATATCATCCCTTTTTTATCTAGCTTCCCGGCACTGTGTGTAATCCAAATCTATATATTTCAAACAGGCACTCAGAGAGTTTCTTGTGTACGTGCATGAGTCACATCAGACTGTTGCCCGTTTGATCAGAGACGCCCTCATATGTCATACGGTTTAAAATGTGTTCTTCTAAAGAAGTTTATTTGTGGATGGAGGTATGCATCTGTTTGTGTGTGTGTGTGTGTGTGTGTGTGTGTGTGTGTGTGCGAAGCCCACTCAGAGTTCTGTAGACACTGAAGGTCTCTCTTGTTCTCCCCAGTGGTGTTGATTGGGAAACAGCTCCAGGCCACCCCAAGGCTCTGCCACTCGTTCCTTCATCTTGTGTTTTTGTTTGTGTGAGCACAAGATTCCACAAGTGTGTCTGTGTGTGTCTGTGTGTGTCTGCGCGCACTGGTTTACATGTGTGCATGCTTGTGCCCTCGTGTCCCACCCAATCTGTTTTATCTTCATTAACAGCTGCTAATTTTAGTTTGAAAGAAAAAAAAAAAAATTGGTTGACAGTATCAAAAGGAGGGTGACCCTAAGGGGGTTTGACTCTTTTTGAAAGTCGATGTAACAATATTGGGTGTTCAAATCAAAGTGAATGGGGTGAATGTAAAAGTAAGAGAGGGATTTAGTTAAAAGTAAATAAATAAAACGAAAACTGGACTTGTGCGGTTGATGATCAAAGAGACAGTGATTTGCACGAAAGGACAGGGACGACTAAAGGGAAAGTCATCAGAAAAGGTGAAAGGATGGAAGGAAAGGAGGATGACACAAGGGAGGAAGGATCAGGCCAAGGTGGAAATATGGAGGAGGAATAAATCAGAATGTTAGAATCACTGCCAGGTGTTTGAACTTTGAGAAAGGCAGCATTTGAGGATAAAGCATTGAGGATAAAGGTTTGTCGGAGCCACGGGGGATTCTTTCTCTCTGTCTCTTAACTGTCTTGCTTTCTCTGCCTGTTTCTTTCACTTACTCAAAAAAGGCTGATTGAGCTTTTACCCGCAACTTGAATCACACACGCACACGCACACAAATCCACAAACTAAGATCAATTGGAGAAGTGACAGCTTGATTATGGATACCCAGAGTTCTTTTTTTGATGTGTCAAACATGGCCACCTACAGTAGTTGTTAACTCTTAAATATTGTGGTATGAATGACAGACAAAAAAATGCTTTGCTTTATTGAGAATCTACTAAAAGTATATATTTTCCCTCTATTATTTGTTAGTTAACTCGTGCTTTTAAAGGTTGGCAGGTTTGTGTGCCACAGTTGCTTCGTTGACAGGGTAATAGCCTCCTGGGAGAACTCAAATGAAAATAAATTTAGTATGATTGATTTGCAGAGTGTGTCATAAAAGAGATGCATCAGAAGTACAAAAAGATCCCCGCTAACAACATATGAGTTTGCATTTATTGCCTGCAGCCTCAGTATAACTTCACACGCTACTTTCATACTTTGCTTGACGCTGATGAAATTGAAAAGATGAAAAAATAACACAATATTGAATCGATTTGAAAATTATACATCATTCCTCCTCTGCGCGCCAACCTTTGATCACATCACACGTCACAGCGTCTCAGCGAGCAGGCTTCAATTAGGTTGAAAGAGCAGTGGGAGTTTCAGCGAGTGTGAGAAGTCGACGAATACGGCGCACAACATAACAAGAGCACGTCTCAAACAATGCTCTTCATCTCTCAGAGAGCTTTCGGTACTCTTCGCGCACTCACCAAAGTACACGCGCGCACTCACTTGCTCACAGATCTCAGGAGGGAAGGAGGAAAAGCATTAGAGAGCCGTCTCTATTCACTTTCATCTCTCATCTCTTTTTAATACCTCTTCCTTTCTGGAGTTTTCTCTTTCCGCTCTCACTCCCTCAGCTGTTATTTTATCAGCCCGAAGTGTGTGAAGCATATTCCCAATCAATCAGTGAACGCTTTCTGGTGGAGTTTGAGAGACTTAACCACTGTTGTTCATCTTCAAGACGTGCACATCTCTGTGTGTGTGTGTGTGTGTGTGTGTGTGTGTACTGCTTGCGCATTTAAACATGTTAGATCATGTCAGGTCCATGCTCTCGCCTTGTCTTCCTTCCTCCCCTGCACTGGCTAACACAGCTCGCTGCCTCACAATAATTAAGAAGTGCTCTGAAGCTCCATTTTTTTTTTTTTGCCGGTGTCACAGTGTGCTGAGCACAAGCCTTAGTTGAGTGTGTGTGTGTGCATGTGCCTAAACATCCAGCTTTGCATGGAGTGTCTGAGTCTATATGCTCAACATAGGAGCGAGTGTGTGTGTGTAAGTGTGTATTAGTGTGGGTGTGTGCCCTTCAAACTTCTCACGCTTCATTTGTCTGCTGAATGAAACCAGAATCTCTCTGTATTCACTGGAGAATCCTGCTCAATTCTCTCCTCACCAGGGTACTGCTTCAGTAAGCACTCTTAATGGTAGCCCAAAAAGTGAGCGTGGCATGTGAGTGCATGCATACATCAGAGTATGAAAGTAAGTTTGTACTTACACTGCATGTGTGTGTGTGTGTGTGTGAAGGGGCTTTGTGAGCTAATTACTGAGGTCTGTAGAAGTACATCAAAAAGAGTTTAGGTCAAAAGGGCCCAGGAGAGGGAGATGAGGTCCATTGCTCCAAAACATAGAGAAAAAAAAAATACTCTAATTTCACCTCTTGGTCTCTATTTTTCCTTCAATCCTTTCACATCATCTATCACCACTTCTTATTTCCTGCCTTCATTGAAACTTTCTTATTACCTTCCTTCATGATTCTCTGAACCTTGATTGCTTATTTTCGTCGGTGTACACACGCACACACTCCAACACACCCGTTGTCACATGCCCGTCTCATACCGTAGCTATATATGTGTTGTTGCATTTCAGCTTGTAGAAGGACAGCACAGCGGGAGCTCTACATGCACAATACAGTCAGGTATGCACGGACACACACCGCAATGATCCCTCGCTGGGTCAGCCAATCCTGTCCCGCCTCTATAACGGATCTGTTACTGTCCCGTTTCCACCAAGCGGTTCAGTTCGGTTTGTCTCGGTACGGCACACATTTTTTGGCGCTTCCATAGATTAGAGCTGGGAAAGATCCCCAAATAACCGACCTGTACCGTCCTACTTTTTGGTACCTGTCTGTTGGGGTGCCAAGTCTATCGATCCGACCCTAAAAGGTGGAGCTAAACACTGCAATCTGTTGATTCGCCCCGTAAGACAATGGCATTAAAAGACAAACACAACCCTGCTTTGTTTAAACACACAGTCAATTGTTTATTCGTCTGTATTTCTTCTCCTCGCGGCTCACAGCCTCCTCTGTAACAAGGCTAGATTGTGTTTTTATGATGAAGAGCCAAATGATAATGACAGAGTAGCTGAATTGCTGGATGTTGGTCTTCGCTGACTGTGTCGCGTTTTTCTTCTTTGTTGAATTTATTAGCGGGGTTCACCGTGTCGCGCTGCTAAAGTGTCACGTTATTACGTAGCAGACACGACAATCGGCATCCGGCTTGCACGCCGCCTACCAAATATGGCACGGCTGGCTGTGACAAACGGAGAAGGATCCTCTCACGGGAAGCCGTTGACATGATAGGCTCCACTGGTGCTTTAGAAATACTAAGCGTACTTTTATTGTTCTTCCGTCTTTGCTTGCCGGGTCTGAGATGTCCTTAACTCTTGCTGTGGTGTTGTTGTTGTGTTATTATGCCTTTATAGGACCCATGCTGTGAAAATTGGCCCAAGTTCTGCACCGGGATAAATGACCGAAAAGGCCTCATAATAAGCACACATAATGACCTGCGTGCATACATATTTGCTGTTTCTATTTGCAAGTATGTGTTCTGTGTGCTTTTTATGTGCGCGCTGATCTGTGCGTCTGCATGCGCTAGATAATGATATCTATGAATTATGCATGTGATGTGATGCTTTTCATTCAATTTCAGTTCTTATTTTCCCCCAAACAACATTACAGAGGCAGGTCTCTGGGCATTTGGCTGTAAATAAACTCGAACTAATAGACTTCAACTCTGGGCAACACCCGACTGCAAAGCACTCACCAGGGAGCCAGCTTTACAAACTGCCTCCAGGCCCTGTTCTCAGGTCAGCCTATGTGTATTACTATTGACTGTCAGGGGCACCAGTGAGGTTAAGGCATACAGATCTGAAATCAGTGCTCTGAGGGCACTGTTCCTTTGTTTTAAAGAAAAGACAGTATAGCATATGGGGGGATAAGCTAACAAAAGCCTGAATAGTTTGAATATTTACATGCAGACATTTGCATGTTATGTCAACAAAGGTTACTGTGCCCTGAGCTGAAGAAGATGCATAAATCAAACTTCTTAATTGTGTGTGGGTTGTTTTATTGTCTTTTGGGTGCCAGTTTAATCTTTTCATACATACAGTACATGTGCACAGAGATTTGTCATAAGGGTTTAGGTTATGTGTTCTATTTTCTTGCTGGTGGAGTCGTGGTGAGGAGGTATGATGCCATACATGACTACCCATCTCCCTTGTCTATGATCTGTGACCTTGTCCTCTCTCATCATCCGTTGCATGTGACCTCACATGTGGCTCGGAGCGCTGCCTCCCGTCCCCTCTCGTTCTCCCCGCGACTCTCCCTCTCTCTTCTCTCTCTCTCTCGTCTCTCCTCCCTCTCTCTGTGTCCGTCGTGCTCTATTGCTCATCTAGGGCCCTGGGCTCCCCCTTTTAGTGCCTGGGGCGCCCTGCTGCACTAGTGACATTGGAGGTGTGTGTGTGTGCCCGTGTGTGTGTGTGTTTGGTTGTGTTTTAGGCCATTGTAGGGGAGTCAGTCATATGATTTAGCAGAAGACAGTCACCCACAGCTTTGCTTAAAGCGATGGGAATCACATTGTCTCCTGCCAAGCTCTCACACAATATGCAGTTTGCACTCAGGAAAACATTGTTTGCATGAATTTAGGGCTATGAGAGCAATATTCCGAGATTGTGCACATTCATATAGTAACTCGTTAACCCTTTTATCAATTCAACCTCCAGAAATAAGCTTACTACACGTTTAGTAATATTCTACCATTATTCACCATCCGTCAATTATCTAAACAGCTTACCCTTCAAGGGTCTCAGTGGGGCTGGAGCTGATCCCAGCTGTCATTGGAAGAGAGGCAGGGTAAATGCTGGACAGGTTGCCAGTCAATCACAAGGCTGACACATAAAGATGGACAACAGCTCACACTTACATTCACACCTATGGGCAATTTAGAGTGACCAATTAACCTAAGGAGCATGTCCTCAGACTGTGGGAGGAATCTTGAGTGAGAGCAGGCTGTTATACTAAGAAGCACAAGCCAGGAACCTACTTGCAGCAAGTTATCATGTCACAACCTCTACATCTCCCTTCAATGACTATTTTCCATTATTTAAAAACATGACTTTGGATCAGGAAGTCAGCCATGAGCAGCTCTGCGGGATCTATTTAGGCACTGTTGTGCTGTGATAAAAACGCAAACACAGGGCTCCTATGCTCTCAGTAACAATATACATTTTTAAATAGTATTTTTGCTTTTGTCACAGTATTTGTCAGTTACTACATCCAGGGACAGGGGTTGCAAATTAGCCAAAGCTAGAAGCCTGTATGCATGGCATCTAATAAAATAAGTGTTTTACACATGAATCATTGTTTATTGATTGATACATACAAGTTTAGAATGTAAGTACATTACATTACATTTACCTTGAAATATTATTGGGGTTCATTACGTTTTACCTTGGAATTTATTTTTACTAAAATATGTTTTTTTTATGCTCAGTTACTCAAAGCTAAAAGAGATAAATGACTATATGTTGTGTTCTGGTAATAAGATTTTTATTCACACAAGAATTTGAGAGTGATAGGTCTTGAAAAGCTTTCTTTTTGTTCCTACATTTACAATATGAAAACAAAGGTCAAATTGAGGATAATTGTGCCAAATTGTGTGCAGGAAATGCCAGGAAACTTCCAACAAGCACAAAATAAATTGACATAAATCATGTCACATTTTTGCATTTAAAAAAAAAGAAAAGAAAAAAAGATGTCTCAAATTTCAATCAAGCCTTGTCCTTGAGGTCACCAGGCTTTTAGTATTGGAAACTCGAGGTTTTTCAGAAAAATATGCAAATGTCTGCTTGAATGAAGGTGCAAAATTCCATTGCTATCGACAGAAACATTCCACCACTGCAACTAAAGACACTATTTGAATTTTTAGCAATTATTGATGAAACCACATCTGAGATTGATTTATTTATTTATTTATTTTTGGACCAACGGTGAATGCAAACAAAAGTCAGAATCATCATGAATGCCAAATTGCCAGTTGCACCATATGGCCAGTTTTTAAAACGTAATTACAGAATGCCTCTGCATCCACTAGTGAGCCTACGGTACGATCACAACAAAGGCGCTGGTTTCTATAACTAAGCCAGAAAGCTCATGGAAAGACTGAACATTTCATGAATCATTTATCAGAGTAGATTGTTGCCAGTATATTCAGGCATAGAAAGCAGTTGTAACTGTAGCAGTGTGCTTCGCTTGTTTTATGCAGAGGACACCACTTTGCCCACAGCAGTTGTGTCTCTACAATAGATTCTTTTTTTATTTAGTTGAATTTAATCACAGATCATCACACTGCCGTATTTATGTCTCATGTAGAGTACATTTTTGCATGTGGCTGTTTGTGTTGAGGAACAGTACTGACATGCAGCGGGTATTTATTCAGGCTGTAAATATGTGTCTATCCCTTGCTGTTGTTGTTGTTTGAGTGTTTTAGTGCGTGTGTGCAAGACTCCATGACAATGCAGTGTTACTCGAGAGACTCTGTACTCTTTAACAGAAATCTCCATGTTGAAATATCAGTTAAATGGTAAATGGACTTGAGCTTGTATCACTTTTTTTTTTTTGTCTGACGACTCAAACAGCTTTTTATATGTAAAGTCCATCAGTATTAACCAATCACATTCATACGTCACCGATGAAGCAGCAGGAGCAACTTAGGGTTAAGTGTCTTGCCTTAGGACACATCAGACATGTTGATGCAGAAGAAGCTGATTGAACCTTCTGGTTGAGAAACGCCAGTGAGCCACAGCCGCAAAAAGAAGAAAAGAGTAGATTTTTACATGAAGTCTTAAGTCAAATCCAGCAATCCCTTTTTGTAATGCCTCATGTTGTTTGTTTCATTTCAAATTAAGTAGTAAGTCAGGGGTTAATAATTCCTCACAGACTGTTAGAGAAGATTAAACCAGATGTCTGCAACCTGCAACTCCGGAGGCACATGTGGCTCTATTACCCCCCTCCAGGTGCTCCCTGTTGCTTTGCCACAAAAAAAAAAAAAAAAAAAGAATTGCTGGCCCAAGATTATGGTGATTGGCTATCACCTCTGATCTGGAAAGTGGTTCCATAAACCCAGAACGATTATAAAGGAGCCCCACAATGTTAAGTATAAGCAAAATGTCAGATTGTCAACATCCCGGTGCTGCTCCACTCCAATCACTTCAGCAGGTGAGATGACAAAAAACAACAACAACAACTCTACTTTCAAGATGCCTTCATATAAACATCGGCCAAAAATGTGTACGTTACCAATACAACAGGTAGGAGTAACTATCTGTCAATAAATGGATGGGACAGAAGTTTGCCTCTGGATTTCTCATTCAAAGTTGTTCTATGATGCGGTGTACGTTTGTCTTCATCAGGATTGTTGGCACTGTTTTTAAATTAGAAGGCAAGGAAACATCTTATTTCACTGCAATTCTGTTTGTTTTCCAGACAAACAGCAGTGTAAGATGGAAGAATATCACCCACTGGAGAGTTGTCACATGTTAGGTGCAAGAAGATATCAATAAATGGCTGGTTGAATCCTTGAGAAGTGTGAGTGGTTTAAGAGAGGCTGCAGTATAGTTGGCTCCAAACAGATTTGGCTTTTTTTTTTCCTTTTTCATTTTTTTCATAAAAAAAAAAAAAAAAGGTTGCCGACCCCTGGAGGTTGAACAGCTTTTCTTATACAATGGCTTTAATACAGCTCAACCAAAATATCCCTATCGATTCACAAGTCCAGCATACTTTTTTTCCCTCTTGTGATATGCAGGTAAGGGTTCTGTTCATAATGCCATGTAACACCTTCAGCAATATCACAGACTGTTAGAGGAATTTCCTGCGTTTTTACTTCTCTTCTGAAAAGTGGCTTGGGTATTTGAATAGGTAATTCATTTTCCCCCCGAGAAGAGAAAATAGTAACCTTTTTATCTAAAGTATAAATGATCATCCTTGCTTCTAATCACCCATATGGGATCTCTTCCTGTAGTTGAACCGGTACATTTTACAGCTCGACAAATGAGAAATGATTTTCTGTGGGGTGCTCTTGCTGAGATTCTTTCCTTTTTCACGTGTCCGGTATATCCTGCCGATGATATGTAATTCAGGAAGTGTTATGAGTCACTGTCAGCCCTAAGGGTTACACTATTATGGTTCCCCTGTGAAAAACTACTCACTCTGTTATTCTGCCCCTGAACTAGATGCATAGAACCCACAGTCAGGCATTTCATTAATTTTGAATTGTTTTTTGGAATAGAAGAGTTTTGCTCATGGAGCCTTACCCAAGCAAATAGGGTATGTTGTTATTAAATTCTCTGCATATAAAGCATTACCACGGGCAAAACGATTAAGATTTATGAAGTAAACTGCAGCTTGTTCTAGAAAATAAAGCTGACAAATTAAATCCTATCCGGATTGATTTTGTTCTTTTTCAACCTTTCTTTTTCAATAACAGCTTGATTACCATATAAAGCAATATATTTACCCAAGCACAAATCATTTGTCTAATCACTCAGCAATACTTACCTTACGTCCGCTTACATAAGTCTGATATTCAATTCTCACCTTTCCATCTCACGAGATTAAAGAACCAAATATATCCCTTTTGCAAAATTGATCCTATTGATCACGCCCTGGGGTACAGCAGAGCCAATAAAAAGCAAGAAAGTATTCCAGAAAGCCTTTCCACTAACTTTATTTGCAAGAGAAAAAAAAAAACTATTCTGGTCCATTCGTCAAGATCAAGTTGAAAGACAAGTGAAAGCACCAGGGATTTCTACAAAGGGACTTTAGGTTTCCTTTGAGGTTTTTATAAACCATAAAGCATGTCGCCGAATCTTCTAATGTCTGCAGAGAGTGGCAGTTTCTTGCAGCATCAATCAAAATAATGAATCTGTATTAAATTCAGACTTGCCTCTTGCTGACATCCATTTTCGAAAATACACATTCCTCAGGCATACAATCAAAGAAAATGGAAGAAAGAGCAAAGATGGAAGACGAAATATGGATAAAAATATGAAGAGCGGACTTGAAATGAGAAATGTGCAGGAAGTGCTGCCAAGCTGATCATTGGCAGATGTTAACAGCAGGTCTTTTCAAATGCATCAGCAGCAGAGGACGATTGCAGGGGGTTCACGGCCCTCACAAACAACATTTTGTCAACTAATGGAAACACAACTCTAATACAAGAAGCGTGTTTGAAATTATATGGTGCTTTAAAACAATTTAAACCAAATTGGTAGTGTTACCAAATTACACTAGTCGCACTGAGAAACAACAGATCCAAAAACAACCTGTGCATTTTCATGAGAGGAGGCATCAAGTTTACAGCTCAGGCTGGGTGTCTGCCACAACAGATGCAGAAAGCTTGTTTCACTTGTTTAACATTAAAATCGGTTTCCAAATTTACTCGGACAACAGTGGATATAACCATATAATGCTTGTGATCGGAAAACACTGGATGCTCATTTTCTCAGTCACATCCATCACCGAGAGCTCAACAGTGTTGTTCTGCAAGTAAAACTCTCATTTATTTTCTCCAGAGTCGATCTGAATCTTCAGTCTGAATTAACAATGACTACTTGGAGGACCCTTTGAATATGTTACACTTAACCTTAAATGTCAGTTTTTATGTTTAATTCACTGATGAATACATCCACATGTTTTCTGTGCATTATGGTGTACACTAAATAAGGCTATTAAATATGAACAGAGACAGACAATGAAACTGAGAGTACTGATCCATACCGGACCGCTGTGTGGAAACGGGCCTTCAGTCTGCTGGTGTAGTTAAACACTTTTACTATACTTTACAGTTGTTGACCAGTTGTTCTAATGTGTTAACTGCCTGAATTACTTTTGCCTAAATGTGAGACTATTATGTTTCTCAATCAACCACACTTTTTTTAAGTTATTGTTTATACTTTAGTCCTTTAGTTTGACATATGACACCTATTTTCATCTCTTCACCTTCTGCCATCCTCTTCTCACTTCTCATAGCTTTTACTCCATGTCATAGCTGTAACCGCCTCCGCTGAACCCAAACAGCCACAGGTGCTCACCCCCAACGCTCATTTCTTGTGCTCGATGCTGCAGAGAGACTTCTCTGAAACCATTTTTTTTTTTTTTTTTTTTTTTTTTTAACAAGGCTGATTGTTATCCTGCATCTCAACAGTGACAGCTCCACCACTGCACCAACAGCGTGTGGATAAGTCGCTCTCTAGAGCACCCCAGCATTTCTTTTTGGCATCAGATTTTTACTTTGTAATGTCAACAGTCATCACAGACGGCTCTCTGCAATAAGTATAAACAGCCCATATTTAAGAATTCATACTACATTTATAAGGTGTGTTAAGCTCAGGACTGTTATATCAATCTTTGCGTGTTAAATCGTCACCTTCATGCAGTTAAAAATCTGATCCATCAGTTAGATAGAAACAATAGAAAAATTAATCACCAGATTAATTGTTTGAAAAATAATGGTCTGGGACAGCTCTACAATTTAGAGTCACCAACAAACAAAACAAGCACGTCTTAGTACTTTGGGAGGAAACCAGAGCAGGGTGAACATGCTAAATTTTCACAGCAAGGAACAAGGAACCTTCTTGCTGTGAGGCAACTGGTTGGAAGGGACAGGGGATTCATTGTTCAATTGTTTCGAGATGATGTTTAAATTTCTATATTCAGACAAAACTTTTAAGTTAATGAAAACAGGAAAAAAAAAGATATTGGTGTCATAATAACTTTGATCTCCAGTAACAGGACTTGAATCAGGATGCAAGCTTTGTTCTTACAGTTGGTAACAGACAGAACAGACAACACACGTCAAAAGCAGTCAGATGTTAAAACAAGTGAAGGCTCTTGTGTAGCTTTATTTGACTCAATAGCCTCGCATTTGAAAAATGCATTGAATTGCTAATTAAGATTAATTAGTAATCAGTTTTTGCAACGTTTGTTCCTCACAAGTCCCTTGTTTTTTCAGCCCTCACATGAGAAAGTGTTACCACGTCACCGTGTAACTGTAAAACTCTGGGCACTGATTTTGCGGTAAGAAGGAAATGGTGTGAAAAATGTTCAACGTACTCCTGAAACATGTCAAAAGATTCAGAAAGTCAGCAGCCACAGCTTTCTTGACATCATGTTAGCGATGCAACACTATGAACAGGTTTCCTTCTTTTGATCAACATACTTAATACTTAAAAGGGTTTGTGGATTTTTTTTTCTTTTCTTGTGTCTAAGTGTCAGCACCAGAGATGAGACACCATAGGAATGTATTGCACATTATCACTGCTTATTTCAATTATCATGACTTTCTTTTGATTCACTGTTGTTGCTGGACTCATTACTGTCAAGACTGACAAGAGTCATAAAAGGTTAGGAAAAGTTATTTTAGTTCCCACACTGCACATTTTCCCCACACCTTATGCACAAACATATAGAAATATTCATCCATCCCTCCCTGATCGCTGAAGATAAAATAGACTGAGTTGGCGGTACAGACAGTCCCACTTGATAAGCGCCTCAGTCATGCAGGAAAACATCTTCCACATTCTCATAATGTAGACAAAATGGCATTTACATGATCCATCGCTGCAAGATAATGTCTGCTTTTGCGGATTGGGAGGTTTCTATGTAGGAGTTCTTGTGTGTGTGTGTGTGTGTGCGTGTATGTGTGTGTGTGTGTGTGTGTGTGTGTGTGTGTGTGTGCGTGTATGTGTGTGTGCGTGTGCATGTGCGTGTGTGTGTGTGTGGGGGGGGGGGGGGGTGAACTCCAACAGGAAAGGACTTCTTTCTTTACTTTATTACCTATCTATTTGCTGTTATTATGGTGGTAACATTTCTGTGTTAAGAGAAAAAAAAAAAAACATTGTCAAATGTACATTACGAGGAAGAACACAAAAATCAAATGGCAGGAAATTACAAAAACCAAACATATAATCATTATTAGAAGCCAGAGAGGTGGAGAGTCTAGACTGGTTACCTGTCAATGAAAGGGTGAAATTTTAAATCAGTTTTTTTTTTCCATTTGTCTATTAACTCAGCAACTGCAGATGTTTAACTTTATTTTTTTCCTTTTTTTTCCTTACAATTGCTTTTGAAAAATCATGTACAAATTTCAAAGCAAGTCAAAAGAAACAACAACACAATGCAATAACAAAAAATAAAAATGAAAGAAAATGCATTCACATACATTTTGACAACAGTACTGTACTTATTACAGATTGTCCTCTCTCAGAATGATATCTCATAGTCATTCATTTAGCACACAGCATTTCATGGTATACAGAAGAGGACAAGCATTAAACATCTAATATCACTATGATCATCTTTGCCAATCATTTCCAGATAAAGGACCCCAAACAGATCTAAAAACCTTTGTGTTACTGTTAATTTTATATATTAAGGCTGGCTCACGCGGCAGGACTTTAAAATTGACGGCCAATTTCCCAAACCTTCGAGACCACACACACGGCAATAAATAATCAGAGGTTTTACAGCTTTGGACGTACAGTGTGTGGTGTGCAGCCGCACGGCAACATCAACACACAAACAGATTTCACTTGTCGCCGATCAGACAGGAAATCTCGCAAAACCTCTCGAGATCAAACGTGTTTGGATTTTTGGATCTTCCAGCGTTTCCTCGCCACTACGTCATCTCGCTTTCTGATTGGCTACGCGTCACAGTCAACAGGCTTGTGCTCATTTTCCCCAT
The DNA here is from genome assembly GCF_947650265.1 of Symphodus melops. Lineage (NCBI taxonomy): Eukaryota > Metazoa > Chordata > Actinopteri > Labriformes > Labridae > Symphodus > Symphodus melops. The sequence continues at coordinate 19,152,133 of NC_136692.1, read as the reverse complement.
CAGGGGACACCATACACGAAGAGAAATCAGGCAAAAACAATCCAACATGTTGTATTCCCAATTTGAAATTGGAGCAGTCCCGATGTCCTACCGAGCAGACAAGAGCAGTCTGAACACACCACACATGGCAGGATTATTTTATAAGATTATTTTACGATCATCGGGAGGGGAGAATCGGGGGCCAAAATCGGCCTAATTATCCTGCCGTGTGAACCAGCATTAAGCTGTTCAAAGGATGCCATCCTAGCCATCTCATCCCTCCACTCCCCGAAGCTGACTTTCTCTCCTGACTTCCAATGCCTTAACAAAATCCTACACCCTGTTTAAAAGGTTGGAACCAAGAACACACAGATATTTATTTAACTTTCTAATCTCAGCACTCCTTTCAGTTTGTCAAACCTTCTATCCTGATATTAGTTTATCAAGAGCGTTCTGCCGGTGAGACTCGATTCTGTAAAACAGATGTTGTTTTTATCTTTGTGCTACAATGCTCTGCAGCTTTGTGAAACGTACAATGTCCTAGCAATGTCCTACACGATTGTTTGTGGGGATGGCACTTTATTCTACCATAACTGAGAGGGTGATGGAGTTTTTCACACATGTCAGCGAGATAAATTTAGTACCAGAAAAAAGGTCTTTGAAGTTGACCTTCGATCCAGTAGCAGGCAGGTGTGAGAACACCTCTCAGGCAGATCACACATGTCTGCCTGCGTTCTGCCACGGTGATAAAAATGGCTGACAGTCGGAGATGTCTGCTGCAAATGCAGCTACGATGTTCAAGGCAGGATGGAATGAAATAGACTTAAACAACACCTTGTCATGTGACAGCGAGGTTTTTACGCTATCCCTATGACAAGAGTGTGTATCGATTTAAGTATGCGTTGTTTAATTTAATTCTGCCACAAAGATCTCTCTCCTTTACTGTTTTCTGTATTTTTGGCTCACTGGTCTGTGTACTTCAGAGTCAACTGATTTTCATTATAAAACCAGAAAATTCAAATCTAAAAGCAAAACTTTTCCCAGTCACAGTTGAGAAATCTAGAAACAAAAAACATTCTTGACATTTTGTGAACGATGCTAAAACCAAGATGGAAAAACAGTGTACATGCACTCATATGCCATTGTGTTTTTTTAATTTTTTTATTTGACACATGTACTGTGTATACGGAAAGTGACTTTAGTGATGTTGAAAGGGATACATCATCAATTTTCAATGCCTGCTCGACCAAATGGTTGAGCACATTTTGAGTCACTATAATTCAATAAGAGGAGTGTCTAACTTAACACAAACTGATTTAGCCATTTCTACCATTTGGTAGAGGTATGCAAAGCTACAGCTGGAAATTAGCCGCAAAGGCTTAAGCTGCTCCTTTTAATGTAAAAGGGGATTGTCCACGAATTAATAAATAAATAATGATAATAATACACTAAACTAAACTAGAGAAATCCACCAGAATGCACTGTGGCTGTAAATGGCTGGTCACTCTCCTTCCCAACCAACCAGGAAGTCAAAACATGAAAATCATTAAAGACATTTTGACTTTTCTCATGAAAAGGTAACCATAGTCGTTAAGTGATGAAGGCCTTACTGAACATACATGTTACTTGATAAGTTAAATTCTGCATCTAATATTTTTTTTTAAATACGTGCTCAAACAAATGGTTGATTTGTCTCTTTAGGGTGTGTGTAGATACATCAATCTAATGTAATTAAAATTCACTATTTGCCATAGTCTGATTGTCCGATTTTAGATGATCAATTATTGCAGAAATGACATATCATGATTACCACATCATGAATTATCCGAAAAAAATCCTGATAAAGTAACTTTTGTAATTTTTTTAGTTCATATTATTTGGTGTGGTAAAAAAAAAATCCCTTTAAACTAAATGACACAAGCTACAATGCTAATATTAATACCATTGATAAAAGTAATCACTTAATATTTTATGTGTTACAACTACTAGATGGACACTAACACATTCTGCAGCAAAAGACGAACAACCCCACGAACAAAAAATCAATAGAAACATGTTTGTTTGCATTTCTTATTGCCTTTGATGAGGAATGATGACAGTCTTTCTTCTTTTATTCAACAGACCCCTAACATTTTCAATTATGGACATTGCCTCAAAAACGTGTTGTTGCACTAACAAAGTTGAGCTGTGTTGTGAAGAAATGTTAAAGATGTTCCTTTGTTTTGGACTACTCAATTGGAAGTGTAGTGAATCTAAGGATGTCGTATTGTTGTGCTTTAACATGGATTTAGTGAAAATTAAAAATCTACAAATGCAGTATTTTCTCGGTTGGTGTTCTATTTTCCTTTGTTGAAGTGAAATCGCTCTATTTTTTGTGGCATACTTACAGAAATAAAGACTGTCCAATGCCCTGGATATTTTTGCCATATTAATTTCCTTCTATGTTAGCATTTTACATGACTTTAACTACTATTGGTTGGTATTTGTATGAAATGTCATACTTAACCATCAAGTGACATCTCAACCATTTGGTAGAGGTCAATATTTCAAAAACTAAAGGGTCTGTTGAATAACAAAAAAACAGAATGTCCTCATTACTCACCTATGGCAATAAGAAATGAAAACAAAAAAAAAAAAAAAAAGTTTTATTGCTTTTTCATGGTTGTGTTGTTAAAGTTAAGCTTTGTATCATCACAATTACAGACCTATTACAGATCAGTGGATCTCAGTGGACCTCACTCCCAGAATTGAAACTCAACATCCGCCAACTTGCTTGGAAGCTTTGCTTACATGCTCTATGGAGAAAGTTGCGAAGAACCATGTTTCAACTTCAAACTGATAATAATAATAAGAATTATTCTTAAATAATTCACATTTCCACTATATATGTGATCCAATTTCAATACAGATTCATGTTTTAACAGGTGAAGTATCCCTTTAAAAATGCCAAAATATAGACAACATTTCTGTTTGAACTTCTTAGGATGGGCTTGTCTACACTTATTGTGTGACTTCGGGTGTTAAAAAGTTAAAATTATGGACCTACTTTCTTTATGTGGCTACTTCTTGCTCAGTGCAGGGGTTTGTTTATGTAGGTTAAGCAGCACGTGGCTAATTAAGGAGGTGATTGATGTAATAACATAAGGACTAATGACAGATAAGGACACTGGAATGAGTTTTGAAAACAGAATAATTGAAAACAATAGAAATGAGCTGATCTGAAATACAGAGATGGGCAGAGAACAAAGTTAAATACATGCAAACAGCCCAAGGTTAGCTTTGCAAGGCAGTTTGAGGAGCATTTAAGTCTTTTGCATCAGACTTTTTTTGTCTCATCTGCACAGGTTTATTAAGAGCTATGGTATGCACAATCCTTCAGTGAAACAGACCCTACGTGAATCAATCGCATCAATTAGATCAAGAAGGACAGGAAGCTATGCACCTAAACAACATTAAAACATCCAGTTATTTTTTTTTTTAATAAAACAGTCCCTTATGAAGCTAGATCAATTTTCACTGTACAACAACAAAAGGTTATAATAAGCCCGGGGTCAACAGATCAGAGGTTTACAGAGGTCATTAACAGGGAGAAGCTTATTATGGAAGTGGAAAACTGCAAAATCATTTATGAAACCACACTTTCCTTTTAAACAAGATATGGGGTGGAACACAACATCGAGAGTTATGGGAGTGAATGGTGAGTTTTTACTAAGCTTCAGTAAATGCTGATATAATGCTGTCATGTAATTTCTAAAGATAAATTATGCAGTAATCAATATTGAAAACCCATTAAAAAAAATTTAAATAGCAATAATTTACTGCTGTGAAATGTGAATTGAAAAGATATGTTTCTGATCTAATCTTTTCAAGTTTAATTATATCCAAATGTACCCCCCCCCCAAAAAAAAAACAAACCCAAAAACATTTCTTTGCATTTTTTTGAAGAGGTAAAAAATAACTGAATAGAACTTTGCCAGAAAAAAACTAAATGCTTATATTTTACTATGAAAGGGTGGATTGGATTTACACTCTACCTCACAGGAGAGTTGATAGTTTCACACCTAAGTGTTGTGAATGGGCCGATAAAAACTTCTCAAGTACATGTTTTTCAAACCCTTTAGATAGATAGATAGATAGATAGATAGATAGATAGATACTTTATTGATCCCGAGGGAAATTCAAGTTTTATTTATTTTATTGTCTAAAGTCATCTCTTTTTCTACAAGTCTCTGAGGTATTACAAAACAATTTACAACCAAACCAGGTGAGACAATACATATTTACACAAATTTAAAATTGTCCACTGCAATATTTTGTGAAGTCACAATAACACAATCTGTGACTCTGAAGGTCGGGAATGATTGTAAAGAACTTATGGAGATGAACTCACAGCACAAGCCTTGAAGCCTTGTGTCCTCCCATGTTTCTAACCAGTGCCCTTTGTCTGTCCAGCTCCTCAGCCTCTTCTAGCAGCGATAAATGTTGATGGGGCAAGAAAGAAGTTCAGGATGCAGGTAGCTACAACAAGGCGAATCCACATTTTTGGTTTGCAGGTTCATGTAAAATCTTCCATTGGGTAACAGAATCCCTTAGACATTCTTAACCACCATGCTTACTCGAGGGAGTCTGTAGTTTAAAGTCCTATTTTGTTGCTGAGATTCTGGCCAGGGTAGGGTCATATGTAGGGCTTCAGAGGGAAACTTGCGTTAGCCACCATGGCATAAGGGACATCCCATAGCTGAGCAAGCACCAGGCAGAGAGGTACTTTGTCTCACATGTAGTGTCTTGCTTTCCATAGCTATCTGGGAATCAGATTCTACAAACAGCCCGCCACTGCTTGTCCTTCCAAAGTTTCTAACTTGAGTGCACCTGTATCTGTATTTCACATTCAGAAGTTCAAAAAGCAAAATAGATGTCTATAGGCTATAGCCTAAAGCCCCCTAGGTTCCCAGTGTCTCTTTTCCTGTGCTCATATGAGACTCTGTCACCTTGTGTCCAAGAGTCTCATATGCCTCAGAGGCTCAGCACCCATGTGGTTTAGTACCCCAGACCTCACAAAACACTGTCTGCTACCTGTTCCAGCAGAACATTGTCTACTTCCTATCCATGCAGAGTTACGTCTTCCCCTGTTCCAGCTCAGCTCCTTAGGCCCCTGTTCCTGCTAAGCACCTCCAGCTACCTGTTAGAAGTGGGTCCAACCTGCTTCCCAGTCAGTCTGACTGACCTCTGGTTCTCAGTCTGCGACCCGGCCAACCTGTGGGGCTCTTTGGCATTCTGACTGACTCCTGGTTTCTCCTGGTTCTCATCCCGTGGTCCTGCCAACATCTGGTTCCATCTCGACAGCTGTGATCATGTTTGGTACTCCTGTGTCCTCAGGGGAGGCCCTGCCCAATTCTGTGTATTTTTAAGGGTTCCTGTCTATTTCTGTGTCTGAGACCTAAACCTACTCTTTAATCCCTAAGTAGCCAAGCTAAAACCTCCAGGCAACCCTTCAGATTTCCATGTTTGGTTGGCCTTCAGGGCACCCCCTGATATGATTCGCATTCTGGCCACCTCCCTTAGTTGTCTTGGTTGAAATTTAAACGCACCTCACCAGTGCAACAGCCAGTCGCTGTTCTGTAGTTGGTACAGTTTGTGCCAAATGAGGTCCATTTTCTCTGCATCCATCCTACGGCATTGACTGTCGAGCCATAGTTCAGTAAAAGTTCAAGTTCATAAAAATCTCCTTTTTGATGCATCCTTCTCCTTCAATCCCTCCTCAGCAAGTCGTTGAACAGTAAAATACTAAAAACATTTATAAAAGGGGACAGCTATGGCTCATTTGGTAGTCTTCGTCCCTCATATAAGTCTAACTGATGACAATCATCCAGTCATTAGCCCTCACATTAAAGCATGACTATACACCGCCATAATTATCCATTTGCTGTGTAACATACATAAACAAATTTCTGCACTTAGCATCATGTAGAATGGTCAAACAAAGAATGTTTGTCTATTTTTACTCTATAAAGACACAGGTCAAGGGTCGACCAGTTAACGTTAATTAGTAATTCAAATAGAAACGTTACTGTTGAAAGTTAGAACAGGATTCTTCAGAAGACCTGTGTGAACTTCTCCAAAGTCTTGTAACACTTCTTATGTCAAACGGTTGTTGATTTGAGCACAAAATCAGATCAGAAAACAAGTCGATACCGTTTTTTTATTTTTTTTTAATCAATTTCACTTTGGAAAGAAATATTGAAATAAGAACTGTTTTGTCTTTTGTTGCTGATTTATTAAAATGTTGGTTTCGGATTGAAAAACGATAGCCACATTTAGATTGATCCTGATAACAGACCATTTATTAACTTGTCTTATCAATACATAAAATACATAAACATACTCATTTTATCTTTAAGCTTTCTCTGTTCATAAATAGTGATTGGGAAAAAAGCTTGTTTCTTGGTTTTGGTTTTCTCAATTATAAATCAAAATCTTTTGGCCGTTAAGCACACATACCATTAGTCCACCTTCTTTATTCTCTCTCCAGCTCTCTGTCACACAAAAGATGGAGAATGTTGAGTTTATGTAACAACCATTCTGAAAGGGCATATTGGGAAAAATAAATGATGATCATCAGATAGTGATTATACTCACAGCTTCTCATTCAAGGGCCAAAGCTAATACATAATGCAAACCTCTCATCCACCCAACCATCAATAGCCCCTCCATCTATTACGTATAAGCTCGGCCCAATATGTATTTCTCAACTAAAAGGTGATCGAAGGCATGATGGGGCTGGGACGCCTTGAAATAAATGCAACTTTGACCCACATCTCCAACCATCCCCCTAAATTAGAAATCCATACTTCATTTCTCGGGCAAGAACCCTTGTTTCTGCAAGGCCAACAGATTATGTGGCGAGTCGTGATAGGCACTCAGTCAGTGTTCAGGCAGGCCACTGCTCTTTCTGTCACTGCACTAACTGGTGGAAAACTGGGGATGATAGAGGAAGAGATGAGAAGAGGGTTGGCTGACCTTTAGATAATCATCTCAGGGCCAGGTTCAGGATGGACAGTTTTTTGGGAGAAGCAGCATTAAGTTTGACTTTCCTGTCTAACGGGATTAGAGTCCAGTCATAGTGTTGAAAGGTAAAGGTCCACAAATTTAGTTTACGGTTTATTGGACAGGACGAGAACAATCTGTCTTTGTTTGTATGCTGGGTACAGTTTGAAGGTTCTGGAGTCAAAGTATGAAAAATCATTTTTTTTAGATTATTATAAGACGATTTCAAAACTCATATTTGATTAAATGTATTGCACTGGGGGATTTAAGCAGTAAATATTTCACGTGATAAAACCCAAAAAGGGAACGTGCATCATTAGACAAACTCAACACGACACAAAATCAGTACGTAATAAATGACTGTGAGTAAAAGGAGGAGGCATATGCTATGGCTTGTTGTTATTTTAATGTGCAGCGCAAGGCTGACCAGCTGACCGGTTTTGTCCGGGTGAAGGGGTCTAAAGCAGGGTTTCTTAACCTTTTTGACCTTGGGGCCCAACATTTTCAGGGCAAGGTAGTCTGGGGCCCAATCGAGTAAATGGTTCTGATTTAACTTTTGCGGTCATTTTTATTTAATAGCTATTTGTGTCACTATGTAGTAATAATGAATACTGTTCTTAATTTGTATGTTTTTTAATCAATATATAACCTATACATAGGCTAATTATGCATAAAACCTTGCACAAGTTAACAAGATCATTTAATTAATTTTGCTCATATAAAACCATGTTTAAGTGCATGTTTGTCAAACAAGTAACATAATATAAACTTAGCAATAAAAGCAAATAAAATTAGGTGCTCAATGAAGTTAGGTAGATTTGTTGAAATTAAAAAGAGCATTCCGTTTTGTGTAGCGCTGCCCCCGTTGCTGTCATTATTTTTTCGTTTTAAGAACCTCTCCATTACGTTTCCATTCAGATTCAGGCCCGGGGGGTGAAAACGCAAGCTTTTGAATTCGACCTCCAGGGTGGAGTGAAACTGATATGGGGGGCGTATTGCAGCCATGTGAACGAAACAGAGCGAACTCTCTGGATGCGATGACCTCACCACACCTCCCCCCATACATTTGGACATGCGCAGTAGTCGAGAACAAACACAAACAACAATTGCGGCGGCTATGTGCTTCAGCAGCTATTCGCGTTGTATAGTCTCTTAAAACAGAACCTTGATATGATACATTGTCTATGTCGCCGCCGAAAGAGCATCGAATACTTGCGGCAAACAGTTCAACCTTTATCCAAGCACAGGGCGACCATACGCAGCATTTAGGTAAGACTTGGGAGAACTAGCCGCTAAAGAGGATGTTGTGGAGGAAGTGGTTGTACTGGTGAGTGTCGCACGTGTCGTGTTGTGAAGTTCCACTGCCCACTACTGGTCGGGCGTGAGAACTACATCGTTTTCACTCAGGCAAGACCTGCCGTGTAGACGGTCTGCACTTCCAATCCGGAGTGCGGTCGTTTCGATGCGTTTCTGTCACAGCGTCTCCGTGTGAACGGGGCCTCAGTCACCTAGCAGAGTTGAGACTTCTCCGTAGACGTTAAACTAAATATTCTTCTCCTTCTCGCCATGTAGGCCTACTTCTAACTGGTGCATTACTGCCTCTGGTGGCCGGAGAGTATATTGCAGGCCAACGATCACGGCCCTTACGGCCCACAGATGCAAACATATTATCCCCTCGCGGCCCTTCAAAGGGCCCCATGGTTAAGAAACCCTGGTCTAAATAATTGCGACGTTGATCTTTAGTGTTGCATTGTTTTGAAGCTGACTCTGAATGTCTGGGAAAATGTTAGAATAAAAAAAAAGTACAATGAAATAAGCTAACTGAATTGTACAGAGCAGTGAACAGGGTTCTTACACTGATGCAGATGAGTTGATGAGAAGACGTGATGAGATGAGATGATCAAGCCAGGTGCTTGATTGCAAAAACCACGCCTTCCATAGAGACAGGACACACACACAAACACATACAGACGTAAAAAAACAAAAAACAAAGACAAACAGGGAAGTTGGAAGAGATACAAGGCAGCTAAGGTTGTGACAGGATACAGTTAAGGATGACACAAGGCCACAATTGTGTTAAGTGACAATAAAACAACACTAGTGAGACAAGAGCAGTAAATGTCCAAATGAAGGATACATTCAGTTTGTTTGGACAGTTTTTGAAACCAGTGCATGCAGTGATTATCTGTTATATCAAGTGAACCACAGATCAAGCTCAAGGTTTATAAGATATGTAAGAGTAAAGAAATCCCTGCTGGGGTCTGCTATCGACACTTCAGGCTTATACATTTGGTCAGACTTAGCATGCAACTGTAACTTTTGCAACATGTTGGGTCCTTTTGATATCGATATTTTAGATAGCTTGGAGGCTGTTACATAAAATCAGAGACAGGTGAAGGGGAAGGCATTTTTTCTTGTCCATGAAATGTTTCTGGTTAAAAATCCTAATAGTAATAAATTAAAAACAATTGTGTGTTGTTCATTAATTCCCTGCTGTTGGCCAAGTAACATGAAAATGATAGTATCATATCATCATAAACGCTATAAAAAGTAATAAAATTGTATGGGGGGTGTAATCAACTCATATGCTAAGACATTGTTGGTATTTATGAAGACGTTTGTGCAAGTGAATAGATGCAGAAGCATTATATACCAGTTTCTGCTTTATATTGAAGTCCAAAAAATAGCAAGTGTACTGGTTAAAGTTATATATAGTCAATATTTTATGCAAACCCCCTTTAAAATCATCTAAAGGCTCACCTATACGCTCTACAGATAATGATTGTTTCTCTTATTGATGCTTCTCGCCATCATGTGTTGAAGAACGTGGAATGAAACTCTACATTTAATGACTGTGAGGTTTGAACTTCCAATTTTGAACCAGATGGTGGTAAAATCACATCATGTAGCAACCTGCCATCCAAATGTCCTCTGTGGTTGACTCATTGGCTGGCAGTGCTGTCAGCTGGAGAGAAGGGAGATTCATTGTGTTGTGTGCAGGATAACTGATTACTGTCAAAACAATAATTTACTTTTTTTCTGGATGTTTTCAAAAAACAGATGATGAAGGGGACATGATAGTCTTCACTTTATTAAGCAGGTGACACTTGAGTTAGGAGTTAAGGCTTCTTTAAGCGCTTGTCTTTTTGTGGAAAAAAAGTAGTCGAGGCTGATTTATTTAATGAAAATATAAAAATAATTTAAAAAAAACAATCAAAAATCAAGGAAAACATATTCATTTGTATCCGTCATTGCTTACAAATTGTCATGGCTGAATTGGTGCTGTTTGGTCTGACATATAACAACAGTTTGTGCTTTTTGTCTGTATAGCCACACAGTGACATGTCATGATATGGCTATGAAGTGGACATGATTGAAAAAAGAACATGCATGTTTGTTTGTGTTCTATTAATACGTCTTGTACAGTAATGGTAATCCTTTACTTTAAATGTTTTACAATGCAAAAGGGCACACGTGATGGAAAAAGCGTTAAAAAATGTGGTTGACATGGTTCTATATTGTGTTTTTAGTGGTTGCACATATTCACGACTTATGGGACATTGATTCCACTGTTTCCTTTAAAATGTCTAATTAAAAAAAATTAAAAAGTAGCAGTGCTAGTGCCGTACCCTGATGCCATTTGTGCAGGTGAAGCGATGACTTTTTTACTGTAGATGTTTCCTGAGGGTTGGAAATAAGCAGCCTTACGTAAGTGTTTGCTGTTGTGTTGGCTGAATTTGTTCAACATACAAGTCATGACTCCAATCCAGAGGAAAGCTATGGCTGTGACTTGTGGTCAGAGGAAGGGCTGTAAATACTGTAAACAACTTACAGTGTTAGTAATAAATGCTGCTAGTTGTAGCTTCGCTATAGGACCATAAACACTTTTTTATTTCTGACAAATTCTTCACAATAAAAGTCGCAGCCATGTCCCATGCGACTGTTGGCAATAGAGCTGCAGCTATCGAATATTTTAGTAATCGAGTATTCTATCGAATATCCCGTCGATTAATCGAGTAATCTAATAAATCATACTTTTGCTTAATTAAGGTTTAACTCGTCTTGGGTCGTCCCTACAAACCTGCTTCTTTGCAGTTACCATGGAAACGCCTGCTTGTTACAGCCAACCACCTCTGCTCTACAGCTGCTGATGATGCTCACCATATTACTGACAGGGTCCCAAATAAACTTTTGGATTCACTGGTCAAGGCGGCAGGTAGATGAAAAATACAGGCCAAACACGTTTTAATGGCTGAAATAGCAAATACTGTTTTGTGTAGCCTACACATCTGTTACAGTACATTTAATTGAGAAAGCATTATGTTCTGTTGAATCAATCACAGAATCAATCATTATGTCAGATAAGGAAATTGAGAAACTTTAAATATATATTTGCTAAATTATTATTCCACAAACAAGTTCTGTCTTGATTTAGCTTTGAAGACATCAGACGTTTCATATAATCAGCCTGTATATTGTTAAAAGTGTATCTCTGTCTGCTCCTGCAGCGCGTGCATTCAGCGTGCTCACAGACTACAGAGACCATAGACGCGTCTATGACAGAGACTGTGAGAGGATGTTGCTATCGTTATGTTAGCTGCAGACACGGAGAGAGTGAACGGAGAAAAGCCGACCGTTTGACCGGATCACGTGTTCCCGACTGGGTCGTGTGGATCACGGATCAACTGTGTGCTGACTAAAAGTTCAAAGGGGCACGCCGCGCTCGCGTGTGCGTGTTAGCGCTGAAGTGTCTGTGTGTAAGAGAGAGGAGCAGGTAGCTGCAGCTACATTAAATGTGTTTTATACTCATACCAAAGTTTTGATGACACAAAAAAACCAAAAAACTTAACGAAGCCTCGAGGCAGCGAAAATTCCTCGATGAATTTTTGTAATCGAAATATTCGAGTTATTCGAGGAATCGTTTCAGCTCTAGTTGCCAACCAACCTGACATGGCCGTTGCGATGCCTCCCTTCACTTACTTGGATTTCTTCACTGTCTATTGCTTATACCCAATATAATTCATATTGGCTAATTAACTAAATCTGACATTTGTTCTTTAAAATCTCATGACCTGAATTTCAGACTGTTAATTAGTTAAGACTAGATAAGCATTATAATGCTCAAGTCCATTTAGTTTTGCATATTAAATTCTTTAAAAAATTGGACTTGGAAGGGTTTTCGTGGGCTACATACCTTTAATTATAAACAACATTCTTATTTAAAGGTTCGATCGATGGTGGTCTGATCAGTAGAATGGAGACATCTAACTTTCTTTGCAGCTTTGTACTCTTAGCTACATTTCCTCCACTTCTCGACATCACTTCCCTATTAAGTGATATCAGTCTCATGTCACTGTATCAGTGACATGAGACTGATACAGTCTCATGTCACTACATTAACCAATCAGAGGCTAATGACTAATCTCATGACAACCAAGAAAAAAAAACATTAAGCACATTTGTGTCACAGTAGCAAGCGGCTTCTGAAAATATATGAACATGTACAAAATATAACCAAAAATAATAATAACCTGTACAAATGTGATGTTCTTATGAATATGCTTCTCTTTTTAAAGCTTACAATACAATCAAATTCAACGAAGAAGAGTTCTTATTTTGTTGTTGGTTTGCTGATGTAAAAGCTTTTACCAAACAGACAAAGAAACTGAACTTGTGTCTACCTCCAGAGTGCATGTGGGGATATGAAATGGGTTTCATGAGAACTGTGCCACAGTTTGTGGACCATTAGGTGCAGTCCATGCTCATAAAGGAAGAAAAACATGTGTGGGTGTCCTCAAAGAAATACATCTGACTCTATTGCATTGTTAACCATTGTACAGTAAGCTGAAAGAAAATAATAAAAAAAAAATGTGATCCTTAACATATATGGCCCAAAGGAACATTGAAAAAAGCATTGAAGCCCATCTTGATGCAGAAATAAATCAGCCTACAGTATACACTGCTCCCCATTATCCCTGCAATCTTCAAATTGGGCACTAACCTCATCTCCTGGCAACCATTGTAAACAGCTGCACTAACGCTCCCATCCAAGTTTCCAACAAATGAGAACAACAGAACACAATTGTGAGGAAAGAGCTGCATGGGTTAAAATTAATGGGACAATAAATTAAATGCAATTTAAAGACAGCAGAAGTAGAATGCAGACTACTTCGTTGAAGAAAAAAAAAAACTTGTGTCCTAAGCAGTTAGTGTATACTCATATTGTCAAGCTGCTAAGAGAACATAGCAATCTAAAGTTCAATTCAAAACCTTTATTTTAACCCGAAAGACACTGAGATTTCCGCTATTTACAGTGACGTCGAGCTCAATGCATAGGAGAGGGGACAAACCTAAAAGCAGATTTAAAAAATCAGAAGAAAAAATCTGCTAAACAAATGTAGCTATGCATTTAGTCTAGTATATTTTCTAGGGACCTCAAATCAAAGAGTTAAATATTTTGATGGAGCTGCCCTGAATCTGAACATCTGACCTTTGATTGCCATGATGACATTTACCTGCTTATCCACACATAATATGCATATTATTTGAGGGTCAGGGGTTTGTGTCAGACTTTAGGCTAATGGTGAACCATGTGTCATATGTCAGTTCACATGCATTTCGTGCTTCACTGGCATATCCGATATGTAATAAACCATCACTTAATTAGGGAGTGTAACTTGAAAGCATTTGGTTTGGGTTGTCAACAGTGGCCTCAAAGGCAAATTATTGGGGAGGGTAAAACGCAATGACATATGATAGCTTCACATTCTAAAAATGTCCATTAATCAGATGAACTAACAAGGACCTATCACTTTAAAAATGAATATTCTCCAGTTTGCTTTTATACTGGACTGAACTGACCTGCTTGATCACTTCTTGTTCATCACCAGGATGACTTAGTTGCATTGCACTGGGTTGCAGCTCCTCTGCATCTCAACATACTCATTTGCAATCCAGAAACATTTTTTGGCAGACACACCGCTGCCTTTCTTCTTTAGGTTTTAAGTAATCACATTGAAAATGTACATAGCTGCACCATCTGTTTGTCTTCCATAAAAAATAAAACTATTTCTCAAACCTTAAGCCTCAAGCTAACTGCTACAAATGTCATTGTTTTTATATGAAGGAATTTTTTTTTCTAATAATGTAAGTAATTTGCAATTTTGCAAAAAACAACTCTCTCTCTCTTAGACTGCAACAGGCTGTCAATGCCAGGGACCACAGGGACTCAAAAATGCAAACTCCAAAGACAGTCTCCAAAAAGGGTTAGTTTATTCCAGTCCAGGTCGGTACACAGGGTCAATCCAAACAAGCAAACAAATCCGAGAGGGGGCAGGCAGGGAATCAAAACCGAGAAACAGGCAGAAGGTCAAAAACACTAAGCACTAATCAAGAACAAGAAACGCTGGAACGAGGGTCACGAAAACACACTACGAACTGGCAACATGAGGAATGAAACACCAGGGATATAAAGACAGACAATCAGGGAATGACGAGACACAGGTGCGGGTAATTAGGGCGGAGTTGACACACAAGGCAGGAACATGAGGAGCAGGATCTGAAAGACAGAGACAAGGGTAAGTACCAAAATAAAACAGGAACAGGAAAAATAATGCAAAATAGCAAATAAACATAACTTAAGACTACACAGATGTGACACAGGCTACATAAATCAGAAGTCAAAAAGCCACATTCAGACGGAAAACTGAACATCATGTAATACGTTTTTTTGTTTGTTTTTTTCCAAAGACCCTTAAGGTCTACTGACAAAAAAAACGGACAATATGTGCCTCTTTAAAACCTGCCCCTTTACCTTGTCATTGTTGTTTCTCCAGAAATACTATTTGCCTTCCACTTCAATGCCCTTTCAAAAATAACTAATGTTTGAAATGGAAGAGCTCAGCATTAATCAAACTCTGCACCAACCTTATTTAAAAAAGCAATTCTTTCTCTTTCCAATATAATCCCTCTCAGCCGTGGACTTTCCACAAGAGGAGGAGGTCAGGGGAACTGGACTATTGTCAAGCACCCAATGGGATGCATTTGATACTGTCAGAAACAATTTGGCACTAGTGCAGGGTGTGCCAGGAGTGTGTCAGGCTGATTTAGGTTTCCTCTGTTGGGGTACCGGCATCAGGGACGCATCCCCCCTAACTGACCGTGACTGGAGCTGGCTGGCGAATGTGCAGGGATTACTGTTGCCCTGCATTCACACACATGCATACACGAAAATGCATTTACATATTAATACACATACATTCCTTGCATGAGAAAGACAAATCCGATCGAATAAATATGCACACATACTTATTCCGTGACCACACATGCATGTTAGCACATGCAGCCACACCTGTGTCGACACGCTGTCTCATGAAATCACTGCGCAGGCCTGAAGAGCATTAGTGAAACAGGAGACGAAAAGTGTGCAGGGAGAGGTGTCCTAACATTTCACAACATTACTGTGAATTCTCTGCTCTGTGGAGAAGTAGGCAATTCATGAAATAATTCAGCACATCACCGTATGAGGTAGCCAAGTGAGAGCTCTTCCTGGGGAGAGAGGGAGAAGGAGACACCACTGCGGAGCCATTCAATTAAATTTTATTACATCGGCATGAATATATGTGATTTTATGTGGATTACGCCTGAGTGCCTTGTATTGAAATGAATTGAATCCTTCATACTTCCTTTGCATGAGCATTTGACACACGCTTAACAGCACAAACACACACACACACACACACACACACACACACGAGCTACTGTTTCTTCCTTTGTTGCTGTAGTTACCTCAAGAGCCCTTTTATTCATACGGAGAGTGTTTCCCTCCCGTTATCT
The DNA here is from genome assembly GCF_947650265.1 of Symphodus melops. Classification (NCBI taxonomy): domain Eukaryota; kingdom Metazoa; phylum Chordata; class Actinopteri; order Labriformes; family Labridae; genus Symphodus; species Symphodus melops. The sequence goes on along the minus strand of NC_136692.1, from coordinate 19,136,275 downwards.
TCAACCAATTGTTGTAAATTCGTTGTGGTCCATCTCGGATTATAGCCCGTATAACCTAAATGTGACAAATTGCCAAGTACATTTTTAATCTATTTATACCTGAGAAGCTACTCCTGCTTTCCATATTTAATCATAAGGACTGCGGGTAAACAATGCAACACATCTCTGCTGTCTTACAGTGATGAATGACACATCAGCACCTCCATTATTGCTTCCTAATCAACCCCTTTGGGTTCATAAGAACATGTTGGGTGTGCACGTGTGTGAGAGTGAGTCTGTTGAAGTGGGGATCTCAGCAGGAATCATTTCATAAATTTCATTAGTGAGGTGAAAATCATTTCCTTGGCAGCTAGTATTATAATTCAGCTATTGTTGTTAATCCAAATTTAATATGTTGAAAATGATTACGGGGAAGAGTGTAAGATTGTGTGGTGGCGCTGTCGGTGCGTTTCTGTCTTTTTCCTTTTTTTTTTTCTTTCTCTCTCTATCTTCAAGAAAAGCTTGTTTATCCAGTCCCTTTTTCTACTCTATTCTATCTCTTGCTTCCCTCCTCCCTATCGCATGTGAACACAAGCCACTTTCATCTCCCGCTGGCTTTGTAAACAGTGATCATACCGAATAGTTCAATAATGTTGATATTCTTGCTTTGAAGAATGGGACGAGAGTGTAAATTCATGCATATGAGATCGCAGTTTGATGTAGCTATTCAGGTTTTCTGACGCAGGCAGATCACAGACATGGATGTTGATTCACTTGACACCTTGTTTCAACTTTGTTTCAACAACCACATAAATTAATCATGGAAATGAAGGAAAGTGTTTTCTTTTGTCGATGAGATGCAACAGTATGAACACAGCTGCTCATGCAGTCAGACCGATTAGTAGAGAAAGATAAGGGTGTTCTTTACTGTTTAAATATATATTTAAAAAAAAAAACATTAGACCGTCTTGGAGAGTCAGAGTTATACATTTTCTTTGAAGAGAATTTACCAATCAATCATTATTTGTATAAAGCCAATTCACATCAAGTGTTGTCATGAGACACTTTACAAAAGAAGATTTAGGATTTTATGCAGGTAGGATTTCTCCTTTGTATTCCTGTTTTCCACACTTCCTAGCTGCTAAGATGGGGTCGGAGCAGGCCGTGCATTGAGGACGGCGATGGTTGTGGAGACGACACAAACTCTATCAAAATTCTGAAAGATTACTTGAGTGTCAGCCTCCATTGAAACTTCTCTCCACACTCAGAAGTTGAGCTGGAGTAGCAGTCACGCTTTATCTTTCTCTCGCTGTGGGGGTTGGTGGATATTTTCTCCGCAGAAAGGGACAGTAGAACACCTTAGACGAGCACACTACACTTCAGCTTGTGGCTTGTTTAAGGCCTGGAGGGGCAAGTTGAACTCAAGACTCACAGCAAAAAAAAAACTGTGTCAGGACACATAAAAAAGGCGATATATTCCCATTTATTGTACTGTACAGCAACACTAAACTTTTGAAAACGAGGAAACTGAACTGATCAGAGTAGCAGACAAAAGTACCAGTTGTAATTGTGGAAGCAATAAAAAAGTCAAATCAAACTTAATTATTCGACATGAGTGGTTCTGTTTGACATCACCTCTTGTCTCGATTTCTGTGAATTTGGTACACACTTTTAGTTGTCTATAAAATGAAAGCTGACATATTGTATTTCATAAATCAAAAGTTTTCATGAAGCACCAACACCAGGACAAATTGGATCATTTGTCAGGGTTTGGTTTTGTATATGTTGTATTTATTCTCTTGTTGTTTTGCCATGTTACTTTGTTTCCTTGTGTCCTTCTATGTTGCCTTTAATATTGTTGCCTGTTTTACTTATGTGTTAATGTTTCTAAGTTCAGTCTTTAGTGTCTCCTGTGTTACGTTGTAGTTTCCTGTCTTCTGTGTTTCATGTTTTACTGTGTAGTTTTCAGTGTTCTCTGCCTCTGTGTGTTTTCCCTCCTGTCTTGATTACCCTGATTGTCCTCACCTGTCTCATTAGTCTAACCTGTGTCTGATTACCGGTACCTCTGTCTATTTAGTCTCTGCGTTCCTTTCCTCATATTGTCGGTTCATTGTTTCTTGGCTCCTGTCTGAAGTTAGGTGTCTGCGTTTCCCAATGCCATTTTCTCGTGCCCCCCTGTGTCTTTTTGGACGTTTTGGAATTAGTTTTGAATAGTAAGTGTTTTTTTTCCTTCTTTTAGTTTAAATACATTTTTTTTGTTTCGGTATTTGGTTCCTCTTCCCTGTTTTCTACCCGTGGATCATAACGTCATAAACATTGGTTAATGACCACATGCATACAGAAATGTGCAGCATATAACCAACTACTGCATATTCTGTTAGCCACTATCAAGTGACATCCAATATACAATTTTAGTCTTATTACACATTTTAACTGTTTGTTTTTTTTTTAACACCTATACACCGAGACAAAATCTTTCTATATGTAAATGTACTTTGCAATAAAAAACGATTCCGTTTCTGAATATCTCCAAGTCACTATTAGTAGAATATAAAGTGGCAGGCCTACTTTTACTATTAGTGTAACAGCAAGATATTTTTTTACAGAACCCTCAATATGATAATGACTGAGTAATTAGCAAATTGAAACTATGCTATGATGCACTACAAACATTTCAGAAGTGACTGTGATTCTTGTTCAATAAAATATTACTTAATTACAAGTGCAGCACTTTTCAAATAATGATCATAGATGTGAAAAAACTGACGGAAATTAAATCATTATTCAGTTTATAAGATGCATAATACATACAGAACATTTTTCAAATTCTCTTTAATTTTATCACTAGTATCAATGTGCACCCACAAGGGTCAGAGTATGTGATAGTGATAAACAAAGAAACTAAACTGACTAAAACGCCATGCTAACGATCAGTATGTTGCCTTCCTATGGGTGGGTTAAATCAAAGTTTTTTCTTGAAATATGAGATCAAAAAAAAAATAGTTTGGGTTTGTTTCAAATAGTAAGCAACATTTTAATAGGTTGAAGAACGTCTGTCTCCATGGGCTGATCTTCTTTGCTTATAGTACACTATACACTGTATGTGTGCATATTTGAATTACAAAATGTATCTAAAACACATTTAAGTGACATCAAATTAAGCAGTGACTGTTCTTTTTTTTGTCTAGTCCCTGACTGAGACAACTTTTACACTCAAGTGGAGGATCAACCATGTAAACATGATGTCAACAAGGCTGAGACAGATTTTTAAACAGGATATATTTGATTTCTTGACTGTATGTATAAAGTAAAGTACATTCTTCCTTTAATAAAAAACTAAAAGTAGATTGATAAAGAATGTGTTTGTAATGTAAGTCACAACAATATGTTATGCACCAAAATATGACTCATATGGTCCTAACTTAACATATTTCTGAAAAGCATGTTGAGCATATTTTTATGACATTTGTATTTAAAGAATGCTTTTGAGTAGTATGCAGAAGTGCACAGGAATGCATCTTAAGTGCACTTCAAGTACGCTCATTAATACAAGTTGCTGATAGGAGTACAGATGTAAAAAAAAACAAGCACTTTGTGAATGTTAATTACATTTTAAATCAGTACATTATTATTTTTTTTTTACAACTGGGTCTGTCTTCAGACTCAACGTTGGTTTCAACTTTCTCAATAACAAATGCACAATTTGAATAAAGGTGGATTTAAGTCAGATCTGGCCAATACCCAATTTCGGGAAAGGGAAACCATAGAGACTTAGCAGAGGATTAGTGGACACATGTATCTTAAAGAAATACTTTTTTTTTTCACTGTTGTATAGACTCACCTGGAACGTGGCTTTGAAAATCCCACTTCTCATTTACAAAACAGCCTGAACATAAAAGTCATTTCTGTCCACCCAAACACTGGCCTACAAGCACTTCAGAGTTGCCAAACAAGTTCAATTCAATCAGAAGTGCTGGAGAAAATACAGCTTTGGGCATAATTAGGAAACACCTCCTGCATGAATCAATCCAGTTAGGCAGCCAAAAATTATACTGAGAGTGACAGAGACATACAGCTTGTTGACAAACCCCTGAGTGAGCTCGCACCTCAGGCATAGTTAGTGCTGCAGTGAGAAGAGCTTGTGTGTGTAGTGTGTGATGTATGTGTGGTTAAGCAGGCTAACTCTCTGATTTTCATTTCTAATAAACAGCACTTCCTTTCTTCTGACTCTATTAATCATCTGCCTCCAAGTTTAGGTTTTTATGTCACAATCTTTTAAAGAAGGGATTTATCCCTTTTACATTCTCATCACAGCAAGACACTCCACCTTATTAAGTCCCCATGGGGACCCAAACTCTTCAAGCAGGTTTAAATTAGTGCTTTCTTCTCTGTTTGATTTACATCCTGTGATTAAATGGGGGGCAAGCGAGAGAGGGAAATGGCTTACATCAGCAGCTTAGAAGATCCTTGAATGCAGAACTGTTTTCTTACCACTAATACGTCTTCAGTCTCTGATGAGCTTGTTTCTTTGAAACCAAATTACTTGGGCCTACTTTTGAGATGCATACAAGTTAAGGTAAGATAAGGAGGTGTGTGCAGGCTCTCAGTCATCCTGGTCATGATAATTCAAGGCTTGTAAAAAAAAAAAGCTATTGGACTTACTGAGGGTCTTGAAGTCAAGAGTTACTTTTTACATATTCAGATTTCTCAATTCATGTTACCTTGATAAATAAAAAGCTCACTTTCTACGCAAGATTTTCTTGTGTGGGTTAACAAAGTTCAATGCATCTCAGTACCCTCTTTTATAAGACTGACACTCTTCATCCAATTTTCTCCCTTAATTTACTTTACACGTGTTGTCATTGGTGGTGTATTTTTTCTATGACTTTTAAACTGACCTCTGTCTACAGTATAAGATTGGTCTTCATCTGGTGTTTGATATCATTTACTCAGATAAATATGTAAGCCAAAATCGAATAAAATGTTAAGTTTGTTTCAAAGTACAACTGAAGTTGCTGCCCTTTTAGTTATTTGTATTGGAGCCACAGTTGGGTTAAGGTTAGGGATTAGGCATTATTATTGCAACTGTGATACTACGCAGTTACCATAGCCAACTCAAACATGTGGCTTACAATATGTAAGTATTGTGGTTTTGTCTCTGAAGACAAAAGTGTGTACTTTAAATTGAATGCTGTCGCCTGATGTGTTGCATTGAGTTCCACACCTTTCCCCCATCTTGTTACAAAAACAGGAATAAAGTGTTTACTGAATTTATGCAGCCATCAGCATCAGACATGAATTGTGAGATGCAGAATGATCCAATAGACCAAAATCTATAGTCAAGAGAATCAGAAATAAACATGCACATGGGTCCAAAAATAAATGGACAATGTACTAAAGCTTGAATAACACTTTTCTAGTCTTCTGATAACTCAAAGTGTTTCTTACACCACAGGTCACACCTTCCCATTCAGACTACATTCACACATTGACTGGATGAGTTGTGATGTAAAGTGTCTAACATATTAACTAATCCATTCATACACATTCACATGGTGCAACAGCAAGAGCACTTGAAGTTAAGTGTCTTACCTAAGAGCATATTGGGCATGCGGTTTTAGGTGTGGAGGATCAAACCCAAACCTTCTGGTTAAACGTCCCATGTTATGCTGTTTCTAGTTTTATATGCTCTTGAGTGTGTTTGTGGCGGGGTTCTCTTATTAAACACCCAAAAAAAACAGTTTGAAAAACACACAGGCGTAGTCGAAGACTGTGATTTGGTGGATTTATTTTTCACCGGCCTCCACAAGTGCACAATATTTACAAAAATGTGAAAAATCCAAAACAAAAAAATAGAAAAAAAAATATTTACAAAAAATATTTACAGAACAAAACTCCAACATGAATAGTGAGCAAACAAACTTTTCTTCCTCTAGCTGTTACCTCCTCTGTAACTTGACTTCCCACCCAGAAGGTCTCAAACAGCCTTCCTTTTAAAGAATGATTTGCATAATTTCTAAACAGTTTACATTTTCTAATAAATAAATGGAGTTTCCACATGTAACTCCCTGTGGATGCCTCACCACTAACATACCCTTTTTTTTTTACCTGAACCTTTTAATCCCCAGACAGCCACATTTCTGTCAATATATTTAAAACAAACAAACAAACAAGCAATCAATAATGTCACGTGATTGTGATTCGGCGCCACGTCCGCCTATTTACCTGGCGGAAATGTACCGCCTCTGTTTGGGTCAGAACGGGACGCCACGGCGCGTGCATCCAACGCCCTGAATGGTGAGTGTGATGAAAGTTGATATAAATGTATGACACCCATGGTCGCGCTATGGAACGGGAAGGGAAAGGAGGAAGATGATATGTTTAATTGCGTGATAAGGAGCATTGGCAGAGGGGAAAGTTTGGTGCGCGTGTGTGTGTCAGTGTCCGTGTCAGCGTGTGTGTTAGTGTGTGCGTCTGCACTCAGTGATGGAGCCGCTCCGTCACAGTGTTTTACAGGTGTCTTGCGCATTTGAAGGCACATCTATTTGCAAAATGTTTAATTTTGCAGAAACATGCCTTCCCCCTCGTCCTTAGGTTAGCACTAGCAATAGCCGCATTAACGCTGAAAATGGGTTTGTGATGTCACTGATCCAAGCCTATTGGCTTGTTGTAGCAAGCATAAGCTCCCTTCGGACTGACTGTAGCATTCCCAATCTGGTAAACGGGGCGGGACTTACAAGGCCCACCGACTGACCAATTATGAGAGAGCAGATCGGCCGACCAATCATATCAGACTTGACACATCTGGGGACCCTCTTTTTTTGTTGGTTTTCTTTGTGGGGGATTCTGAGCATTAGAAATAAGAGATGACCAACTGATCCACTGATCCACAACCACCCCAAACATACAAACATCCATCAAAGCACACATGATACCCTTCAACTTAAATAACCCTTTACGACCCACATTACAATGTCAAAGAACTACAATATACAACCACAGTTAACAATCATGTAATGTCATTGAGATAGAAAGACATCTTCAAAAAGGCTTATTTTCTCTGCACAAAAAGGAAAGTATTGAAATTGAGAGAAAGAAACACGGGAGGTCTTGCCAAGTCCGGCAGGCAGGCAAGGCAAGCTAATTATCTCATGGTGCTTGGAAGCTAAAGTGCTCATTGAAAATCACAGGACTGCTCTCAGGGTGTATATAGCTATTAGGCTGAGAGACAAGGGTTGGCCAAAAGCACTCATCACTGTGGTCACACAAGGCAAGCCAGATCAACCACGAGCCTACAGCCATCTGACAAGCAGCATTACAGGACAGATTTCTACCTAATTTATGGGCCTTTTTAAGTATTCATGATGTTGGTCTTGAATAGAATTAAAAGGATAGTGAGGAATTAACAAGAATGCATTAAAATCAGTAACAAAGAGAAATGTAAATGTTAACATCGGCGTGAACATGGCGTGTTTCTGTGATGTGTCTTGTGTGAAAGCTGAGACTGAATTTCGAATGCAATCAAAAGGATGAGAAGAACCAACTTGTCCATATATTACCTGCCATAAGAGTATAGACAATCCTTCCTTATTACTCAGGTCACCCTGGTGCAACTTCCTTTTCACTAAAGCCAAAGTACTGACCGCAAGACCTTTGTTTTCCCCAACACATGTGACCAACAACTATATCAGCTCCCTTTGGGTTATAATGAGTAAATTGAAGCTTTGCGGTGTGTTCTACATTTTAGATAAACCAAAGGGAGGCATGGAATTATGTTTACATTAATAAGATGTACCATCTGAAATGACCAAAGTTGTTCGGCTACACTGACCTCAGGTAGTTATTGTCAACTTGCCTGAAAAAAATACAGACATAATGACATTAAATTTATAAAAAGCTGCCCAGCTGGTAAGTGTATGTCCACCAGTTAACGTTCAGATTCAGAAGAAAATACAATAAAAAGGAAGAGAAGGAGCCGAGATGGAGAAAGAAAAAAAACTGCACTAGAGTGAACTGTGTGATTGTGTGCATGTCATGGTTGCCTGGCTTACAAAACCTACTTATTTGCGCCAGGCCAATGGGCAGGATGCATAGTTCAAAACTGCACAGATGTTTGATGAGGCTCATTTTAACCTTTGTATGAGACATTACAGTATGTTCAGATGAAGTCATCAATCTTGGACTATTCATTCAAGTGAGTATAATTGAACTGCTAAGGTGCTGCAATCTATACTTGCTAACAGCAGCACCTTCCAAACCCCCCTCCCCTGCCGACACACTGACAAAAATGGACTTTGAAACGTTAAAGTGGCTGAAATTTGAATCATGCATCCAATGTTGTGCACTAACGGTATATTTATGCAATTATCCCTGTCACATAGCTCTTCTAGATTGGGTCGGGGTTGTATGGCAGATATAGGTGTGGCCTGCAAGGTCCCCATCTGGATGTAAATACTCCTGTTCTTTTAAATGAACAGCTTTATAAGCACAAAAAAGCCATCAGAATCCAAACACCTCTGCCACCCTCTGGCAATGTGATCACTTTGTGCATTGGATATTGCATTTATTTTTTAATATTTCACTCTCCCTGTCTGTTCGTCTCTTTCTTCCTCGGCTTGCTCCCTGTGTGCATTCCATTTTCATTCAAACACTAAATGGCATTTCTTCCCTTGAAATTAGATATCAGCCCAGCTGTCCCTTATTATTTCAACCCAGAAGTAAGGACTCCAGTTACAACCAAGATACCGCTCTCTCCTGCCTGTCTCTTTTTCTTCCTTTCCTCTCTCTCCCTCTCAAACCCTGTCTCTTTATCCCTTTTATCTCCATTCTCACAATTCCCCTCCCTCTTATCCTCACCTCCGATGCCTCACCTCCCCTTCTGCCTCACCTTTCGCTTGCATTAAATCAAATGGAACACATTAAAAGTGGCATGCGCAGCAGACAATGGCTTTTATGATTGCCTGCCGTGTTCAGCCTGGTTGTGCTGCACAGCCCCATAAAATGCCATTTGTATCACCTCATTTCATAGGGCCGCACTACACAGGTGAAACAGAGAGAGAGAGGCTGAGAGGAGACACAGAGACTGAGCAGAGATAGAGTAGGTTGAGCGTGGCGAGAGGATGAAAGAGCGAATCAAAATTGGGTGAAAGTGTGGCAGAGAAAAAAAGCAGGGGCCAAAGAATAAGAAAGTGAATTATATGAAATATGGAGTCAGACTAAAATGAGGGCAAAGATGGGCGGGGGAAATAAATAAAATTGGAGGAAATAGTCGAAGAAAAACATCTGCAAGAGCGGCAGAGCCAGACTGAGGGGGGAAGAAAAGACAGGTGAGAAATGAGGGTGAAAAAAAAAAGAAAACGGAGCGAGGGTGAGAAAAGAACTGGCAGAGAATAAGAGGAATAAATAGGAGCAGTATAAGTTGGGTGGAATAGAGAGAAATAGGAGTGAGGAGGAAGAGAGGCCAAGAGAAGAAATGGGGAGGTGAAAAAAAGGGGTGAGAAAATGATGGCAAAAGAGAGAGAGGTAAAAGGGCTGACTGAGATTACCCCAGAAAGCCCTGACACTATTCAAATAAGGAGCAAGCTGCCAGGACAACTATGAGGATTTAGAGCAATAAGAAATATATAGCAACCGAGGGAGAGAGAAAGAGAGAGAGAGGGATGATGAGGGCAAAACTCTCGCCCTCCCTCCTTGTATCCCTCCCTCCCTCTCCATTAGTACAGTGAGCATATTGGGTTTATTAAATTCTAATTGTCTGTAATGGCCGCCCAGGCTCTCAGAGGCACTATGTGACAGGGTGAGAGTGAGCGGAGGTATTTGTTTTGCTAATTGGAAACCGTTCAGCTCCCTTAAGTGTGCTGTTGTATGCTGTTGCTGGGGGATGGCTGATACAAACCGGCAGAACGATGGATAGACAAACAAAAAGGTATGGGAGAGAGCAAGGAATGGGTGGAGCTACAAGTGGGAGGGCAAGGTGTGAGAGGAGCGCCATGGGGGTATTAACCGTTAAGAAAGAATATGAAAAATCAATGAGAACATAATGAGCTTCATTTAGAAAGTTGTCAGATACAATGAGACAACTGTTTAGCATTCTAGATCTACTGTCAAGAATAAAAGAAGTGTGACAGGTATAATTGAACAGATTTTTTTTTAGAAAACAATGTTCAGTTTGCATTAAGCAAGCTTTTTCAGAGGTTTACAAAAACCCAAAATGCTAATGTAGTCACACATTTGTATTTAGTTAGATGTCTGAGCCATGTTCTGTACATCAAGGCTTGTTTTTTATCTCTCTGCTCAGGAATTGGTTTACCCCCCCACTGTTAACGCTCACGTCCTTGTAGTGTCCTCACACACAGCATGTCTCACAAAGCCATTTAGAGTTCTTTACTTGTTCTCTATAGCCCCACTTTCCACCCTCTTCCCTTTTTTCTTCCCTCCCTACGGCAAAGACAGAGCAGGAGGTGCGAAGAGGTGCAAAAAGCCTCCACCGTGTTTCCATATGGCCACGCTTCCGCTGAGCTCTGCAAACACACACAATGAAAACAGACATGCAGGTATATATGTGCAGATATATCGAGTCATGTAACCTCGAACATATAGTACCTACAGGAACCTTTGTGGTCTTAAACCTCAAATGTACTTATATAATTTACTGTACTTTGGTAAATACTGTGTGTGTATTATTGACAACACAATATTTGAAAAGGATGTTTCTTATTCAATATGAAGCTGGAGCAAGCTGCAAGGTTGTTGTGTTTTTTGTTAAGTTTAAATAAAGGCCTATTTTAGTTGATACATAGCTGTCTTGTGAAACAATGTTGGATGGGCAAATTCAGTGGTTCAAACCAACCAGTCTAAGTGCAATAGAGCTCTGAAAGTGTCCTTTATGCATTATGACTCTTACATATCGCCATTTGTTTCAAACTTTCTGTATACTTCTAGATCATTTAATTGTATTGCATTTATTCCTGCCAGGCCTTGTTTTTTATGAGACCATGATGATTTTGCTTCAACAACATATATCTGGGTTTTTTTAAGTTGTTCTTGGCACCAGCGAGTCCATCATGGCAGTGTATTGAACTGTTTTCTCCCTGTGGATTGGTGACAAATACCCCCTTCCCGCCTTATGTGGGTGTCCCATTAGAAATAAACAGAAGTGCTTTTGGCTGCCATGATTCCTTTCCCCCGGTGCCTTTTTAAGTGCTGCCGTGTTATTTTTATAACACAGTGTGTCAAAGCTAAGACGGATAGGTACTGTATGACTGGCTGTTTTGAGACATGGAGGCAGGTCCCAAAGCGATTTATCTGAGCGATTGTTGGCGAAGTGCTGAAGGGACAGTGGGTGTGAAGATCAAAGAATTTGTGGGGGCTTATATGAATTTCCATCTCTGATGTTTATGGGTTCATGCTCTCTCTTTCTGCACATGCCAGAACATGCACAGGTGCACATATACATCTGAACACAGAAATATATGTTCAGAAACACCTTTTACTCTGTCGTATTATACAGAACTATACTGACAGTTAGGCGAAAAAAAGCACAAGTCTAAATGCATAGGTATACATATGTGGGAGTGCTAGTGGGTTTTACTTTAGATTTAAAAACAACAACTCTATACACACACACAGTAATGTAAGGTGACTTTCACAGAGATGCTCAAGAGATGCTCGACCGTTTTGCTTAGTAGTTAAAATTGTTACAATTAGAATAATGAGAACCAAAAGCACGAGACAGAACTGAGAGTAAACGAAATACAATTTATTATAAAACACGAGTGACAATAGATACAAGTAATAAGTGACACTAAAGTGAAGCATAAATCTAATGTGACAATAATAAATGTGTACAAGTAATTAACGTGACTCTAAATGTGCAACAATAAACTAAGTGACTCTAGATGTACAAAACACGCGTGCAAGCCAGATGGGGACGAAAACAGACGACGAGGAACACGGGGTGCGGACGGCAGGACTGGGAACAAACTGGGAAGGAGAGAGAACACGAAGGGTCAAAAATATGACAGGGAATTCACAGGGTATATATCACAGAGTATTGAATCAACGAGAAAACACGAAGAGCTACCAACCACTGGAGATGAACAATAATCTGGCGCTGACTTCCTGGCAGAAGCCAGCTTAAATAACCCGGTGATTAGATGAGCCACACCTGTGGACACTGATTGAATAATTAGTAGACACAGAGGGAGTGACAGACAGGGAAACAAAACAGACACACGTGGGAAGAGACAAACAGACCAAAACATGACAAAAATGTAGTTAATAAGTACAAAGAATAACACAAACAATAAATCCAAAATCTGTCTATTTTCATCAAACAGTGTAAACTGTTCAAAGACCTCCAAAAACGCACATGTATTTAACAACAAAGGTGTGTACCTTTGGGGGAAAAAAAAAAAATTCACTTGTTACTTCTCTTATACAATATATTATTTAATGAGGCGTCATTGGCCTGGTGGTTTGTTTGTGCGCCCCATGAACTGAGGTCCTCAATGTGGGCAGCTCAGGTTCTCTTAAAAAAACAACAACACATATCTATATCTGTATGTCTGTGTGTGTGTGTGTGTGTGTGTGTGTGTGTGTGTGTATGTATATATGTGTATGCATGTACAGTATGTATATATATATGTATAAATATGTGTATTTATGTGTGTGTATGTGTATATATATATATACACACATACATGCATGTATGCATGTATGTATGCATGCATATGTATATACAGTATATATGTATATATATGTGTGTGTATGTATGTATATATATGTGTGTGTGTGTGTGTGTGATACGGTGTAGTGATTTTGATTACAAATAAATATTTTATTACTGTTTAGTACCATTACTTGCCCATAATTAGTTTTTTTTTTGTGTTGGTCATTGAGAACGTGCTGTCTGTCGCTGCAGTTAATGCAGGAAATGACAGGAAGTTGGTAACAGAGTTGTTTCGAGCTCAATCCTATCGAAAACAAAACACCTGGAAACAGACATTGATATCTGCATTTGTTGGGCTTACCTCAGTTGTACAGAAAAATAATTGAATTCTACAGGAATTAGCTTGTACTGTCCCACCCTAACCATTGTCTGAAAATACGAGATCAAAAACAAAAAAAGCAGCATTGCTATTATGTAAAGATGTTTTGATTTGCGTGTTCAACGATAAACCCTTCTGTTATTAGCTATCCTGCTGATGCCAAATTCATTATCTGTCTTCTAATTAAAAGACTTCCAAAGTTTTCATTTGTTTTGTTTTTTTTCTCCAAACATTACTTCTCAAACACATCTGGATCCCACTGTTCTCTGCTTCCTGCATTTGCATGTGTGTTTTCTGTCAACAGCTGAGACAAAATACTCTCCACCACCACACACTGACACGGTAATCCCCAATTAGACACAATAATACTATTTAGTGAGCAGCTGTCCCCACAGACACCTGACACACACATCCATGAACACAGCCAGGCACCCACAATGAAACAAATTTTAGCATGCACACAAACGCACACATACACGCACACGCACATACACACAGTGCAAACACGCATGCGCACATATGGCCTGGCGTGCATGCTCTGCTAGAGCGTGTTAGCTGCCTCACCAGATGCCTGCTGGATAATCTAGGTGCCATAATGGGGGTGTTCTGCCAGCCAGCGAGTGTGTGTGTGTGTTTTCTGTGTGTATGTTTATTTGTGTCTTTGTGTACATGCCTGTAAAGAAGCAGCTTTGAACTTTGTCATTTGGCTTGTCTGCAAAAAGAAAGTACTTTTCCTGTCCAGCATCTTTCTACTTCCTTACCTCTGTTATCCTTTTACTCGCCTAGTCTCATTTTTTCTTCTATCTCTTGATCTGCCAACATCTCTTCTCTGTCCTCTCCTTCCTCCACCTGGAAGTCACCCCAACACCTGCGACTTTCCTCCTGGGACTTCACTTTACGTCTAATAGCGCCATATGTGCCAACTTTTTGCACTTGTCAATCCTAAACGATGATTCTTTTTACATTTCCGAGACAAACTTTATCATGATTGCTCATCTTGCAGATACTGCATTTTGAGTGCAGTATCTAAGTGTAGTAGTGAAACATCTAAAATGCTTTAAAAAAATGCTTATAGATCCAATTTATGAGTTTAGAGTAGAAAACTCTGATTTGAGTGGTTTTCTGTTATTGCTTCATGTGCATGACACAACCACAAAAACACTCACCCTCATACCTCTGCACCATTTCTGTTACAATCTCACACCCTGAACTAAAGCAAATCTTTTTCTTCCACATGAGTTACTCACTCTTGTTGCACACTGCAGAGACTTAGTCTTGCAGAACATTCATCCAAAACTTCATGAAATTATATTTTAATAACTCTTTCCTTAATTATTTTTGCATCAGTGATTTTTTCTTTCTTGTAAAGCAAATGCATACATAGACTTATCTGCCACTGAATGCTTCTTAAAGACAGAGTCAACCAATCTATCAATCTTTATTTCTGTAGTGCCAATTCATAGCAAATACAATCTCAAGACACGTTACAAAAGAGGAGGTGAAAGACCTTACTCATTGTTATGTTATCTGCAAAGACCCAACATTAATACATCATCAGAACTAAGCACTATTTAGCAGTATTAGTAACAACTAAGTCATGAGCTGATCAGTCTAATATTACTTTAGCGACTGTAATGATGCTGAAACGAGGAGGACTGATTATGTTAATGACAGCGGTTGATGTTGAGCAGCTCTAAGATTCACTTCAGGATTTTAAATTAAAAAGCGATGAGAGTTCATTTCATCTTCAGCTATCTGTTAATGTTTCCAAAATCCCTGTTGCTACTCTAAACACTGTTAACCTGAATGACAAGTCTTCATCAAGAATCGGATTGTCAGATGAGGTGTGCCTTACTCCAAAGTCCTCAAGTTGCTCCAAATGCCTCTTTTTAATTCACTACCAGTCCATTCCTGGCTTTGAGCCGCTTTAAATGATTGTGATGTGTTTTCATAAATACAAATTAAAAAGTGTTTCTTTTCATTTTCTATGAAAGCGATGGGTCAAGCCTGATCTATGTTTCTTCTTTGCCACTGCAAGGTATAAAGGCAGGTGGTAAAAGACATTCTTTTCTTAATATGTTAATTTTCAATTTTTTCAGTCAGAGTGAGTGAGTAACTGCTCATCTTAATCATCAACTAATCCATCCCTAAACTGGATCTGATTTATTCAGTCCTGTTGCAAACTGCACTTTAGAAAAAAAAAGATAATGTTGAAATCTGAGGACGTGAGAAATATTGTAGGATGACTGCTATATCAATGATGTGCAGAGAATACTTGGGCCTTGAACCTGGTGACAAATTTGCAATGATGTGTGAAACCGACTTGGCTACAAAGGAGGTGTTGTAATTACAACGACTGTTATATTTCTTTGTATAACACAAATATGTATGTTTTAGTACATTAGAGTGTTTCCACTCTACCATAACAATAGAGCAATATAATATAATTATATCCGCATAGATAGATTTTTTTTTTTAAATGAGCCATTCTATGTTCAGAGTCAATCCATTGTTTGGTCATACCGCATTGGAAAGAAGTGAAAGTTCCTGAGGCGTCATTTCATTTTTCTGACCTTTTAGAATCCAATAACATGGATTTAACTGAAAACTTTTTGCCTGTTGATGGAATAGGTGATTAAAAACGTCCAAGCTTACAATTATTGTTGTGTTTATAGCTGCATTTCCAGTCTTTTCAGCTGATCTAGTTTACCAAGTTGCATAACTTAACTCCTGTTTCAAAAAAAGAAAACAGAAGGTATTCAAAACCGGATGAACAGAACACTGTAGCAGAAATCAAATAACTCTGCCATGCTATTCAAACACTCAGCCTGTACTGTAGGTCTTTCAAGCTATTTGAAGACGATGCTGCGTGTTCACATACCATGCCAAGTCAATTTCATTGCACCCACTTCCGAGGAATGATGTTTTGCTTCCATAATACAGAGCTATTCAGATGTTAAGACTCACTGTGCTTTCATAGTGGTAAAAAATATCACCTCTTGGATAAACTGCTTCAAAGGACAAGTAACAGTCATTGACTAATAGTACATGTACAGTGACAAAAGACCTACTTAGCCGCAAAGACCTTTACAGGATCATGTGAATGAGAGTACACCTACTATTTGATAAGGCTTGTTATGCTGCTATATAACAACTCTGGTCTTACTTGAGCAAGTTTGCCCAGTGTCAGAGTACTTTACTGAGAGCATGACGAAATAACTCAAATCAAAAGAGAAAATGAGAAAATGATGACGCACACACTCACACACACACAATTACAAAGTTAGATTTTTTTTTTTTTGCGGGTGGGGAGTCGGGCATTTAATACAGTAAGTGGGTTCCTTTCTTGTTTCCTCAGTGACCTCAGTCATTAACAAGCATTAATGATCTAATGACTACTCATTTGTAAAGCACAAGCAATGTGGAAATGTGACATTTCCCGTTCATGTTGCAAAAATATAAGTAATGTGCAACCTAGGTTAGAAAATATGAATAAAAAAATAGTACTAATAGACGGCAGCAGTATACAGTACAACACTGTTCCTCCATAACTGGATTGAGTTAGATTCCCAATAACTTTGATTAAACCCATATGGTTGATGTAATGCCTGTTCACATAAATCTGGATTGACGGAATTTCTGCCTGTAAGGATTGGAATTACAAATCTTTATTTGTTTAAGTGTAGGAGGGGGGAAGGTATGATTTCCATTTGTTTATACCCTCTCAGACTGTTTGAAGTGTTTTACAATTACAGATCAGGCAGAGCAGATAAATGATGATTACAGGGAGTTAGGCTAAAAAGAAGACAGAGAGAAATTGTATTCTCTGCAGCTTAGATGGAAAATATCAAGCAGTATTCAAACGATGACTGTAATTTAACCAAACCCCTTCACGGGTACTTGACAGGCAATATTAAACAGGGCCTTTGCTTTCTGTGAAGGAAAACGATGGCAGCATCATGACAGTATGGCTTCATCTAAGACACAAATGTGGTCAATCACATCTTCAATTTCTAGATGAGATGATAAGATGTTATCAGATGCAGCCTGGTCCTTGCACATCCTGGCACATCAGCACCACCCATAAGCCCATAAGCAACACTGATGTGCCATGAACCAGACACCCTCAACCTGCTCGAACAAATTTACTCAGGGGGCCAAAAACGCCTTAACAGAAAGAAAGCACATATCTTCCTCCACAGATTCCTGGAGACAGCAAAGAAAAGTTACTTTGTCAGCTGACTCGGCCTGCATAAGAAGAGGGGTTAAAAAAAGGCAGAGTTGCTCTTGCACATACACGCGCACATCACACGCACACACACACACACACACACACAACATGCAGACAGGCAATCTGACAGACAAGGTTGGAGAGAATAGATGTGGGCAGGTTCAGTGATTCCGGTGTCAGAGGCGGTCTGAACGCTCTCTGTGTCTATCCTCTCTCCACTAGACCTTACATGGCAGTTCTCCTCTCCGGGGTGTTCTAAGAAGACAGAAGGGGAGGCAGAAAGAGAGGAGCGGAGGGATGAGGAGGGGGGATACGATGGCAGGTACTAGGGGATTGTTCCAATGCCCTTGACATGAGGGAAATGCCAGAATAAAAGAGAACAAGAGCCAACCTATACAGGGGGATCAGAGAAAAGAGAGCCTAAGGAGGAGGGTGTCTGCGTGTCTACATGAAAGAGCATTTGTTTGTGTCTTTAGATAGTGATATGTGTAGTAGTAGTATGTGTGCAATTTCTGTTTGAAAAAATATGTGTGCTGCTATCCGGCTTTGTTTGTGTATTTTGTTATCGTGTTTGTAGTCTATTGTAAAAAATCTACATCAGGGCTTGTGTGTTTTAAATGTTCTGGCACTGTTTGTTACTTCAGCATGAGTTTTTTTTCTGTGTGTGTGTGTGTGTGTGTGTGTGTGTGTGTGTGTGTGTGTGTGTGTGTGTGTGGGGGTGTGTGTGTGTGTGTGTGTGTGTGTGTGGGTGTGTGTGTGTGTGTGTGTGTGTGTGTGTGTGTGTGTGTGTAGGTGTGTGTGTGTGTGTGTGGGGGTGTGTGTGTGTGTGTGGGGGGGGGGTGTGTGTGTGTGTGTGTGTGTGTGTGTGTGTGCGCGCTCACTGCCCAGTCCCAGACCAGGGCTTTTCTTTGGGCTAGCAGATGTTTTTCTCTCACCTTGCCATACCTCATAAAGTGTGATGGCTCTGGACCCTGGGGCAAGTCCGGCACACACACGCACCCAAAAAAAACACACACAGACACAGCCCCACCACCCACCACCCCCATGCTCACACAGAAAGCCATGCATTCACAACACGTTAAAATGCCGGCACACATGCAAAAGGCAAAGTTGGGGTCTTCAGACCTTCTCGTCTTCTCAAACTGACACACGGAAAGAGAAAGTGTCAAGGGCAAAGCAATGTGAGAGTTTGAATGCTGAAAAAAAAACTCTCAAGCCACAGGAAAGGCAGTTAGAAGGCTGAAACAGAGTGAAGAGAGAAAAACGTAATTGATAGTGAAGGTTTTTAATAGCACAATCATGACTGGCTGCAAAATAATACGCACATGTTCCAGGTCAGTCTTACAGCAATGCATTTATAAGTCATTTGACAGATGTGTACTTGTATACTTCTCTTTATTGAAACATTGCCTCAAAAGTGCTGTCTGTTTTGGTTCTGAATACTCCTCCTTTGAATCAAAGTATTTATCCTTATGACTCCGTTTTCTTTTAGAGATGTAGTTTGGAGCAACTGGATTTTTCACAGTGCACTGAAATGCAACCTGAGTTATGGATTCTGAGAAACATTTTAATAAACTCCACTAATGACCACTTCATTATTGCTGCTTGTTATACAATTCTTAATAGGATAGTTCCAGAGTCTGACTAAACACTGTTATACATTCTACATACCTTTAGTGCATCGTCTCACATAACTGAAGCATCTGATATTAAATAATAAAATCACATGACCATTTACAAAGTTTTTCAGAATAAAATGATCCAAAAAGATCAACAGCCTACATTGTGTGTTATGTAAGTGTGTGAAATTGTTAGACAATGGCAATCTGATACAGAAGAAGAGCATATAATGCAGGTGTAACAATACAAATTGACATGACGACTATGTGCAGAGAATCCAGTCTGCAGCGTGGCTCATTCATGTTACTGTTTCATGTATTGCATAGAGACTTGAAATTCTACCTCTTCTCTTTATCTCTGTAAATATTTACTCGAGCTTTCACTCATCAGCTCTTCTTTCTCTCTTCTCTCATTTTATTGTGGGCAAGAGTGCTTTGATGACAGTGCAACATTATTAAATTGATCATAATAATAACCTCCTAATTTTAAAGTAACGTTAAAGTTATTTTTTTTTAAGTATCAATAAATCTTAAATCTTACATAACCACACCAGGCGTGAAGCACTGGACAGCAACAGTTATTACAAATAACCCCAGGCACTCTAGATGGCTGGATGGAACTCTTTATGGGCATTTGCCTTACATGACTTTTTGTAGAAAATTATACTTGCAACTGGTTCTCAATAGAGGTTTATTAGGAGAGTGGAAAAAAGAATAAACCCTGAAAGAATCTAAAAGAACGTGAACTTCTTTCTGGCCAATAATGACCAATAAACCAGACATGTTTTAGACTGTTTTTGATATTAAACCAGGACCTACATTAGCACTAAAAAAGCAGAGGGATGGAGGATACGATACGATGGTAAAATAAACACAATACAACAACATTTAACTGTTTTTTAATGAAAGTTTTCATTGTTAGTGTTTTCAGACAGCATGCAATAGTCCCAATGTATGTACAGTATCACACAATTTAAACTAGACTGAAAGAGACCATCAGTTAAAGGCTGAATGTGTGACATTTTACACATAAATATTGTATAAGTATAACCTCTGAAAATATCACTGTGAGTCATGACTGTCTGAAATGAGTTTGACACCCGAGTCCCGCTGTCTGAGTCGTATCTACACCCTGTTTACACAGACGGGATGGCCAACTGGCTCATCATGAACCTTGCATATGAAAGTTGTTTAAGCAGGGAACTAGAGAAATGAAAAATAACAGACTGAACTCACTGCTTAGTTTAACTTATCATGGTAATTTCCTGTTAATTTACATGCAGTGTGAAGCTATGAGCGAACTAAGGAGCGCTACCATTAGCCAGCTAACAAGTCAATGCGGCTTGAGTTGATTTCATACTCATCAAAAAGTGACATATTCTTCCATTAAACATACATAAAGATGTACAGTGTTTTAAAATGATATGTCGACATAAAATGTGGAAAATGCATAGAGTCCATTTATTATAAAAACAATAAAAACAAACAACCATACTGACCAGAGAGAAAGAGAGAACACAAATGACAGAAATGCATATTCATGCAAAAACCCAAACACACACACACACACGCACACACACACGCACACACAGTGTCACAGAGAGGTTGGATGGATACACGTGCGGAAGCACCAGTTTTCACAGAGCCCACTACACAGACACACTACACTAAAACTAAAAACACTCCTGGGATTCTCATTAAAACCCCAGAGAGAAAATCCTTTTTAATCATGGGAGCATTACCCAGTGCTAATCCCAAGTGGATTATTTGGTACTATGGCACCAAGGACCCCACTAGGTGGCACACTGTGGTTTCACAAGGATTCCATTGATGTTTTATCTGTTTTTTTTAACTCCCAAGTGACTAACAAGAGAGGCTGACAGATGTCTCGAGACCCTCAATTTGTAGGTCCATGTCACTGTTGGGGAATCATGTGGATTCAAGGTTTTTTTTTTAAATTTTAAATACAACAAAAAGCATTGTGTTTGGTGACATTGGCTGTACTTCAACCTGTTTTGGGATTTATCAGACCCTATTTACATATCAATGTGTTATATTTTCTTCCCAATATAAAGATCACTGAGAATTAATATTAAATTATTCTAGATTAAAGATTTTCTTTTAAATTGTTGCTCGATCTAGGACAAGTATGCCCCCATGCAATGGGCACAACATTTGTATTTCATATACATTCACATTTGATTTATCTTCAACAGTGTGTGCAGTCTAACATGGCATACCACCTTTCATCTGTATTCATCTTTGTAGAAAAACATGCACACACACAAACTGCCACGCACAGTGACAAGCTGTCTAGTTTTTCAGGCACTGTGGTGCTTTCATCTCCCAATGTGTCAATCAACTTTGGCCCATGTTTTTTATCTCTTTTTTTAGTGGACATGCAGATACACAAACTCAGGGCGCGAAAAGCTTTTATGTCTTCACAGCTAACCCAATATCAAACTCACAAACTTTTCAGGATGTTATCTTTCTGTGACTAGTATGAAGCAACTTGAGGTGCTGGGTTTAATCTGTAGGCCCATCAGAGATGACAGTTTGGTGAAATAATCAAGAATTTCTACAGACGCTCTGCACACAGATTCCATCGGTTATGAAGGAGGCCAAAGATAAAAGGATGCCTTTGAAAATTCATTCAATGCAGAGCCCCATATTTCTTTCTCAATCTGGTCTAAACTGCTTCTCCACCCCTGACAAGATACTGCACACACACACACACACACATTGCCAGCATACTCCTCTTGCTCTGTGAATTTACAGAAATCCGGACCTCCACAGAAAATCCTTTTTACTTATAAAGAAGCATATGCATGCACATGTGCGCACATGTGGATATAAAAACACATCCATTTATACACACATAGAGGCTGAGCCTTGTCATTACTTGCTTCACGAAAGTAGATCATACAGACATTAATTGAGAGTGCAATCATGTTCTGAGCCCACGGTTCAAAGGAGTTGATAATAAGCTGTGATAGGTCCAGCTGATGGAAAAAGCCAGGCAGGCTGTCAGCATGTGCCAACACATGCCAGCTTTTCTCGTTCACACATTGGTTTATGTTATTGTTCGTGTATTTAGATGATGGGGTGGGCTTTTTAAAATTTTTTAAAAAAGTTTTATCATCTTTCTCCTCTCTTTTTCCCTTTCTTGTATTTCCCTCCGTTGTTTGTTTCCTGATCCCTTAGTGTTTCCTCACCTCTGTGTTTCAAAATGTATACTTGTTCACGACACGTTACGTTAACCTTTAGCAAAATTAAATGTTAAGGGACACTGACATGTATAGCATTTACAATAATAGAATGCAGCATACTAACAATAGCTATTGTTATCAAGGTTATCAACTTGCATTACCCAAGCAATCATGCACAGAAAATACTCACATCAATGTTACCAATGTCGAACTGAACATGAATGTTACTAATACACTGATAAAATATCACAAAAAATGACTTCCAAAATGAAAAATATTTTGAATTACACAAAAAATCTAAAATAATTCAAATTGTACTTAACCAATGTTATATATTTATGTTGTTAAATACTAACATTACCTCAGATATTTCTAAAAGTTAAATGTCATTATAAAGACTGTTGCATATGGAAGCTGGACCTGCTACTAAAAGCCACCATACTGTTGCTGTATATGCTGCTAAGAAAAAAAAAGTAATTTAAATTATACTTGGTTACATGATTGGTAAACTTATGGTAAACCTGACTATTATACTCCTCCTTGGGTCTCTATCTATCTATATGTCTGTCTGTCTGTCTGTCTGTCTGTCTGTAAGGTGGGGGTTTCTATATCTGTGTTGAATGAATAAGGAGGACATTATCAAACAGACTTTGATTTATTTAGCCATGGTCAAATAATATAATAACATAACAGACAATAGCGCATACATGCTTCATGACCACAACCTTGCAGTTACTGGCATTCTGCTCAGAATCTCACAATAGCTGACTATGGCCCAAAGTATTCTTCTTCACAGTGTTCCTTATATTCTTCTAGAAAGACAGCCCACAAATACTTGACTCTGTATAAGACATGAAGAACTCATCTCCTGGATGTCAAACATCTATGTTAAGCAAAATCTCTCAGACAACAACAGACACTTGGCACTGGATGCAATATAATTCTGCTCTTACTGTAATAAGATCTCTTACACATGTATATATTACATCTTCACAAACCTAAAAGAATTACTTTCACATGGTTGACACAACTAAAATATATATCCACACATTTATCAAGATGAATGAATCCATGAAAATATGTACTATCAATTTCTTTTTCAAATTTGATGCACACATCAGAATTTCTTTGAACTTCTTATTTGCCAATTAAGCTGCCCATCTTCATATACACACAATGACTTTATCACACTTTTTGTATTGTGAATCTGTCTGGTGCCAGGCAACCCAACAAGTAATGAAGCCTATGTTGTTATTAATCAGACTAATCCTAAAAACAACATTGCATCAAAAGCCAATGATATGGCACTATTGCAAAATAAGGTCCATTCTTTTCAATTGGCAAAACTGGCAAAGTATTATTTATCAAACGTTTAGAGCTGGTCAGTCAAATGATTAAAAAAATACTCCAGTAAAGGAGCCGCTGGGAGAAATTTAGGGTTAAATGTCTAGACCAGGGGTGGGCAAACTACGGCCCGCGGGCCACATCCGGCCCGTTGTGCATCCCTGTCTGGCCCACGCGATGCCAATCATAAATCAATACTGTATATTTAAGCCGTGCATGCAATACAACGCTGACACTTTTATTTTGAAAGGCGCTACGTTCGTATTACTTCCGTATGGACGGACGCAGTGCGCGTGCGAGTGAAGGTAAACTACGTTGCTAGCAAAGCTGCAAACCCAACGAGGGGTTTTTATAAAACGTTACACAGCCAGAGATGCAGCCGTCAGGACGAGTCGCCGGAAACAGTCAGAGAGTTTATTAAGGAGTGTTCATTGGACTCTTTTGCACTGACGGAGAAACAGGAGCACTTGACAACGTGTCATTCTCCTGACTCACTGTGAGGAGGCGGGTTGAGGACATCGCTGCAAACTTGGAGCTTCAGCTGATGGACTATGACTATAATCATTTTCAGAGCTTGTCCTCTTTGTGCACAAACATTCTCAGTGATGAAGTTCAACAAATCCAAACACAGATCGTCTATCAGTGAAGAGCACCTCTCAGCTGTCATTCACAGAGCCAGATTTAAATGTCCTTAGATAGAATCAGTTTCATTGGCCAGGTATGTTTAACAAAAAGGGAATTTATTTTTGGTAGCCTGTGCTCTCTGTGTACAATTTAACATTAAATAGCAATGAACTAAAAATAAACAGGTAATAAATGACTAATGTGTACAAGACTAAAGACTAAGAGACTGGATGAAGATAGACTGGATTATTCTCACTGAAGTGAATGAATGAGGTGAAAAACAATCAAAGTTATTGTTTGGACTTGTTATAAAGTTTTGCTTTGCTTGTGAAGATAACAAGTTAAAAATAAATGTCATGACATTTCACTTTTTTTTGTTTATTACATCTATAGTAGCATTTTCTTATTTGACCTGCACACCACAATTTAACAAAGTCTATTTCTACAAATATTTACAGACTGTTTTTATTCTTCCGATTGCCAGCACCAGCTATTCAAAACATATCATTTTGTATTTTACATTAAGAGAACGTTGAGCAGAGTTTAAGTTATCGTTGGTGCGGCCCTCTGACAAAATGTGACTTTCTCATGTGGCCCCTTGCAAAAAAAGTTTGCCCACCCCTGGTCTAGACCAATGTCTGCAGTAGCTTGAGATCAAACCTTGACTTCCCGGGTTGGAAGCCAACAGATGCTACGAATTAGCCACATCCACCCCATGTATGTGCAAATTAAGATGTGTTTGTGACCCACAACAGTTTGAAGCGAAGAAAAAAGTAAAAAATAGTAGAATTTCATGTTGTTTAAATATCAAATTTGAAGAGATCTGATCTTGGAGCTCCCTTTTCTCTCTGCTCTGAGGACAAGATCATGTAATGTTAGGAAACTTTTCATGTTTCATGTGTTCCCCCTGGCATCTGATGCACATCCCCATGCAGTTGCCAGCTAAAAACCTATAATTGGCTATCAGAGGCAGGACTTAGGTTCAACCCAAATTTGATGCAAACTAACTTTTCCAACAGTTACTTAAACAGTATGCAACCAGGGACGTTGGGTTATAGTAGAGCCAGATCTCCTCATGAGGCCATATAAACAAACATGCAATGATTAAACTATATACAAACTTTTCACATTTTATTACAATCAGTAACACAGTAAATACACATCAATAAAACAACTGTATGGTAACACCTGATAAACAGATGCTGTTAGGATATGTGTGTGTGTTTGCACTACTTCATACAACCCCACATGAGATGTGGCAGAAAAAGTTATGGACACACACCTTGAGTCAAGAATGTTTTTTTTTGTTTTGAAAGGGACACTGGTTACACATCAAACACTCACAAATATCAATGTGCATGTGTTGTGGAGTTCAGTGAAGTAAAGCAAAGCCATCATAATGGGCTGAGTCGATAATCCAGCGTTGAAGGAGATCTGCCTGTCCTGGATGTATACATGTGTCTACCTGTCTCTCTTGTTGATTGGACACAGCTAGCAAAAGCACAAAATCCCCAAGAGCAGTTATTGAAGGCTAATTTCAATAAGTAAAGAGAATGGAATATTTGATACAGTGCCAAAACTGTTGCTGCAGAATGCTATCCAGCTATGGAGCTTGTCCTGTCTGAACTGTTCATTGGTGAACACGTGGGTCAAAAGGAAGTAGAGAGCTCTTTGCAGCTTCTTTTGCTATTCGGATAAAAGTTGCCTATTATATTATTTTCCCAAATGTTGTTAATAGAAACCTGACTCCTTTGAATAATTACCTTGAATCTCTTCGCACAATCTATTGATGGGATGAGAGGAATGACTGGAGGCGTCTCTTTGTGTCGACATAAAATGTGGAAATCGGGTTAACAGAGTTTATTAACCCGATGAATCAAGAATACAAGTTACAGAGTCTCTGGGTTCAACACTATGTGTCACTGACGACAGACAGATGCTGGATCAGTTTGTGAAGTCTGAAGTCTATCTGTCCCTGAACCCTTTTTTATACACCAGATAGAGAATATCTAACCAAATATCGCACCAGAATGTGCGGTTTCCTTCCTCCGATTGGGGCAGCTTTCCAAATTATGCGTCTCCTGATGTGTGGTTCCCATTCTCTCATTGGTGCATCATACTCCCGCATCCTTTCTCCAATCTGTAGGGGAAGACACTTCCTACCTGTTTCTTATCACAACCTGACATATAGTCTAGTAACCAATTCCTATTAAGGAGAAGACCATTTAAGTGATTAACTATTAAGGCTCACCCACACGTTAAAGTGGGTGAGTGATTAACTGTTCAGGGCCTTAAACTAAACCTATGTTTGAATTGGTGAGTGATTGACTGAAGGACCACATCAAAGACGTGTTGGAATGTGCAATCACTCCCACAAGCCCTCTTCACACAACCACCTTTATGTACTGAAAAGTCAGACAGTTTTATTAAACACACACAAACCTAGAATAAAACGTGATAAAATAACTGGTCTGACAACATGAGTAGAAGGTAAAGAAAGGCCGACTATTCTAACTCGAAATGATACATCAACACATTCACTAGCCTCAGAAAGACAGAGTTTTAGCCTTCCTTACTTTGGTGACAGCTAATATCACATCCAGAATTGGACGTAAAGTACCCCCGACCTTTCCGTGGTTTAGTGTTTGTGTATGGTCAGGAAACCTCAGATTTGCACCTTAGTTTAGGCTCAATGCTCCAAATAACCCTAAACCAATGCCATCCAAGCCACAAATCTGGCCTAGCTGTTACTATAGCTCTGTGTGTGTGTGTGTGTGTGTGTGTGTGTGTGTGTGTGTGTGTGTGTGTGTGTGTGTGTGTGTGTGTGTGTGTGTGTGTGTGTGTGTGTGTGTGTGTGTGTGTCTGTGTCTGTGTGTGTGTGTGTGTGTGTGTGTGTAGGTGTGTGTGTGTGTGTGTGTGTGTGTGTGTGTGTGTGTGTGTGTGTGTGTGTATCCTCTTGCATCTGTATGTGCGAGCAGCCACTCAAGCTGCTAACTTGTCTTGTAACCGGCTCTGTATTCCTGGCACTGCTGTGGTCGATAAGACAGTGGCATGCAATATTAATGCAGCCTTCTACAGTGTTTGGTAAGAGCCTCGGACAGCCTCCGCTACTGTTTCAGAGAGAGCTGAGAACAAACAGTGAGGCTGAAACACCGAGGTGAGGAAAAAACCAAGGGATCAGGTAATAAACAAAGGAGGGAAAGTACAAGGGGAAGGGGGAAAAAAGTCTGAAAGAGGGGAAAGGTGATAAAGACAGGATAGAAGAAAAAGGATAAAAAAAGAGAGCCTGTCGGATGGAAAATGGGAGCAATAAAGGGGAAAGGAAAGCAGCTGAATCACAGAAGGAAGGAGAGGGCAGTTACAGGTCAACAGAGGGAAGGATAGTGGATGGAAAAAGAGTGAGAGGTAAAGTAAAGCAGGTGAGGAAAATGAGAAGGGGATGCAAGAGTGATTTAGAGGACAAGTGGGTGAAAGTGATGGCAATAAAAGAAAGGAACAGCAAGATGGGATGGAGTGGCCAAAAACTAGAGTGACTTAAATGTAGAGAAGGTGAGAATGTGCTGGTAGACGAGCTTAGAACAGTGAGAAAGTGCTCAAGCAGCGAAAGGAGAAGAGAGGTGGAGAAAGAGCTAGATGTGATAGTGTTGTCACACTTGACAGACACTTGTTATAATGAACAGTATTTGGGACAGAACAGCAGTTAGATGGACAATGTTTACACACTACAGGTCATGTAATGTCAACAGAGCAACACATTTATTTCAAGTTGTGCATGTGCACATGCAGGCGGCTATGTGATACAGCAAAGTCTATTTTCAGATCATGTGTCACTCCCAAATAGAGTGCATAAACTATTACTCATCTTAACCCGTTGCCTGGCAACTTTGAGGCAATTATTAGCAAGGGGCGTCTCCATTCTGACAGAATATGAGTTTCGGGCAAATGCTCACAGTTTACACGATTCTAAATTGACAGCACATAGACCTCTGACCTAAATCTGCACATTTTCTGATTATCAACTCAGCTTTTAATTTTGCATCCTTGAGAGCGAGTGTTCATAATTCCGTTCTTAAGTGGAGTATTTCTGCTTTGGATGTCTGTCATCTTCTTCATTACTTACTGTATATACCAATCTCTTTCTGGCTCACTCCAATACTCTTTCTCACAGTGCATCCAGTAGAGCAACTCCAAAATGATTTGAGTGTCGAGGGCTGGTAATTTATTCATGTTCTTTCGGTAGGTTAATGATTGCACACCAAGAGCAGAGAGAAAGAAAAGAGGCTACCTCAAGCTCAAGTTCAGCAACATTTCCAAGAAACGGCAGTTAAATTATGGCCTTTCAACATGTAAATTCCCTCAGCTGTGAAGTTCACTGATTTGTCAGCAGCGCTTTTGATGAAAGCTTGCAAGTTGCATTTTGGTTAGTGCTTGGCGGAAATGGAGCGGCACTGTTATTTTGCAAATAGAAGAGAGGGAGGACTGAGGGGGTAAACCAGCCACAAATCTGCATTTGAGTAATTCAGTTTCCGGTCAGGACTTTTCATCTCTGTCTGCCAAAGTTGTTTTCAGGGAGGAAGAGTTATGTGTGCAAAAATGCACAACTCAAACCCATTACGGCTTTAGCTTTTAGCATCAAGTAACATTGAGTGAAGCACACTGGTGCTGCACTTGATAATGCATTATCAACTCTCAAGTGGGTGAATTGTGGCTTTGGCTGTATTTATGGCCATTTCAAAGTCAGTGTGGTGGTTAATTTAGGAGAAAGAGGACAGGAAAATGCACTATTCAGATTTAAAACCCTGACATGTGTATCCTCAGATTTTAAAACTCTTTATTTTGCGGGGGAAAAAGAGAATCTATTCCAAAAGTCCCATTATCATATCTTGTAGAGAACCTGCCATTACTAGAGATTACTTCAATTTAATTGTGTTTTCAGTTACAATGACATTCAACAGAATTGATGGTTGACTGTAATGGACTCCCCTGAACAGCATGAGCCTTTTATTTTCATTGTCCCAAAATTGAAACTTACAACAAAGTGAAAAAGAAATACCCCATCAGTTCTTGATTTAAAAGATAATAATAATAATAATAATAATAATACAGCTGCCTACTTTGATTAAATATAAAAAATAAAAAAAACTGCTTCACTACTTCATTGTAGTGATTCACACACCTCATTCAAAAGCTTCTCACTTCCAACCCCACCACACACACATGGCACAAACACATATATGGCCAACCTCTATCTCTCACTCTCATATCTTCCCCTTGAGCCCATGAGTGTTTGGTTTTGTGTTTTCTAGTCCTCATATCTCCAACACTGTATCTATCACACTTCAAACTAGCAGGGTCAACAATGATGTGGCACAGTACAGCAATAACGCCTTCTCCCTCTCTCTCCGTCTCTCTCTTGAACTAGAGTATGTTTTCTTTTAAAATTCACTTCAATGTCAATGTATATACACACACTGACAGTATCTCAGGAGCTTCAATTAAACTGACAATTATTGCTGCTGTTTGATCCCTCGATCATATTGAGTGTTCTTGGCAGTAAAACGGCTTGATTTGCTAGATCAAGGATGATGAGTTGGTTTTCTTGGGGATATAGGGTAGCCTACGGCTGGAAGCTTGCATGTAAAAAAGTTTACCAGTAATTGATTATTCTGAAGTTTGTAAAAAAAAGTATCGACAAAGATGCTGGGTAGTTTCTTAGACAGAGGTCCTCCTGGCTTTAAGGCTTGTGGTTTTCAGAAATGATCATGGTTAAGCACACAAACGTGGTTCTACTTTATGCTTAATTTATTATATCCACCATATGGGAGTAATATAATACGGAAACTATCGTTTAAAGAATACGTACAATTTTTGCTTTTATGAGTGTCAGATTGAGTTGAACAAGTTGTGGACATCACTGACTTTGAGCTTTGCACATCGGACAATTTTAGCTTTATAATGCTTGCATTTCTGGTGCCTGGAGGTGTTTCACCAGGTACTTCAAACTTCAGCTGATTAATTGTGCACTTTCTTTTCCCAAATGTGTTGTATAATTGTTTTCAAAAGAGTATTTCCTACTTTTTTATTCTTTTAACAGTAAAAGGCCATAGGAAAGAAAAAAAAACCTCAAGGGCTTGTCTTCATAATATACAGTATTGTTTCTGTGTGGAGAGATACTGGAGCTTGACCTGCAGCTTGCAGATTTCTAAGGCCCTGGGTATACTTGCTGTTAACTACTCAAATGCATGACATCAGTCTTGCATATCCTGCGGTGGTTTGGAGCATTGGTGGTGTGTATCCTCAGAAATTCAAAGTAGCATCCGCGAGATGCAATATGCATGGAACCGCTAGTTGCCGTGTCGAGTATATGGTGATAAGAGCGGATGTGACAACATGGGAGACGCCAGAGAGCTGTACACAATGGCGGAAAGTTTTGAACCAACTCATCGAGTTTGTAACTGCCCACATCTGTGAGATGTGTCATTGCCATTACACAGTTACAAACTTGCGTGCTTCAATAGCTGGCACAAGTTAAGTGTTCATTTAAAAGTCGTCATGGAAGCAGTTTAAAGTTATTTTTGTCCCCCTGTAATCAGACATATTAGCTTTAATTTTAATTTAAGTGTTTTTGCGGTCTGATTTACGTTGTGCTCCCTCTAAAGAAATCCACCAGTAACAGACATTGTGCAACAGCAAGTCCAGCATGTAAACGTTCGCGACACAGCCGTTTGTTTACAGGGGGTTCAACAGCAAGTATATTTGAGTTTTAACTCTTCAAGGTGCATTGTGACAGGGAACGATCTGCTAACACTAAAGGTAGTAGTATCTGTGTAGATATGAGTAATGATTGGTTTAATAATGTAATACTGATTCAAATTCACAGTAAAAAGACATTTTCCTTTGGAATCTCTTTTCGTTAACTGCAAACAACTTGTGTGTTGAGGTAATTTATTCTGGTTGGTATTAACATTCCACGTCTGCCACTGACAGTCTGGATGCATTCTCAGACGGTTTTAACATTCTACATCACATTCTGCGAACTGATCAGGACTGCTGTAGCATCAAACACCAGGGTGAGTTTAAGTTAACCTCACAGCTTGAATCAGACAGTTTCAATAGTTCACTATTCTCTGAGAAAGTTTTTGCATGACTTTTCATAACTTGAACTTTATGGATATAAACCCCTTCCTATTTACAATGCAAACCTTGGCTCCTTTGGAAGCTAAGTCAAAGGCCTGTGCGGTGACTTTACTACCACAACAACTGCCTACTGGCTCTACTGCTGGACAAGCTCTCCCAGCACAGTCATGCTACTGAAAGTTCACTTCCCATTGGGTTGAATACTATACCACTTACTCTCCATCTGCCCTCATTATCCTGTGTGACTGCCCAGTCCAATCCTTAAGCTTCCTTGCACCATCATCATCCAGTATACCAGGTGGGTCTGAACATCAGCTCAATCACAAAGTAAACACAGCAAAGAATGTTCTCCCTATGGCAGCTGGATCAGTTCAACCTACCAAAGTCTGATTAGCTGCTGTCACAGCAAAGGACAGAGGCAGACTTCAGTGAATCCTTCACGCTCTCCATGACCTGTATGTCCAACCAATTTCTTTCCCCAAGTCATCATTTATTAACTTTTCCAAATACAGACTCACAATGTACAGTTGAGGGATGCCTCGGCTTTCACCTGACTTCTAAATTGTGTCTGGTTAATCAAGTGGTGTAGCAGGAAGGCTCAAAGACTCAGCTTGGAGTGATTGTCAAGCTGGCAGATGAGAAAACAATCTGGAGCTTTGACTGTGTCTGAAACAAAAAAAGTCAACATTAACTTTCCTCTCTCTCTCTTTCTCTCTCTCTATGTATACATGTCCGCATTTTAGGATCTATAATAAGAGCACATTCCTACCACTCCATGACGCTGCAAAAGGGGTCAGCCCAAATCTTTCCCATTTCAAGTCAGTAAAAGGAATAATGCTGCAGGAGTGGTTTGAAGAGTATCTATCAAAGAGTTTTGACAGTTTTTTGCTTTTAAAAACATGTCACTCTCTGAATGAATTCTATGATCTCCAGCTGCCAACACTTAGTCTGTCTAGAAGGTAACTGCAAACTTTTTTTGGTCCCTTCAATGCTACAGGGTATGATCATTTGATAGCGAATATAGAATGTGGAAGTATATCGGCTCCACTGCTATTCATTCGCAATAGACATTTTTCCTGTCTGGCACTGAACAAATATCTTCTCCGCTCTACACTTCAGCAGTCTTTGGCAAAGCTGCCTTTCTGTCAAGTCTATCCAGCTAATGAATGAACATGTCAATCATGCATTAAAGGCTATTCCCAGACAGTAGCAGAATTACACATGTGGATACCGTTCTTGTGACATAGAATTGACGGACTGCTCACACTCACCCTTCAGCTCAAGGAACAAAATATTTTCTAAAAAATCAAAGGAACAGCATGGAAGTTGTTAAGGACATTGGGAAGACTTGACATTGAGGCCCCAACACAGCACATACAAATGTAACAGTGAAATGATGACATTGAAACAGCAAAAGATAGATAGATAGACTTTTTCTTGAAACCAATCAAATGAAGTACATGTTGCCAGGATGGGGTCATGTATGGTATGCATGACATACAGCAACTTAAATAAACAAACAATGCTCTCCACTAAGACATAAGTGTAAGCATGTCAATATGTCCAGTGTTATATTGCCCAAATTAAGTATTTTCAGCATGGAAATCCTGTTTCAAAAGTTTTGTCAGAAAGTGTTTTTGGTAATTCCACTGGAAAGAAGCAAAACATGTTACAAATAAGGGAGGCACTAAAAGTGGGTGTACCTTGTTAACCCATTTTAGTGCTTGGATGCGCACCAGTAAGTACAGAGCAAAACTCATTATGCATTAAACATTTCGGCACTTGTTTGTTTTCCAGTCAATTTCCATCTGGTAATCAGTATGCTACATTAAATGACTGTATAGCGTATGATTTTTAAATGTCCCATGCCTTAATTCATGAAAATGTGTGAATCTTAGTATGTTAGATTTCCTGCAAATTAGAAGAGGTGAAAATATAAATTGAATCCCCCCCCCCCCCCCCCCCCCCCCCCCACGCACACACACACACAAACGCACTTTCTTTCTTGCAATCATACACTAAAAAGCCCGTTTGTCATCTCTTTCTTTAAACATATTGCAACAAAGCTATTTGAATACTGCACTTGTTATATTGCTCCACTGAGCTGTCAGCTTTAGGGGAAGCACTTGTACCAACTTTTAATGAATTCTTCCAAGTGCAATACATAAACAATTCATAATGCTTAGTTTCTCATCTTTTACAGTCCCTTTCTTCCTTTTCTGAATGCTTGCTTGTTTGAGTATTGATGTGACATAATTTATCAAGATAAAGATGCTGAGAATAATAATGCATTGATTTTAATAAATAAAGATAGTTTCATAGCCATTAATGTTATATTCTTTTCTGTCTAATTTCTCATAAATATTGATCTTAAGGTATTGGGACCTCTGTTGCTTTAACCCTGTCTCATGCACTCATCATAGCCACCAGCCAATTTTTCTCACAGCTCTGATTCCCTAAGCCCAGTGAGACCTTTAGACCCCTTAGCATCCATTCCTTATAAAAAAAAATAAAACCTCATCGCTCATCTCATGCCCATCTGGCTCAAATGGTTTGAGGAAACGCCAGCACTAAAATTAGCTCCCCTCCAGTCATTGTTAAAATGTACTTGTTAAGTCAAAAAGACTCCACAACAGCGCAGGAGATATCCACTACCACCAGCACCCCACTCTCTCATTACTAATAAATGACCAGGCCTGATCAAGACTTCTGTCGCCCATGGCTACCAGAATGACCTGCTGCAGCACAGATTACCTCCTGCTGTTGATAATATCATGATTGTAAAACCCTCAGCTGATTTAGTTTCAAGCATGTAGTAAGTGAGACTTAAACAAGTAGTATACTTCAGAGAATAACATAACTAATGTAAAGACATATTTTAATTAAAGGTCACAAATTATGTCAAATACAGTTTACCATGGTTTTCTAACACTAATAGGTGTCCCAAGTCTGTCAAAAAAAGTTTCCAATATGAGAAAAGTCCATCCTCTCCTTCCGTCTGCTCCACTTTGCTCACACAGGCTGTTTGGAGATTTTTTCCCTTCATGACATCAGAAAGGGCAGTAACCCCTCCCCAAGGTGAGTGACACTCCCACAGCAGTTTGTTCTGCCCTCTGAGCCTGCCTTCCAACCATAAACAATGAGGCATAAAGTGAGTAAGCCCAAGCCACCCAAGCCCTTCCAGCTAGACGCACATTTAAATAGAGCTCATTTACATTTAAAGCTATAGACACAGAAACAGCCTTTTCTGAGCATTTATAGGTATTTTAATTAATGTTTTAATGTTTCTGGGGAGGTATGCTAAAGGATCTGAGTGGATTTATAACATGAAACTGACATGTTTTGGGGAGCTCTGACACTTATTAAAACTTTAAGATGGAATGAATACAACTGAAGGGGTCTGTCTTTCCCTGCATAGATAGTTTCTAAATAGATCATTGTGTCTCTGTCGGTCAGACTTCCAAACTCCGTTCTATCTACACAGTCCCTTTGCACCTTTAACAAAAAGCTAAAGACCCCGCTCATGAATACTCAACTTAATTATATTGATGATGTTGATGGTTTAATTTGAGAATCTTGATTTTAGGATGGTTGTGATGCTGATTAGAACAATCAAGAACAGCTGTTGGTGTTGTGCTTTGCATCTGTGCAGTGCCTGTCAGCACGTGTCTGATCGGACTTACAGCCGTTTGTTTGCACTTACAATGATGTTTCTTCCTAGACCCTTGCTTGTCTTGTTCTTACTCTTTGATGTACGTCTCTTTGGATAAATCCATCTCCTTAAATAAATTATAGAAATGTAGTTGTAGAGTTGCGGAGATTGTATTTATTATCAACTGTTTCTACAACATCTTCTACACAGATGGATACAAATTAAGAAGTGAAACTAATTAGGTCAACTACATTTTTATTTTTGAATTTATCTCTGTTAGATTCATTCCACATGGATACCAATATCACACATTAAATACAAGGGCATAATACGATAAATGACACATTAAATAAGATAAAAAGGGAAACGTTATCCTTTAATAGAGTTTCATTAGATTTTCTTTTTTTAGATTTTTATGTGAAAGGCTTTTACCTTAAAGCATCTCAGTGCTTAGCATGCATACAAACCGTTGGTCTCAGTCTTTGTAAAAACTAACTACTTGGTGTTAACCACATCCATGAAAAATCTCATTTGTCTGTATTTCAGTGTTGTCTGTTTCATGTGTGCATGTGTGGGTGTGCATGTTATAGACTGGCACAGGAATGAGTTCTAAAACCCAGAAGTGAGTTAACATTTAAGCACCATTGCCTCTAAACTCCAAAAGTCAATGGGGATTTTGAATGGGTTTGTAGTTAGGAAATATAAAACGTTAGCTAAGACCTCCACTGGTGAGTTTTAAAGTTTTTACTCTTACTTATAATGGCAGTTGCTCACAAGTGGCTCAATATGACTGCAGTGGTTGTCAGGGAGATTAAATGTCATCACGGTGGGAACTCTCTCTCTAGTCCGCTTTATAGCCTCTAGTCATGTTTTTCAGTGCTCTTGCAAATATTAGGTTAATAAACAACTTATTAAGCTACGGTCTTGTGAATTTGTCAAAACCGCTGATTAGATCACTTGAAGCATAACATTAGCATTTTACTTCTGTTGGCCGCCTTAACTCTTCAAACTTCATATAAATGATGTTCATCTGTAAAGATTATCTAGCTGAACAAAACAGCTTCGCATCAGAAATGTGTGTTTGACACAGAGCTTATTTTCTGCAATGATCCAAAATTCAATGTAAAAATCCCATAGGCAAATTCTCGCTCGAACTCATGATGGAGCTAGTTCCGGGTTGGCCTACAAAAATACGTCATCACTTTTCCAGTCTATAGGAAATGGAAACATCAAATAAAACCCAGATTAATACATGCAAAATATTAAGGGAATGGGCTATAATAATCATAATTGTACCTTTAAATTCATATCTTATTTCAAACGCCAAGGAATTCATTCCTTCTTCATTATTGCTATTGCTTCGCATTGCTGTAAGTTCAATCACATCACAAAAAATGTAAATGAAGGAATATTGTATATGAAATAACTATTACAGTACATGGGATAAAACTATCACTCTTATATCTCTATACATGTTGAGATGTATTTTTTCCATCTAGCAAGCCAACTTAAAAAACATGAGCTCCAACCGATGTAAATATCCAATAAAACATAGTGCAGCTGTCGAGTCTCCTTGTCTAGCATGACAGCTTTGGCAGTAAGACAAATTCCTATCATCCATTGTTGAATTCTCCCTTTTACGCTGAATGGCTGTAAGGCTTTTAACCAGAAGCTGCAATTAACATGTCATTGGCTGTCAAAATCTGTGTGTGTGTGTGTGTGTGTGTGGGGGGGGGGGGGTTCAAATAATATTTTCACCTCTTCTAATTGGGGGGGGGGGGCCTCGTTGTCTGTGTGTGGGTGCACTGCTGTAATAGTGAAATGATCATTTAGACCACATACCCAGCATTATATGTCATGATTGAGAAGCATAACACATTTGGCTTCTTCCAAGTCCTTCTCACCATCAATCCTTACATTCTAATCATTTTGACAGTCAATCCTTTGTTTTTTAAGAGCTTTCTAATTATTAAACTGTGTTTTGCCATCTGTTTTGTGTAGTGTCTCAAAGTTGTTCTTCTCTCCTACCTTTT
Organism: Symphodus melops; assembly: GCF_947650265.1. Classification (NCBI taxonomy): domain Eukaryota; kingdom Metazoa; phylum Chordata; class Actinopteri; order Labriformes; family Labridae; genus Symphodus; species Symphodus melops. Next base: position 19,099,398 of record NC_136692.1, on the reverse strand, counting down.
TACTGCCATAGTCAAACCAGTAGCAAATGGTTTGACACAAATAGAAGGTTACTCTAATAGTGTCTGAGCATAAAAGACAAAGGTACTTGACCCAGACTTGTTGTTGGCCTGTAAACCATCTTGCTGTCTCAACTAACTTTTCTCTCTGTGGCTGCAAATCATAGTTCAATGTGAGATCAATCTGAAGATCAGCTAAGAATTCTGCTTTTATTAAGGAGGAATGAGGCAAGCTGAGGCAAGACCAGTGGAGCTGTTCAGTTCTATATAGAAAAGAGTCTAAGACATGTTATTCTTTGTAAGGATTGTGGCTATGTCACTTTGTATCATACTGTCCCTTGTAGAGAGATTGTTTGCATGGAAGTCAAGTATCTTCTGAGGCCGTTGGCCACCCTCTCTCTAGAGTCCTATTTGAAGTCAGTGTTGAAAGCTGTCGTAAGTATCAAAGTTATAACTAGATAAAAAAGTATTTCAACTATCCCATATTTAAAACGTCAAAAACCATAGCCGTTTCACAAAAAAAATCTGAGGATGTTCATTTTTTGCTTAATCAAAGTAGATTTCATCCTCATTTCTCCAAAAAAGTAAAGTTAGCTAAATATATCATCGACCATTGTTAGAGGCTCAGAATCTCATAACAACCACATACCAACAAAAGGAAAAAAAGAAACGTCTGTGGGTCCGTGGTAGAGTTTGATGTCTATTAGACAGCAGATTAGGTATTATCCTCAGCTCCAGCAGTCACATATCGATGTGCCACATAGTGAGTGACTTTTAGTTAGCTATCATTTTTGCAAAGCATTAGCTTTCAAAGTTGAACTGAAAATAATTCTAGGCTAACAGGGTTTACGAGCACTGACCTCAGACCTGCAGATCACCCTAGAGCGATTCTCTTTTTCAACTAACAGTCTTGTTAGCTAACCGCGCCTTGAATAAAACAAATCTTTTCAATTGAGTCTTCCGACTGTATTTTTCTAAATCAACACCTTAAATTACTTTCTAAAATGCCAAAAAAACTTTAAATTGAATGCTAGGTTTGCAAAACACTTAAGAAAATGTCACTAATTTCAGCGTGTGAAATCACACGTACGTTTAATCAGGATAACAGTGATTACATTTGCAAGTTTGGAAAAGAGGAAAAAGTGCAATGTCTTGGTGATTAGTCTCCATGGTGATGTCTTCAAGTATTGGGTAATGGTGCCTACAGCATTATGGAGTCAAGATACTGGTGGACTGCTTCTGAGGAGCTCGACCTGGACACTGTTGAGATGAAATGGAGTTGACTGGGGGGGAGAAGGGATGCAGCTGTGAAACTGAAATGACAAACTGAAATGGTAAGACAGAGGAGAAACAGATTTATAAATAGATAAAAAAACAGATATATATGACAGGATGGTTGAGGTGGTTCAAAGATCACAAAAATGGCCCTGAAATCCTGTCTGCTATATCAGAGGTGCAGTTAGGCGCGAATACCATGGCATGGAGAATTTCTGCGCTCTCAGAGGACGCGAAGGGACAGTTGGAACATGACATAGGTACATACAAATGGTTTTCCATTCAATGTGATGAATCAGTGGACTCGAGCAACACAGCTCAGTTGGCGTCAGTTTTCATAAGAATGGTGTTTGATGACTTCTCCGTTAAAGCGGAATTTCTCACATTGCTACCGTTGAAAACAACAACAAGAGGCCTGGACATTTACAACGTAGTGAAGAACTACTTTGCCAAAAAGAATGTGCCATTAGAAAAATTGGTGTCAATAACAAATGATGGATGCCCAGCCATGACAGGGAGGCATAATGGCTTCAATGCAAGTTGGAGAGCAGACCCGGATTTTCCCAGTTTTTTGAACTATCATTGCATCATCCACCAACAGTCCATTTGTGCCAAAGTCATGGGGTTTGAACATGTTATGACACCTGTTAGAAAGATAACAAACTCTATCCGAGCAAAGGCCAAACAAAACAGAAGTTTCAAGTTATTTTTGGAAGAACTGTCATCAGAATATGGCGATCTTTTGCTGCATACAGAAATCAGATGACTTAGCAGAGGAAAAGTCCTGAATCGTTTTTTTAGCACTTCTGACAGAGATCAAAGCTTTCATGGAAGCAAGAGATGAGGATACAACTCTGTTGTCTGACACTGAATGGCTACTGGACCTGGCTTTTGTAGCAGATGTGACAGAGAAGTTAAACGACCTGAACTGTGAATTGCAAGGCATGGGGAAGATAATCAGTGACATGATTAGTGCTGTCAAGTCTTTCAAGGCAAAACTGGCCTGTTTCTCCAACAAGTGAAGAATAGGAAGATGCAGCACTTCCCCTCTGTGCTCAAAATGCTAGAAGAAAATCATGCTGCATCTGGGGCCATGGACGTTCAGAAATACATTGACCTCTTGACCAGGCTGGGTGAGGAGTTTGAGAGGAGATTCACAGACTTTGTGAGGCTGGAGCCCTGTGCCACATTTATTTGAAACCCCTTCATGGATGTGAACATATCTGACATTTCTAAACAGATGGGTGAGGTTTTCAGTCTCAGTGCTGTTGATTTTGAGATGGAAATTCTCAGCCTGCAAAATGACATCCAGTTGATATCACATAAGTCTGCTGTTGATTTCTAGAAGCTTGTGGATGCAAAAAAGTATCCCGACATTAGCACAGGAGCCATGCAATGTTCTACCCTGTTTGGCTCAACATAGCTGTGCGAATCTGCCTTTTCTGACATGAACTTTATCAAGTCCAAGTTCCGAACTTGTCTCACTGATGCCCACCTGGATGACTGCATCAGAGTGAACCTCACTGGATACACACATGATTACCATGCCCTAGTCAACAGCATGCAGTGTCAGAAATCTTATTAAAGGTAAGCATATAATAATATTAAAATGAGCCAATATACAGTGCAAAAACAAAACAAAAATAAGGGGAGTAAAAAGTAGCTCGCGACTTGTTTTATTTTTTTAAAGTAGCTCTCATCCTAAAAAAGGTTGGAGACCCCTGATGTAAATACTGTAAAAGACAACTACCTCCTGTTTACTTTATCATCCTTATGCACTACTCACCACTGCACTATTATCTTATTTAGTCTTGTACATATTAGTCTTTAATTACTTATTTATATTTTTAGCTAATATTCATTTAAATTGTACAGAGTGAACACAGTGTACTGAAGTTAAATTCCATGTGTGTAAAACATACCTATAAGTCTATATTGTCACCCAGCCAAAAACGAGCCAACAAGTGTTGATTAGTAGAAAAGCATGTTTGTTGATGAAAGGCTGTGAATTGTGTGAGTGCTTTCATATGCCTCCTGCTCATGAGATGTCATGGTACAAACAAAGTCCCATAGTGCTTTTTTAGTTGCCGAACAGTCACATGGCACATTTACGTTGTGGCAAGCATTACAGTTACGGCAATTCATATACTTTTGAAAGAAATATTTCAATGTTTCGATTGAGTGTGCATTTCTAAACCTGGCTCCTCAGTTTAAACAAGCTACCTCGAAGACGGATTCGTCAACTTTAGCATTTCTTAAGTTTCTTCAGTTCAAAACATATTAAAGGAAGAATGTGCTCCATTTTACACAGCAATAAAGCATAAATAATGTTTATCCTCAGTAAATATCTCTCTGAGTCATGAGAACAATGTGTCAAAAGCGTGAGTCCCACCAGTTGTACTGTTGTTGGAGCCATGTTTACGGATCCAACAACACGTCATGTTTACATGGACAAGACGTCAGACAAGAACTAGACGAATAACAAGAAGAATAATAGCCTATTCACTGCTTATTTAGATGCCAAGTATACATGTTTTTGGATCGCTGTCATTCCTTGTCACTTTATGTGCAATGTAAAGCTATGCGTTTTTACCAAAGTGTGCTAGCATTAGCTTACAAAGATAACAATGCAGGCCAAAGGTAATTGCAGCTCGAGCAAAAGGCAATTTTGTCCAACCCTTGTGCTTAATGGTGCTTTATTGTGGTGTGTTCTAATTCCTAACTCCTTTACAAGAATGAAAGTGGACAGGGGTGGGAGGTGTGTCGCTGGAGGAGAACGAAGGCTTGAGAATAGCGGAGGTTTGTTTTGGTTTAGTGCTGGTGCTCAAGGGCAATCAAAAAGTCACACATTCTTCCTCTCAATCGTACATGGATTTTATTGGGGCTTTCTTTCTCTGTTGTGTCTTTTAAGAATTGTTTGAATGTGTTCATTGTTGTTTTCTAATATAAGCATTAATCTCCATCTGTGGTACTAAATAAAAACTAACATGATAATTTTTACTCAGATCAAGCTCACACAGACACACACACACACACACACACACACACACACACAATGCTGCGCTCCCTGGTTCTGCCATAACTCTGACTACCTCCGCAAAAGGTACAGAAGGGGAGTAATTTCGTCCACCCATTATGCCTCCGTGGCATTCAGATATAAGGTGAAACATCAAAGGAGCATATTGCGCCTTGACATTTCACTCTATGGGGCTTTTAAATTGCTGAGAGAATTCCTGTTTTTGTTTTTTTTTGGTCACTTACCAGGCACTGATTCTCGTGCTTTTAATGTTTGCTATTCAAAATTTTTGACCATTGTAATTTTTTTTAAATAAAACATCTGAAAATGTCATGAATCGAAAAAAGCTGTAGTACATCTACAGGCAGCCAAGCTCAGCTCACACTACAGCTGAAAACTGTTTAGAATAAATGACAAAATGTCCAATAGACAAAAAACGTTTGTATAGAAGATGCTGACATGTAAAAAAAAAAAAAAAAAAAGGAATGTGGCTTGGTTAAAAACATTTTTAATTAGATCATCATGTGTGGTTCATATCACATCATGATGATACAGATGGTCTAACTGTTACATTTGCCGCGTTGCTATCACACATGGACTGGAGTGCTGATGAAGTTATTTCTAGGTCTTTATTTGGCTGCACTATGTTTAGAAATGTCTGGAGTTCAACAGAAAGTCACTTGTCTGCCTTTTCTTCTTAAATATTATCCTTCTTCTATAGTATAGTAAAGTTTTTGAAATGCAATTCACCACTATTGTGTTTTCATAAGATTAAGAGTGTACTATGGAATGGTTTTATATAGATAGATGCTGGGTCTCTCGCTCTCTCCCTGGGTTTGATGGTCTTCCCTTTTACAGTATTCCATTTCCCCCAATATTATGTTGACGTATGACTTATTATGTCCCTACTTTATGTTTGGTCTCCTTTTAGTGAGTCATCTCCGGTAAATCCACTGTTAATGAGGGGACCGCAATGACCTTCCCTAACAAAGCTCATTTCAATTCTTCCTTCCATCACCCTAACAACAACAACATGAGTGTCTCACCTGCTTCCTGCATTTACAGCTATTTTAACTGGACATTGCATACTGCTGGAAAAGTTAAGCAAAAAAGTTATCTTTAAATTTGCCAGTTGCAAGATTTCAACACTCTGCAATGACTACACAGGAAAATAATCAGTGTTTGTGTGTAAAGGGGGTGGAGGGGGTGCAATTTAAGAAGGTCAGAGTGTCAAGGGATACTTGGTAAATGGACTTGAGCTTGTATAGTGCTGTTCTAGTCTTCTGACTATTTAAAGTGCTGCAGGTCACACCCACACACTGCGGGCAGAGGCTGCTATGTCATGTGGCAGTATTCAGTAAATCAGTATTAACTAATCACATTCATACAATTTGACACATTTTCTCAAGGGGAAAATGAAGTGTATTGTATCATTTGTAAGCCATAGATAAAGCAGGGGGGAAACTTAGGTTCAGTGTCTTGCCCATGCAAGGACACATTGGACATGTACTGATCCACAGCTACACCACGATCTGATAGATAGATAGATAGATAGATAGATAGATAGATAGATAGATAGATAGATAGATAGATAGATAGATAGATAGATAGATAGATAGATAGATAGATAGATAGATAGATAGATAGATACTTTATTGATCCCGTGGGAAATTCAAGGCATCCAATAGCAGTATACAGACAGGCAGGACACAAGACATTAGTTACAATACACACACGCTGTCCCCTCTCCCCTCTGTATACAATCCCCATACAAGATTTTAGGAGCCCCTATGTGACTAAGAGTAAACATAATTACAAGTTAAACCTGTGCAGTTAGCATTAGATGTTACATGTTAAGATATATAGATATAATATAGTATATAATATATATATTATATTATATAGTATATAATATATAAAATAGATGAGATATATTAACATTACATGTTAAGATATTAAAACAAAGGAAGATGTGCAGAAACCAAAAATAAAATATGTGCAGTATTTAGACAAAAAATGTCAAAACAATAACATTCTTTCTTTACATAATTAACTAATAACAAACTGACACAGAAAGGAAGAAAGGAAGAAACTAAATAGAATGGGTGAACAAACGTAGGTGAGACCAATTAAACACAGGTGAGGACAAAGGAAACACAACCAGGGAAGAATGAGACAAAATACAATCAAATATAAACTCTGAAAATGTACAAAATACCAAACTAAACAAGACCAAATCATCACTAACAGCTTTTTTGGGGGGTCACATGTGAACTGCTTTTTGTACTATTATTTGATTTATTTAACCTTTATTTAACCAGGAAGGAAAAAAACTACTAAAATCTATTTTTTCAAGAGTGTCCTGGACAAAACAAGCAGCAACACAAGTTACAGAGTTTCAGATAGACAACGAGCAGCCAACAATACAAACTCAGAAATACATCCTTGGGCAATTGAAATACACAGATAACAGACACATAACACAAACAACTATTAAGACTATTGATTCATTAGTATTGTTATTTTCTCTATAACTTTATATCTTCACGGTAAAAAAAAGAAAAAGAGAACCAGACGGATGCGATCTAAATACAGCACTATGTTAAAAAAAAGGCTAAAATAGGAGCAGAATTGTGATGTCATTTAAATATATGTAAAACAGTCAGTAAAGAAAACAAGGACACATACTATAAGTCTGCTGATAAATATAACATTAACAAAATTAGTTATGTCCCAGTTTTATAGTATTAAAAAAAAATGCCTTGGAATGTCCTCTCTTCATGCCAGTTTGCTTTACCCTTCCTACCTGGTCTTCTTCCATGAAGGTCGTGATGAACAAACAAAAAGCCTGATAAATGGTACCCTGAATATTTCCACTAGTTTACTAGCTTTACTTGATTTCTTGTAAAACCTGTATTTAACCTGACATTGGTTTGAAAGTTAAGTCTGGTAGGAAATTGGTGTCAACCTGGAATAGTCTGCACTGAAAGGAGTGTGTGGCCAAAATCTAAACTTATTGTCTTTTTGAATGAAAACCTCTCATTCTGAATAATAGGTATCCGTTATCAGCTTATGAATGTTGGGTTTGTGTCAACTATTCCTGGCATTTAATGGGCAGACTGGGAAACAATTGTGCACCAAGTGAGTGAATACAGCTTTCCAGAGACAGTCTGCTCAGTTTGGACCATCAGTTGACAAAAAAAAAAAAAGAGTCTCCGATTTGCTTATCTTCCACAAGCAGCAGGCCTTCTATTCGCTGAGCAGTGGCAAATGCCCACCCTCATTTAATGACATTTGTTATTTCAATTCCACTCCAAACAGTTCCCTTTTCAAGTTAAGCAAAGAAAGAGCCAAATAGCTGCAAACAGTCTGTGCCTTTTACATTAGGATATTTACGTTTCTGTTTGCTAAGACTGTAGAATGGACGTGATGCTGCGACTTTGTCTCTGGTGGTTTATTTTTTTTTCTCCTTAGTGCTCTGTGATTTACAGTGTAAATCCAACTTGGCTGTCAGGTTAAGGTTTTTTTTTCTGTTTCTTAAATTGTTACAGACCAACCCTTTAATAGGTCACTGACCTAGGTTAACATATAGACATTAGATATAAAAGTTTCATCAAGCCTAAAATATAATTCAATTGTTCACCCAGTTTTACCACTCACTATCAAGAAGACTTGTCAAATGAAACATTCTTTAAATATACAGACTGATGATTTACATACAGACTCTTGCTTTTTTTATTTACATGCAGTGTTAGATGCATTCATTTCAGAGACATGGTATTAAAATATCAGACTGCTTAAATGTAGTCAAAGTGATTTTGGATGAATTATAGCTATCACGCAACTCCCCTGTGACTTTTAATCGTATATGAGCCTCCATGGTGTCCAACTGTGGAACGGGAATACCACCCACAGGATTGCTTACATGTGAGCTTTGGGATAAATTTTTGGATTTTTGGATTAGCATTCACATTAGTAAGTGTTAAACGCTTTGGTTCTGGATTAAATTGTTCCCTCATTCAACTCATACATTGATATAAAAAAATTGTAGCTTTTCCCTGATAGAAGTAGCATTAAAAGCTTAGCAATTTTTTATTTTTTTTTAAAAAGACAAAATTAACGACCATTACAGAGACTTATGTGCTTTTTTTTCATTTACAGTACATTAAAGGCATTAGGCTAGAATATGCATATTGATAATGACAGCCAAGCCTTATTCTCCATCCAAATTGTCACTCCTCACACTTGCCAAAATGTTGCGACAGAGTGAATACAGAATGTTCACTATTTTGCATTCATTCAGAATCATACAATCAGATTTATTTATGATTTTATTTTGGCTAAAGGCGAACATGCAATTTTCAATCCTGTACATGTTACACTTCAGCACCATCCTCTCAGAGCAAAAAGAAACCCTCCTCAGCATACCACCTCCCCTCCTATCCTACCCATCCCAGCACTCCGTTAAGCCTCGTTTTCACGAAGCGGTCCGGTTTGGTTCGTCTCGGTACGGCGCGCATTTTGCAGCGTTTCCATAGACTAATCCCGGGAAAGATTTCCAAATAACTGACCCGCACCGTCCTCCTTTTTGGGACCCTTCCATTGGGGTGCCAAGTATATCGAGTTGGACCTAAAAGGTGGAGCTAAACACTGCAGTCAGTTGATTGGTCAAAAGAATTGTCACTTCCTGTGTGACAAGGGTAAACACAACGCCGCTGTGTGTAAATACACAGCCGATTGTTTACGTCTGTTTATTTCTAATCGCGGCACACAACCTTCTCTGAAACAAAGCTGGATTGAGTTTTTGTAATAAAGAGCCGCATGCCAGTGCTGCTGGATGTCTTCATCTTTGGTTTTGTTTATGTCCTGTTTTTCGCCTTAGCGGTTAGCTGCTATCATGTGACGTTATTACGTCACTGATGCGGCTATTGGCATCCGCCTTATACAACGCCTACCAAATAGGGCATGGGTGGCTGTGGAAACAAACGCGATCAGGCTTAACCGAACCAAACCGTACTAAACTGTACCGATCTGTACCGATCCGTACCGGACTGCTGTGCGGAAACGGGGCTTTAGTGTTCCGACTGAGAGCAGCCATTCTTAGGCCTGATCTCCATTCAGATATGCAGCTAAAAGTTAATTGAGTTCTTAGTACTTTAGTACTATTAGTACTAAAGTACTTTAGTACTTAGTACTATTTTTTAACATACAAGTACAACATGCAATATTTTTTAACAAGTCTTTTCTTCCCTTTTACTTCCCTAACTGAGTGTGGTGTGTCTGTTCCCCTACTTTGTGGCTGTGCTAACAGTTAGGGCTTCAGGGAGTGTTTCAAGGGAATAGACATGCATTAAACATCTGTGTGACTCTGAGTTAAACATGAACAAGCTGAAGGAAGGGCCATCCTATCAGAGTGAACTCAGAGCTGAGAACAACAAATCCAAAGAGAGTTTGACTTCACTCTCTTTAAGGAAGTATTTACTGAATTATATATTTGGTAGGACATCTTTGACATCTTCTATATTAATGTTTCAAACGTTGCATGTTGAATGTTTTACATTTCTAAATTATGTCTTCATAGGCTCTGATTTGCAAAAGTGATTGTCACAAAACAAGTACGATCTCATTGAATTTGAATACAATGATATAAGAAGGTGCCATAACAAAGACATTTCATACAGGGGAGCAAACTTGAGAGGGAAAGCAGGGAAACAATTTGAAGACATTAAGCTGGAAAACTAGTTACATTTTTCATTTGGTTGCATACCATTAATTCTATTATTGCTTAAAAAGAGAAGCTACATTTAAATGAAATCATGCTAAATGGTTTATAGCTTGTAGAATGGCTTTTTCTGTCAAAGCTCCAGTTTATCTTACAATTTACAATACTAGTTTTTAATGTATCCTTTACAACTCGAACATGCTGGTGTCTTAGAGCTTTTTGCAGCTTAAGCTTGAGGAGTGTCATTCGCTTTGTTGGTTAACGTACAGTTGATAGTTTTTAGAGGCTTACAGCGGCTACAGATGACAGATTTTCCTAGTTACTTTTTCAGAGCACATAAGATCTGAATTACTGTCGGGACACAAAGACAAGTTTAACCAAAAACTTAATAAGTGTATCTGGAGGAAATTACCTACCCTGCCTTTAAATGATTCAATCTATATATTGAGTTTAGAATTCAAAAGCACAACTGATGTCATCCTTTGCAACCCCTTCTTAGAACTGGAAAGATAATTGGTCTAAAAGACATTCTTTGTCTGAATGCGAGGCCATCATGTTAATGTAAGCACCTGTAATGTAAGCCTACAGGCTTTTTAATACTACTCTCCAAGCACTATTTAGACTTTTTCCCACCCACTTCGGGAACAAATGTGGTTAAAGTTACATTTCTATATTATAAAGAGGTAGATAACCTACTTAAAAAGTGTAATATACTGGGGTCGCCGGTGGCGCAGCGGCAGTGCGCGCAACCCCACGTATTGAGGCTCAATCCTCGCGCGCGGGCGGCCTGGGTTCGCGTCCGGCCTGTGGCCCATCTCCCGCATGTCTCTCCCCACTCTCTCTCCCCCTTTCCGACTCTATCCACTGTCCTCCCTCTACAATAAAGGCAAAAGGCCAAAAACAAATCTTAAATTTTTAAAAAAAAAAGTGTAATATAAACATAAAAAACATAACACTCCTTTAGAAATACATACGTTTTCAAACATAGTGGGTGCACAGCATGAAATGCACATGCTGTAATTGCACTGACGCTGCTCTACATCTTGCCATGATTAAAAAGTTTAACGTTTCCTAAATTCCTGACACCGAGAGGCGACGTCACCGTTAAATGCTGTTAACCAATGAAAAATTAGGAGAGCTATGAATCTGATGTCTAATCCATTGTTTAGTCACCACAGTGGCAATTAAGACAGATTAACCCTCATCAATATGGACCACCTTTGAAAACAAAAAAAACAACTACTGAGCGAAGCTAATAAGACATGATTATGGTTTAATTGAAGGTAATCACTCAGAAGCAATAGACTCACAATACCAAATAGCTTCATATTTCACCAAATTTAAAAGCTTTTTACTGGGAGATGAATGGATAAAAGACAGATTTAATGATAGCTGAAAGTTCTTGTCACAAATGATCATGACTATCTCACACAGAGGAGCAAAATAGTCAATGAAGCTGCTGTTTACGTATAGATACAATACAAGAGAAAACACATTTAAACTGAACTGAAACAGAGAGGTTCTGATTTTACAGTACAGTTGAAGAAAAAACATCACAGTTTCATTCTTGCCAATCATCTGAATAAAAGCAACATTTATTCAGAGAGATCCTGAGCAGACCTGTAAGAGTGTGCAGGGGAATGGATTCTTTCATTAGAACGTGAAAGCCCATGATTCAGGAAATCTTCTTCTTCTTATGACTTTAACACCTCAAATAAGTTCAAGTTTAACTAATAAAAAAACAGAAGTTGATAAGTTGTTGGAGAGTTTAAATTTCAGGGTTAAACATTTCAGAGTTTATTTTAAGTGTTGTTTTAACTCATTCTGAATTAAATGTCGTTTAGTGTTGGAGTTGTTTTAGTCAGCGTTAGTCTCACCCTGAAGAGAGTTAATTAATCTTAGCTCCGCCCAGGTCTCCCGCACATTTCACTTTGTCGGTTGGAGAGACAGGAGAAGAATTGAGAAGGTTTTACTCCTGTAAAGTTCTACATGGTAACTAAAATACAGTCTAACTAAATGAAATGAAGTGAATTAATTCTCTGAACTACTGTAAAATATTATATTTGTGGAGAATGTCTGGAAGGCCTTGTTTGTTGACATGGCTACAATTACATGTTACATGGATAAGCTAATGTTAACTAGCTGTATCGTGCAATTAGGTAACCATTAAAATCATTAAGCTGTCAATGAATACAAATAACTTTGAAAGCTTTAAGCAATGAAAGTATGCTTTTTTTTTTTTTTTTTTTTACATTTTGAGGTTGAAGCAATTGTTGCTATTTTTATTTTACCTTTTCACTGCACTGTCCAAACATAGCTGTCATCTTCACCAACTGACTTTTGACCCAATTTATGCATTTATTGACCTTGATTTGTGTTGTAATTCGGCTTTGCGCAATTGTGTCTTTATTGTATCTCAGAAAATGGGTGGAAAAACAGGAATCACTTTGCCGTCTTAGAGTACACCAGATATACAGTATAAATCACTTACACACACACTCACTGATAGTCTTATGCATACATCAGAAAAACTTGGGATTGCTTTCTTGTCCAAAACAATGAAGAACCTTTGGATGTTCTTCTTTTGCTCACCAGTGTGAAGAAGGAAGGGTTGAATTGAATCAACTTTCTCCAGAAAAGTGGCGAGGGTGACTCCTTCCTGTAGTTTGAATGAAAGAGATCCAAAAATATACCAGATAAGTTAAAAGTGTATTGTTGCATTCCTACAGAAAACTACTTTTTTTTCACAACTGCTGCAAAAACAATGTTGGTGATATGAAAAGATTATGGTACACACCTTAACAAATCTCACAAGGTGGTTGGCTGCCTGTGCTGAGCTAATGTTGGCTGTTGACGTATGGGGCAGGAGCTGCAACAGCAGCTGGAGTGAGGACATGTCACTATCCCAGCCTTTAACATAAAGAAGAGGACAGGAGACAGAAAAGTTTGAAAATGTTATAGATGTACTTCACCTGCAGTTTCGCAGTTCAAGAACTGGTGAGCTAACAATATATGTCTATAGTGATGTTTACCTATTTTGCTTCATCACGATCAAGTCCTCTCAAGCCCCTCTTCCTGTTCTTTGTGGATGCGAGAATAACAGTTGAATCTGAACGGGAAGAAGCTGGTGATGCTGATGGCTCTGATTCTTCTGCAACCAAATGGATTTCTGGATCTAAAAAATGAAATCAAATCCAAATAAATACTTTATATAATAACTTTAGTCCTTAAAACAATGACATCATGATACATTGAAATACATATATTTTGAGATCACAAGACAAAATAATAAAACTTTAATGAACAATTGAACACCACATATTTGTGATTGTATCTTCATTTACAATGTTTTAATTTACTGAGAAATGACAAAAATAAATGTTCTTTGAAAAAATCTCTGTTTATTAGAATTCATTCATCCAATTATTTTAACACTAGACATTCTAAATAGCCTAACACTTAAGAGAGCGAAAGTAATACTAGCCAGGCAGTTAAAAAAGTGTTGTAGCATAATTACAAAGTCTTTTTTAGCTCTTTTTAGCGAGTTGAAAAGGGAACTCTCTCACAGTGTTAAATGTTTAACTACTTTGAAAGTGTTAATTTGACTCTAAAAAGTGAGGAGCTATATAAAAAGTGTTAAAATCAACTCTGTGGGAGTTTTTCAACACTGGACTTTTTGCGGTGTATACATACTGCATGTGATCTGCATTACTACCTAACAATGATACAATTACTTTACAGTGATGAGCACTAAATTAAATCCAAATTATATTTAACTAATAAAAAGTGGCTTCATCATTTGTTATTCATGTCCTTTTTTTTTTTTTTATTTAACTTTGTTCTGCTGTCGAGTATCTACTTTTTATTCCTTGGAATAACAAGAAAACGTGATCAGAAAGAAACATTAAAGTTAGTCTTGAGATACGCATTGCGTTGTGCACTTAATACGCCTACACGTTGGCTGACTGTACTCTCACCATATACCTCTACAGGAGATGTGCCATTTTGCATCGTTTCCAAATGTGTCTCTTTTCTTCTTGCAAAAGGAGCCAAGCCAAAAAAGCATGCCAAACTGGCATCACACAGTTGTATAAATCATTCTTTCATGTACAAACTGCATACAAATATGGGCCTATAACAAGTTAACAGGTAAGACTTTTTGGAAGAATGAAGAGGGGAAAGCGATGTTGAGTGTATTTACACTGTGGCACTAGACTGCCAGACGTTTAAATGTAGTCTTACAAAATAACAGTTGTGTGTAATATATCTTGTTGAATACAAAAATGTCAGATTTCTAGAACTTTGGTTTGCACGTTATACATATTATTGTGACCCAAATACTCTGATCTTGTTAAAAGAAGCAGCACAGATGTAACCATCATTTTTTTAATACATTTCTGAACATAAAATGTTGAGTCTGTAAGCAAATTGTTAAATAAATGAAAAACCCTTTAACAAAAAATATCACTTGAGGGAAACATTGTCAGAAAGAGCTATTGCTTAAAGGAATGACATTCCAGACTAGATTTGTTTCCATGGAGACACTTCTTTGTTAGCCATGCAGTTGTCAAGCAATTTTTTTGAAATAAGCGTTGGCACTACTGTACTGTTTGTGTGTGTGCGTGTGTGCGTGTGTGTGTGTGTGTTGAGAGGGTTTTGAAAGTGCATGCGTGGTTGTTACCAATTCACAGCGAGCCCTGAAGACTGTGCTATTCTACATAAAAAAGATCACTGTTGCATATTCAGATGATCAGTCCCATGGGGGTCATTAAAAAGCATGTTTCGAAGGAGCCAACAATCTCACGCTGCTGTTAATGGGCTATGGTTATGGCTTTATTAAAACTAACACTTGTTAACTGCTCTTTATGTGGACATCCTTATGGAGGGTTGTAAAATCTGTAAGCGGGGATAGGGGCAGCGGCTGGGGTTGCATTTTCTGCTCTATGTGTTTAAGTTATTCTAGTTCAGCACAGAGACTAATTTATAAACATGCACCCAGCTTCCTGCCAATATCTGATGCCAGACTTTTGAATATGCAGTGTGCATTAACCATTCGGTGTCAATACCAGCCCTGATATTTTGGGAACAGATATGTGCTGCCAACCTCATAAGTGATATGAGACACTTGACAGCATTGTAATTCAATGTGATGGGAAGCTAGCCATCCACAGACTAGTGACAGAGCTCTAATTGTGGTGCAGCAACAGAAAGCCTGTTGACAGCCATTTTCATCCATTAGTGAGAACCACTGTACTTTTGTTCCATTAAAACAATGTCTCTCTAGCCTCTCCTGAGCTAACAAGGCACTACATTTTAAATCTGATAAACTGAGATTATACAACATTGCATAATGATGCACAAGCATACAGGTATGTGAAATATATATAGTTGAAATATCTGTAAACAAATGAATAACGTGTCACAAAAAAATTGAGTTGAATAGCAAGGCCTTTTTTCAGATTCTGTGATGTGTATCGTTTTGAGTATTCATTCTAAGGTGACTTCAACTTAACAACAAAACGCATATGGTAAACTCATAAAACAGACTTTTCAAAGTTCAATGCCGGCAGCAAGGATCTCTTTACCTTCTGTACCTTTCTTTTTGATCGTGTCTCTCTTTTCCTGCTCATTTGTGTTTGTGTTTCGCTGTGCTGAGTTTCAACGTTTCCTCCTGGGAAAAAAAAAAAAAAGAATGAGTAGAAAAACATCTGGAGGGGTCATCTCAACCTGTTGTGCAGTTTACTGTCTGTTCTTTCGCTTGTACGTTTTCAACGAATAACTTTGACTGTAATCTTCACAAATGAACGCAAATTACATTTCACTTTTTCTCCTTTACCTTTGAGTCAACATCAAAATCAAAACGTATGGATGTAGTTTTCTCAGTTAAATCATCATGTTTGGTAATAATAATTATGTAAGAAAATCATTATTATTCCAAAGGACCAATATGCTCGAATTCCTAGAGCTGCTGGCTGATACACTCTATTTGCCTTGGAGGATTTTGCAACAAGGGATATTTTATGGAGTAGAGAATTATTGGAGGGGTTTTTTTCAGTCATTTGATTTTTCATTGAATAACTCGTATAGCTCTTTTCTAGTGTTCTGACAATGTTAACACCACAGTTCACACCTACCCATTCACACACTGATTTCAGAGGCTGCTATGTTAAGTGGACACCAGTATTAGGTAATCCCAGTCCTACACATTTATACACCACCAACAAAGCAGCAGGAGTAATGGATTTAAGTGTCTTGTCCATGGACACATTGGACGTGTGGTTGCTGAAGCTGTGGATTGAGCCTCCAACCATCCGGTTGAGAGACCAAAGCCCTATGGCTTCTGAGTGAAACATTTCCTGCTTGATAACAGGTTAACCTGGTTATTTAAACCAAAAACAGTCAAGACACTATGCCTAGAAGGCACGCAAACGTGGATGTCTTCAGTAGTGGAATTTTCTGCCACAATTGACTTTGACTTCACTGACACGGTGAGAAGTGGATCACAGAAGCAGGAAGACAGTCATCTCAGCATGTTTTTCTCATTTTCGGAGGCAGTTTCGAGTCAAGTTCAGGGTCAGGTGGTCAAGACATGGGAGAGAAACCTGCCATGAGCGTCACATCTGCAATTATCCACATCCACTGAAGGACGGCCTTGACAGAGCTCCCACTGGTGTTTACATCCAACTGCAGGAACGGCTTGGCAGTCCAAAGATGCCAGTGGATCTTTCTGCCAGAGGCAGCGTGCACCACATGGCGGCAGATAAAGCCTGTCTGGTTCATGGCCACCACTGTGAACATGCCAAGACAGAGAGGCAGAGAGGACTCATTCCAACAAAGCAAATGTTTTGCTGTAGTGGAAGTGGATGTTGAAGAAAAATGGATGACGAGTACTTTCAGAAGAGCATTAAAAGAACCAGATGCCACAGGCTTCTCTTCATCTTAACTGCTTTACAACACAATGTACACTTTTAGATGAAGGTTGTAGCCTTTTATCCTTGCCTTAGACTGAACTGTGTATGAAACACAGCAAAAAAGCATGCATGGTAGATAACAGAAGAGTTCTTCACCATGTATCTGACTGATTGACAATCAGTAGGGTTTAAAACCACAAACTAGCCTTGACATTGTAACACTGGTTGAAATAGGAATATAGCTGAGGCACAACTCCACATTCCTCATGTTAACACAATTTACTTAAACATTGCCACATACCTGTATTCCATGTCCATACATTTAATCATTGTGTGTCTGTACTTGGGAATGCATTCTTATGTCGCTTTAATGTATGCAGTATTTAAGGTTAGGTCAAAAAGTAGATAAGTAAAGTTTCGCTTGAGAAGTACATGATAACTACAGCACTTCAGCTATATAGGCACTATCATATTCTCACATGAGTCTCTTGTTCAAGAAATATTCTGAAATTTCCAGAGGGAGCCTTTGAAAAAAATTATTTTATGGTTGACGTGATCATAGGCTAACCCTGACCCCTAACCCCCTTTTTTTATGATTTATGACACAGTTTGATGAATAGTTCATTCTGTGTTTACTTTATTTATGCTTGTTAAGTGTTTTATTTCTGAAACCCTGTAAACTGTGCTGCTGCCTGTCTTGGCCAGGACACTTTTGTGAAATCAGATTTTTAATCTCAATGAAACCTTCCCTTATTAAATAAAGGTTAGAAAAAAAAAATCTTATCTTTTTTTGTGTTTGTATAATTTATATTCTTTCTAACGCAATGTGGGTTTCAAACCTTTTGAAAAAAAGGAAACACTCCTTAGTGCCTGCCACAGTTTATAATTGGATGTGAAAAAAGTACTGAGTGAAATCACAGAGGCGTAATTATTTATCTTTATTATTTATTAATATGCTTTGGTTTACATCTGATTGCTTCTTAATAGAATAGTTCTATTAAACTGCATTGGATGTGTTTTTTTTTTTTCGTTCCACTGCCTCTAATATATATTTCACCCCCACATGAGAGCTTAGCATTATGCAAAGCAGGATCTGTTATTTATCTAGCATTACTTTGAAATTACTTGCATTATGAAAGGTACATTGATATGTATTCACTTTCCCTGTCTCCTCTGCAACCAGGGCTCCATTTGAAGTGAAATTGGACCATCACATCCCTCATTGCTTGGCTTGCCTCTCTCTGTCATGTGGAAAATCAGTGGCTGAGACTCAGCTGTCAATCATATGGGAAGACTGACTTCTGTCTGTGATGCCTATCAATAATGAAATGGAGAATTTAACAGCCTCTAGGCCTCTCACTCACTCTCTCACTCACACTCTCTCTATCTCTACAATGGAACATTTGGCTCTATTGCTGACTTATATTGTGCCTACATAAACCACAAAAGACTGTTTTATTTTGGCATCAGCCCATGTTTTGTCTCGCTATATAGAAAAACATGTCATCCATTGCGCTGAGGGAGCCTCTGACTTAGGTTGAACACCCCTGATCCAAGGTAAGCATCACCCTTGGCATAATGCAAAAGCCTATTTAAGACTGGCAGCTCCCTGTGATGGATGCCAGCTCAAGTAGATGAAGCTTGGTGTACCACAAGAGAAACAAATGGCACTGTCTGCATTCAGAGATGATGGAAAACACATTAGCTATAATAGCAAAGACCTTTACACTTTCTAGCCTCCTTTTTGATGGTATAGTCCAACCATTTTTCCCTTTAAAACAGCCTCTTATTGTACATTTCTGTTTTCTTATTCATAGGTCACCAGGCTGTTTATGTCATTATGTGCCCATTGTTCATACTACTGCAGCATTTTGATGGCTTCGTGTAGGAATTGTATATAGAAATATTTTTCAATGGTTGCACCATTCTGGACCTGTCAACAATACAGCCAAGGGAAATACACACAACTCACAAGAAAACTTAGTTTGAAGAAACTTTGAGATTAAGTCTGCATGACCATTTCTTTTGATAGATTTAGTGTCAGGCTAAGGCTTAAGTACCCGTATTGAAGCCAAATAAGAGTATTAGCAATATTATTCTAAGAGCCACATGTTCATACTGTAGCTTGTCACACAGCTGCTTGTTCAGTTGCAACTTCAAGGGCACAGTTGTGAGCTCTGGGACACACCAAATGTCGACAAACCCCAAAGAGTTGTCTCGCTTCCTGTTCACTTTGTGTCTATTAGCTCTTACAAATGACCTGCATGCTCATCAGCTTGCAAATGCCAGCTCAGTTTCCTCTGATTAAATTTGAAATGACTTTAAGGGCAAATAGAAGATAACACGGAGAAAGAGAAAGATATTGAAAGAGTTTGGGGTTATTTTATGCTATCCTTCACTCTGACTTACAGGACCCTTTGGGTAATTAAAGCGTCTGGCAAGAAAGCAGATAATTTAAGTCCTGACTGAATACATATATTAGCAGCAGGAGCTGAATGTACAGCTGGAAGGATGGGAGTAAAATCCCAAGTATATTGGCAGCACAAAAAAAACAAAAGATCCATTCTTTTTTTGCATGCCTGGATTGTCTGGTTAGTGTTTGCTATGCATTATCCTGCTTCACTCTTTGAATCTATAGCAGCGTCTGCACAAAATGTCTTGCTCTACCGTCTGAGACAGTAAAAGGATGTGCGCAAAGCAAGCATGGGTAAGGAGAAACACAGAAATGATAAAGGGGAAAAAAGGATGGATGAACTTACAGACAATCTTTTGGGGGAGGGACTGGTTGCTATATTAAATCTATACACAGGGAAGTGCAATAGCAGAAGCAGAGATCAAATGATGGATGGAGGGAGATAATGAAGTTGTTGGAGAAAACAAGGTAGAGCGACAGAGAAGGATTAAAAGTGAGTCCCTGTGTAGCCTGATATGAATGTTGAATTAATAACTGACAGACAAGAGACGTGAATGGTCTTAGATCTGAGTCTAGTCCTTTAACGTCATGACTACAAACCAACTATGAAGAGACTTTCAAGAGGCACAAATAGGTACTTGGTAGAGACTGATGTTGACCCTTTACTTAGTGCGACACAGGCATAGACTCATTGCAACAGTATCACACACTTCTGTCGTTTTTTTCTTTGCGATTGTCTTTTATTTGGGTCAAAGAAGTGGAAGCCGAGCCTGAATAAGGGGGTAAGAAATGCCACTGGAACTTCAAAGAGGTTCAACATGATGCAATTGAATGCAATGCAATGCCAAACTGCAGCAACTGGGCTTTGAAAAGCAGGTATTTTAACAGAGGGTAACAAATTCAACTTGCCAGCATGGACAGAAACCAATGGCTGTCATTATTTCAAGCAGATCCACACTGATATTCAGAATTAGGCTCCAAACGTGGTCTGATTTAAATTCCATTAGGCCAACTCCTCGGCAGCTCGTTTGCAAGACTGTCTGTGTCGTAAGACTAACATTTCAATGAGCTGAAATTGGGGTGCAATCGTGTGACACCATATAAATTGGCTTCACGGATGAGGAATGGAATGATAACATGATCTTGTGATTGAAGCCACGAAAACAAGAGAGCACTTTCATTTCCAGTACAATTCGAAGAATAGGAAAGTGTGTATTGATTTAACGTGCAGAAAATACTGTAAACAAGTTTCCTGTACTTTACTTGATGTCCATGTGATTGTCCAAAGGTCAGAACTTTGTAATCAAAGCTTTGAGTTTAGACATCTTCTGAAGGAGTGTTGTTTAATTATAAATGAAATCCCTTTTTCTCCAAACTGCCTCTAGTTATTACGTTCAGGAATTAATTTGGAACATGAAAAGGCTGGTATCATTGACGTTGCCTGCAAAAGGTCTGCTTTCCTTAGAGATTAGTCATCTATCAATAGTTGTCGGAAATTATTAGTTTTTCCATTTGGAACTGATTGATGTTAAAGTAAAGCAAGGAAACGAGCCAGCGGAAAAGAAACACAAAAACAGAGCACAGACAGAGATCAGTGCTTTCTGTCGTGTCCACATGCATCATGGCACTGTTGTTTGTCACATTGAAGGCCAGTGTTCTGAGGAAAGCTGACCTGCATATGCACAAGGAAAAGCTTTTGTACACTTATTTACCATAATTCGCTGGGAGCTGTATTCAAAGGCTGGGGGAAGAAACACAGCCCTTTGAGATAAGCGCCCCTTTGTTTTTAATCAAAGCCGTGGTTTGAATGAGAAAATGTTCCAAATGACTAGAGTCAAATGAAAAAGAGGTTTAGGCGGCCACAACGCTTTAAGAAATCAAATCCAAACACAGCCATGCAAGAGAAAGCTAAAAAACATAAAGTTTTCTCCGTTTTGCCCAAAGTTTTCCCTAATAGCCTTTTATAAAAAACATTTTTTTTTTCATTTCAGCATCTTTTAAAGTACTCGCCACTGCCCTGTCTTGTATTCACTAGTCGTTGTTTGTTAATAGTTAACTATTTTTTTACATTTTAAATATATTATATACTTGTGTACATTGAGAGCGCAGTCAATCAAACTCCAATTATCCGTATGAGTGAGCATGCCTAGCCAATAAAGCTGAATAAATTCTGATTCTTATTGTGTTTTGAGCATGACATTTGTTCAAGGCTGAGCTTAACCACTCATCATTGTTAGACGTCTCTTGTCACTTTCACAATAGCCTAATACGTTCCAACATTCACGAGCCAAATGTAATACTACATAAGGGTTGAAGGACAAATCCTGGTTGAATAATATGTTGAGTTTCCTCCTCAAAGGTGCTGGATGCCAGGGTTATGAAATCTGGGTAGCAACATCATATGATTATGATGCTGTAAGGTGTGCAGGGCTTCACACAATAACTTCAGTGTTGTGTGAGTTAAATAACAGAAGATTGCTGGTCATGTAGGTCTTAATTTGCTTAAAGCATTCTGTGAGATAAGTTATCTAGTTGGTTATATCTGGCCTTATTACTAGGTATCATTAAGTTTCATCAGCATATCCATGTAGACTGGTGGAGTGTTTCATTTCTGACATTACTTCCAAGTAATATGAACAGGGTGAATGGAATCTCAGAACGGAACATTATGGAACTCTAAAAGTCTAATCGCAGATCTTTCTGATGAATAGACTTTTAACCAGCTTCTTTTAATGCCAAGCAAGTCTACCATGACGTGGTGGTCATTTTTGTCAAATGCAGAACTGAAATCAAACGGAAACAATGCTATAGGAGTGTTCTATATGAAGAAAGCCAATTCTCAGCAAACAATCTATGATACAAAGGGTTAGCTACAGTGCCTAAATATATGGTAAGCTTTTATGAATTGACATCAGAAACTGTGGCACATACCCTGTTAATACAGACAGGTTTGCAGAGAAGCAGACGTTGAAGAGGCATTATGACAAACACAAATTCAAAATACTTCTTGAAATCAACATGTTCTCTCCTACGCCCACCTCTGCCGGTAGTCCTTTATTTGAATGCTTCCTTGGCCCTGTGGTGCGCTACTTAATCATCCAACAGCTGTCTGAGCTTAAATAATTTCTTCTGTGCCATGAAATTAAACGACCACCACTACCACTATATTTAAATGACTTGTAAGACTGATTGTAAGTCTGTGCACGTTAGAGTTATCTTCATGCTAATGAGTTCCTATATCTCAGCTTCTCTGCAGTCATTGGCAACCCAAACACACCTGTGTTTAGCAGGATGATGAATAGCTTTGCTGAGTATTCGACAACTTTAAACAGTAATACTGTATTTTTCTATTTTCCCAGAGGAGTGATTTATTCCCGTTGATGACGCCAGGCTTACATTCCAACATATTTGCCTATATATTGTAAACAAAGTCAACACCAGCGACATCCAAGTTAAACAATAGGACATGGACAGTATACAGCATATCCCTTTGAACTGGGCTTCATTTTTCTTTAGTTCACGGTGGAAGGTCCCACCACTGTATGCATTTTTATCTCCCCCAGTATTTCTGAAGGTCTTTTAGAAGTCACCACTAACTAGAAGCTCGGGAATAGACTGTCTGGCTTGATGGGGAAAAGGGAGGGGGTCCCCCCCCAAGAGGCTTCATCAGTCCCTGACGCTCACACCTCATACAGATTCTCTTTCATGTGGACTATTAGCATCAGGTAACGCTGCAGCTCACCGCTTTGAAGTCAAGGCAGATATGTAAGAATCAGGGAGAAATGGGGAAAAGGGATGTAGACTAGCATAGTGTGAAGATATGACTCATATTAGCATGCAGTGTATGTGAAAGTGTGAGTGTTGCATGAAAGTGCAAGGACATTAATACAAACATAATCAGTACTCTCTGATCACACTATTACATGTCTCAATACAAACAAAGTACACTTCATTATCGTTAGCTGCATGAGTAAGTCAAAATGAAATGCAAAAAGTAATTAGCTGGTAAATTGGATTCATTTTTCTTGCAAAACTAAAAGAAGGTTACACATTAAAATATTTCAACTGAAAACAAGAACACACACGCCTAAAAAAATCTAAAAAAGCAGAGCAAAGCCTTTGACACAGTGACGACCTGACAGCACCAGCAGTAAGAAATACTTTCATATTTTCATCAGTGTCAAGGGGAAGGAAGTGTCACGAGAAAGCTTGAACATGTCAGATACGCTGCTGCCACTGTGAAAGTAAATCCATCACTATTGCATATTCCCCCTGATGAAAAAGAGGCTCATGACCCAGCACTCCAGATGTGTTTCTCACACACCACTTTGTGCTAAGACTCTTCTCTGAGTGGTGAGCTTCGATCCAGAGCAGTCCAAGCAGCACAAGCGCTGCAGGGGAGGGGAGATTTAGCTGAAGTGCTTCAACCCTGCTATGTTAATCCTGTGGCTACAAAGGGGGAGAGAGAGAGAGAGAGAGAGAGAGAGAGAGAGAGAGAGAGAGAGAGAGAGAGAGAGAGAGAGAGAGAGAGAGAGAGAGAGAGAGAGAGAGAGAGAGAGAGAGAGAGAGACGAGGGTCTTGCATCAGGGATGGTTCTGCAGGTTCAGCCAAGTGACAACACAAGATATGATGGTTATTGGAAGGAAGCCTGATCGCCACATACCTAAGGATTCTGTCACAAGCACAACCACAGCAGTAATGCACGCACGCACACGCACACGCACAGATTCATGTACAGGCAGGTGGAATTCAGGGGAAGTTCAAATCCTTATGAGAGTCAGAATTAATGTCTCCCCTCGTCCAGCCTCTATGTAATGTACAACTCAACAACTAACTGTCCATTTGGGCAGTAGTTGAAGGCTGTAAAAATGAAGTAGTCAACTTACATCTTTCAAATGTCAAGAAATGAAGAAGATTTGTTAAATCATCCTTGAGTGGTTGACTTCTAACACATGCTCAGAATTTATTCTAATGCCTCATGTTCCATATTCGATTAACCCTTTATTAGATTGTAATTTAAAGTTATTTAAACATTGTAATTTAAAATCATAAAATACTGCATAACGTATTTTTAATTATTTTAAATACAAATGATTGCAATGTTTAGTTTATGTTTGATTTTATGAAATATTTGGTCCACAAAAACATCAGAACATTTGAGTAAATCATTTTATAACCCACGACCAAGAAGACAGCCATCGAAACCTTTTCTTTTTTCCATTTCCTGTGATAGCAAACAATTTACATGTTTCAAAGATGTGGTTTATGTATCTTATTATCTCAAGATAACAATGTTGGTTTTCCCAGGATACTGTATCAGATTCTGTTGGGGTGTTTTTTAGATTGCAACTAATTGTTCTTGTAATAACACAGATTAAATAACAGTGTTAGTGTTTTGAGATCACACATCTTGTTTTCTTTTAATAATGGAATACTTTTCTGACATTTCTAAAGAAAAAAAAAAAGAAAAAAATACTGCTGATCACTCGACCAAGACATGCCATGCTGCCATTGCCCACTGTTACTATGTGAGTTAAGCATAAAGCCTTGAATTCATCTGGGCAAAAAGTTTATAAAAACTTGCCAACATGTTTCAGCCATACTTCTGCCTTCATCAGGGCAAATACAAAATGGCTTCCAAGCTACTTCCTTTAAAGTTTTAAAGCCAGTCACATGATCAGTACCTGTCACATGGTTTGGCAGGTAAAGGGGGTTACAAATAAAGAAAGTTAAACATAAGAATGTATACAAAACACCAAGGCTATTGGGAATTACAATATTTTTAAAGTAATTAAGTACACCAGCAAATTAGTGAAAACAGTCTTGGTTCTGTTTTTACTGATCATGTGACTGGCTTAAAACCTTTAAAGGAAGTAGCTTGGCAGCCATTTTGTAAATGCACTGATGAAGGCCTGTATGGCTGAAACATGATGGCAAGTTTTTCTGAACTGTTAGCCCAGATGAATCAAAGGCTTTTACACTTAACCCTCTGAGTGCCCCCGACTTTTTTCAAAAGCTTCTAAGTTGGATCCCCACACTGAAGAGCACCAGAAGGACTAATTACCTGAACATGTTTCAACACCCATGCAGCACTCCATGAATCTGCTTTTTGAGTGAGTTAAGCATATTTATGTTCCTTTTTAGCTTCTGTATCTCTTTGGTTTTTGAGGTAGACAAGTCAAGATCAAACAAAACCAACCAGAAATGACCCATTATCATGTGATGAGTTTCTGGTTGCTTGTCTGCTTGTGACTGCTGTTGAAATATAGACATATTTAGTTGTAATCTTTAAGTATGCAATTGGCAACCCTCTGGGTTAACATGGTCACAGCAGGTATAATTCAGTGTTATTGTGAAAGGCATTGTGTGCTTGATTTTTTTCAGAAATACTTCAGAAGAGCACTTTGTTCATTTGTTTACAGTGCAGCCAAGCAATTCAAGTTGTTTAAATGAAGAAGTCAGTCAGAATCATTTGCATTCTAATTTTGTGCTCCAAGTTGTTTTTACTGAACAGCGTGACACAACAAAAGAGTCTGTTAACTCGAGGATTCGGGGGTGTACAGCATTGCTGCTTCCAAAATGACTGTGTGAGTTTATTACTGTGAGATTTAAGACACAGTATATGCAATTTGATTATTTGTTTTTAGCATTGATGATCGTTTATTTGAGGGCTGTCAAGCAATTCATGTTTTTCTTATTTAATAGTTATTGTATGCAGAAGTTCAATAGTTAGCTGTGATTGATCATATTTTAAATCACATGCTAATGTTACATTAAGGGTCATTTACTTCCTGGTTTGATACAATTATTATGAATGATCATTTTGAAAGAAAATGAGGAACTTGTGGTACACCAATGGTTACAACATTAACTTAGCCCCAAAATAAAAAGAAACCCGACGAGGGGGATGCTAAAAAAAAAAGGTCAAATGTTCAATGTCACACGGTGGATATTACTTTTGAAGTGTCAACTAAGCTGTCTATGCAGAGGTGTCATTCTTTTCCACCTCTTTACCTTCAGGTAGATGCTGCTGTCTGTGCAGTGGCTTAGCTACGGTATGCCAAAAGGGACAAAATAGCTCAGAATCAATGCAATTAAAATAGATGAATGCATCCCCTTCTGACCTTAACTGCATCATGATTGTCAAGATAACGCTAGAATAATTATAATCTATGAAAAGAAGACGATAAACACATGTTGGCTTGTTTGAATGATGCCTTTGGTAATATTAAATACAGGCATGTCACATTATGGCTGTATCTTATAATGTCTGAATTGAGTGTTTCATTGTTCTGGTAAGAAATGGTAGGGCATCTCATCCTTCACATTTGTCACTTCAATCTCCAAATTGTTTGGATTAACACAGGTCAGAGAGTTCAGACGCGTTCTCACCTTGGCCACTGCATGTGAGTGTGCTTGGGAAAGACAGCAAGCAATTGTGTGTACTTGTGTGTTTTGAACTGCTCTTATCTGCCGCTTTATACTAACACGCAGAGAATGATTTTGATGATTGGGATGTTAAACGCAGCTGCATTAAAACAATGAGTCATCCGGCCAAAGCTGCAATTATTGGTATTAAACCCGAGCGCACCTAACCCTTCCACAGAGTGGTTCAACGAGTCATCTCAGGGAAACAATGTGTGCTCACACTCACCATGTATAATTCAAGTGGCCCACTTGTAGCACTTTGAAAAAAAATAAACAAAATAAAAAGCGACTAAAAAACTATAACAATACCAGACTGACAAGAAAAAAAAAACCCACTGTGCTTGACTGTGTGGTTCAAACACATAATGAAATGGATTTCAAGCTATGCCCTTTGCTCTCTTTCTCTCTTTTTCTCTCTTGCTCT